>NC_143395.1:325772521-326075552 GCF_052110815.1 Crocodylus siamensis
CTCAAAATATACTCTGTCATGCTTATATATGTAATCAATCTGAATCAGTCAATGAATGACTGATCTCAGCAGGAATGATGCTTGATTGGACTGTCAAGGGGCCTTCCCATTCTGAACACAGATGGAGACTGCTGGGGCAGAAAGGAGTAGGAAAATAAGTGCTATTAGAAAGGCAGTGGTGCTTAGAAGAGGAAGTTCATGATGGTGTGCCTCACTTCTTGAAGCTATAAAGAGATATAACTGCTGTGGATCCTGTAGTACGCTCCCTGTCTTATAATGAGAGCAAAATTTTATTGAACCACATGTCCAGGGTGCTGCGGTTCTAAATAGTTGCAAATTCTGGGGATCAGAAAAGAGGTTTTATTTTTTTTCCTTTTGGAAAGCTTGACAGCATGCCTGCTGAGCTCCTTTACTTTCCTGTAATAGCTCTACTTTAAAAAGTTACAACAGCAGCAAAATCAATATTTTTCACATGGTTTATTAGCTTTGCTTCACTGCACAATCTTGGGTAGAGAGAGACAATGAAACAGTTAAATAAACACATAGATCCTATAAAGAAGAGTTCAGGTGCATATGATCTAACTTAATGTGCCTCACAGAAACTAGAAATTGGATTAATATTGCTTGCTCATGCTTGAAGCACAGAAAATTGCTCAAAGGCAGATGGAGAGAGAGCTAAAAATCTAAAAATAAAATTCCCAACAGGAATGAAGATTTTCAACAGTTCAGATTGGTTTCTTCTAGGATATAAGTTTTGAGACACTAAAGTAAATAACTTACAAGCAAGAAATTTAAGAAACTGGAAACATGACATAGCAAACAATGTATTACAGGATCTCCAAATGTATAATTAACAAAATACTTGCATTCAGACACCCTAAAAGTCATCATTAGATATCTCGAATGCATGTATTGATGATTATCTTTATTTTATCTAGTATATTTTATCTTATAGTTGTATCTTTCAATAACCTAAGAAACAGTGAGACAGGCTTGGTAACATTATCAACAGCAGTGGAATACAATGTATTTTGCAACATTTTGTGGCTTAACAAGAAATGGCATGTGGATGTTTGAAATGAATCACATTCTGCTATTCACAGTGTCTGCCCACTGGTGAAAAGCTTTAGTTCCTTAACTACTGGAATTGTCATCTCTGCAAATGTTATAATACTTCCATAGACAACACGATAGGTGATCACAGGAATTCCAAATATGCTGAACACCCCATAACCCTACAGCAGTTACATTTTTTTAACATTGGCTTGATGTAAGTGATATAATTTACTATGTTTCTTTGCCTGCTGCATGCACCTTTTCATTAAAAATCAGCCTTCCAAAATAAGGGCATTTTTCTTAAACAGGAAAGCTGATCTTAGTATAAAGAAGTAGATGCATGAAGACTCTGCTTCAAGATGCCTGCAAATTTCTATCTCAGACAGCAAATGGGAGGGGCAGAGTCTAGTGTTAACCTTTCACAGCCATTCTCAAATTAGCAACAGTTTTTTGTCTGAGCAGTCAAAACCTGTTGCTAATTTTAAAAGATGGTTGCTAATGGTTGTAAAAGATTTAATGCTAGACTGTCCCAGAAAGAGGCTGACTTTCAGCATTGCCACTCCAGGAAAAAGCCTGCTCTAGACCATGACTCTGGAAAATTATTGTTTCCTATGTTCTACCTTCTAAAACCAGGCAGAACATATGATGCATATTTGGGGTCATATGGTATATGAGAAAAGATGGTAGGGGCCCCTTAAATACAGTTTATCATTGTTATAAATTATCTTAAATTCATCCCAGAAGTTCTTTCCTTTATCCTACTCCTGAATTCAATAGCATTACACTGAATACTACAGCATAATACTAACTACAACACTAATTACTTAATGCCAATAATGCCCTTAATTTACCACTATACAGGAAGACATATATAAATGCAAGGTATGCAACAACTCTGTCCACCCAACAGCAACCCATCTGTTTCACAGTTATGACCTGTGGATTCAATTACTTCGAATAAGGTTTAATCTAGCTTCCATTTTTACTTGGTCGTAAGGCTTTGCTGAGACTATGTATGAGGGTAATAATTGGTGCCACCTATGAGTTTGCTTTTTATGTGAGTTCCTCTCTAATTTTGTCTTTCTTGCACACAGGTATACAATCTTATTCTCTGTATATGCTTAATTTCAGTTACTTGTGCACCTCTTATATACTTTTTCTACCTCCTGCCTCTGAAGGAAGGTGATGACTAGGGACCATGGTTTTCTCTGATAAAAAAAATCCCCAATTTTTGCATTAAAAAAGTAACCCAAAAATCCACATTTTTCCATATATGTATATATTATATATTACTATATTTCCATATATATATATATGTTACCATATATTATATATAGTGGTGTTTTATTTTAATCACAGAAAATATGGATTTTGGGTTACATTTTTTAATCCAAAAATTGGAGTTTGTTTTTTTAATCAGAGAAAACCAGGATCCCTGATGATTAGGCAATGTGCCAGGGAAGGTCAAAGCAGAAGAAATATTGTAAATGTGCTATTTATATCTAATTCCATACCAAGTATATCATATTATGATTCTGCACAAGGGATCATGTTAAAGTCATCTTTTGTCCATCCTTTCTTCTTTAGATCCATCTACTAGAGATTTCACTGACCCCAGGCACAAGGCTACTGATACATTTATCTATCCATTCCATGATTATGACGGTAACATTAATCTATCATTTCACAAAAAATATGGATGATGAAAAAAGTCAGCCATTCTTAATTAAATCAAACAACACATTCTTAACTTGCCTTTTATCCCTGTTAATTCTGTGATTTACTTATTGTCGGGGAAAACCGAAGGATCGGGCCCCAAGGTCACGGTGGGCCGGGGTGGCAGTTAGATACGGACAGGTGGGATTAGCGGCGTAGAGTCTGGAGTTAGGGACTCGGAGCGGATTGAGAAAGAACAGGTGAATTTATTTGACTTACGCTTCAGGCGTAGGCAGAAAGGTCTTCAGTTACAGTTTTGAACACAACTAACAATTAACAACAAAGGGGTCTGTTGGCCCACGAGGTTCAGTCCGAAGACCTAGTCCCAGGGGTGGTCAACAGCTCATAAATGGGGATCACAAATAACAAAATGAACTGTAACACGGTGATGATGAACCGCGTGACGCCAGTCCACAGCAATGGACAAATCGGGTGGTCGTATGAAAAGCCGAGGTCAGTAGCCAGAAGGTGATGCAGCGGAGACGTCAGTTGGAGGGATGAGCAGAGTCGTAGTTGGTGAAGAAAGCCGAGGTCGATGATCCAGAACCGGGTTAAACAAAGTCCAGAGGGTGATCCGAAATCGTAAGCCGTTAATCAGTTCAAAAGGTAAGTCAGGAGCCAGATGAACGTAGTCAAAACCGCAATACAATGAGCAATACGAAGCCACCAAAGGAGGAGATCAATAGGCCCTGAAGCCTGACTCAGAGAACAGTCCCTGCAGCAGCAGCCTCTGTCTCTAGTCCCCGCGATCTCCCCCCTGAGGGAGGGGCTCACAGAACTTTTATATCAATTTAGTAGCCAATCAGCGTGCTCTCCGCAGAGAAATTTCTAGTCCAATTACCTCATGTCAGGTTCTGACTGAGCATGCTCTCAGTCAGGAGCTGACACAGTCCGAGCATGCGTCTGTGGGGAAAGTAGGTCAACAATGATTGACAGCTCCGCAGGTCACCCAGGGGGCAAGGACTGGGTGAGCCTTGGAAATTTCCACTCACAGCTTCAAACCACGCATGTCAGTTTAACCTCTTCCGTACTGGCAGCACATACTCAAAAATTTCCATGACACTTATGCAAATGTTTTACTTTTCTTTGGTAGAAGCAGGGAGCAGGTGTTGTCCATACAACAAATGGTGCACATAGAATGAGCATGAATAGTTAATCATTCTAAGATTATTAAAAATAAATAATAAAAAACCAGGCAGTTGTTCTGTGAAATAGGCATTATGTTTGTGACATTTTAATTAAATGAAATATACAATATGAGAATTTCTAAAATGCTGAAACAGCTGGATCAATTTTTCTTAATAATTATAATAATTCTTATCACTTGCATATCACTATAGACATTAAGCAAAATGTTTTATATTTGAAAGAAGAACCATATGGGACATACCACATTCACTGTAAGAACTGAATAATAAGCTTCTTAAGCAGAATGAGTCAGTCAAATTTGGAAAGCATTCTTGTATTTCACCCTTCCTGGAAAAGGGCTACACTCATTCCTATGCATAGGGCGTAAATAGACCTGAATTAATTATGGCTGAAAGCATCCAGCCCTTCCTGAGTGTGGAGGGAAATGGGCAGGGAGACAGGTAATAGACTAAATACTTATGGCAGAGAATGAGATGGCATGGAGGGGAGAGGAGATGACACAGGGAGAGCGATGCTTGTGGGGCAGCTGCTCCATTCAGATAGAACAGCCCCTGGATGAGAGGGGCATGGCGCTGATAGAGCAGAGTGGGGTATGTCTCCAGGAAAGCCTGAGAGTGAAAGCAGGAAACGGGGAATCCCCTGGGACCAGTTTTGAGTGGGGAAGGGAGCTCAACTGGGTTCTGTTGAGCCGGGGGTCACTGGTGAAGTAGATACACCTCTGCACGGTGTCCCAAGCAAGGGAACTCCAGCCAAGGCAGCCGTGCTGTGAGGAAGATGAGTGTCATGCAGATTACAGCAGAAGCTGTTTTTTTTTTTTTTTTATTTGGACTTTAAGTTGAGCCAATTGGGCTCTAGAGAGAAACTTAGGAGTGACAGAGCCTGAGAGACAGCAACTCAAACTCTTAAAGAGGCAGGCAGGTCTTGAGAGCCCTGTTGAAGCAGGACCCCACCAGGAGGCAGTGCAACCTGTCAGAGAAGACTCAGAATGGGACAGAGAAGGATAATGCCCAGTTTTTGTTGAACTGTTATGTTATGATTACCCAAAATGGACCCCCAGTGAGACTGGTGCAAGCTGAATCCTCTCAAAGTTAAAGATAAAACTTACCTGACACGGTGTGAAGCAATAGCAATCCATTGAACTCTCGGTTGATTGTAGATACAAAAATAAAACCTGAAAAGCAAAGGAAAAAAATGAATAATAAATTAATTATTTTACCCAAATAAGACTCTGATTTCAATCGATGATGTAACCTTTGGGTGGCACTTGGAAGGGGTACAGGGGCGGTTGGAGCCCCAAGAAAATCCTCAAGTAGGTTGCTGCAGTCCAACTGTGGTAGAAAGCAAGTAACACCTCCCAACTAATAACGTCTTAGAAAAATCAAAATATGGCAGGTAAGAGTCAGACAATAACCTAGTTGCGTTCCGCTCCTCACCCCCATCCCTCTATTGTTAGTCCCTCACTCGGGTGATCTGTATTTCCCTACTGGCTTTGTCATCTTTCTTTTTGGATTCCCAATCCTAAACATTTACTAATAAAAGTCAATTTGTTCTTATCAGTTTTATCGCTGATACGTCCTTGATGTGAGGACCGACACAGGGAATCTGTAGGGGGGCAGTCAGGAGGGCCAAGGCAGAGTTGGAGATAGGATTAGCTTCCCAGATTAAGGACAATAAGAAGTCCTTCTTCAAATACATAGGGGGTAAAAAGAGGGTCCCGGGTAATGTGGGGCCCCTGCAGGACACGATGGGCAACTTAGTCATCACGCCAGATGACAAAGCTAACATATTTAACGATTTCTTTGCCTCTGTCTTCCTAAGTAGGGACCAGTTCAGCCACCTCCCTGCTGGGCCCCCCTCGGGCCCCGAGAGAGACACGCCTGGGCCAGGGGTTAGCGAGGAGTTAGTTAGGGTACTTCTGGAGAGGCTGGACGTGTTCAAGTCCGCTGGTCCGGACGATCTTCACCCTAGGGTTCTACAGGAACTGGCCGAGGTCATTGCGGGACCCCTGGCACGGCTCTATGAGCACTCGTGGTGCTCTGGCGAGGTGCCGGAGGACTGGAAGAGGGCCAATGTGGTCCCTATCTTCAAAAAGGGAAAAAAAGAGGACCCGGGAAATTACAGGCCAGTTAGTCTTACCTCAATCCCGGGTAAGCTCTTTGAAAAAATTCTCCTGGCACACATCCAGGAGGGCCTTGCGGGGGAATGCATGCTCAGGGGCAACCAACATGGGTTCATCAGTGGCAGGTCTTGTCAGACCAACCTGGTGGCCTTTTACGATCAGGTCACCAAATCATTAGATGCAGGGGTTGCTGTGGATGTAGTCTTTTTGGACTTCCGGAAGGCTTTCGACACTGTCTCTCACCCTGTCCTCATCAAAAAGCTGGGAGACTGTGGTGTTGATGCCCACACGGTCAAATGGGTCGCCAACTGGTTGGAGGGCCGCACCCAGAGGGTGGTAGTGGATGGGTTCTTCTCGACCTGGAAGGATGTGGGCAGTGGGGTTCCGCAGGGCTCGGTCCTCGGGCCCGCACTGTTCAACATCTTCATCAGTGACTTGGATGAGGGGGTAGAAAGCACCCTGTTCAAGTTTGCTGATGACACTAAGATGTGGGGGGATGTGGGTGCACTAGAAGGGTGCAATAGGCTACAAGCTGACCTTGACAGGTTGCAACGGTGGGCGGATGAGAATAGGATGGGGTTTAACACTGATAAGTGCAAGGTGTTGCACATGGGGAGGAAGAACCGGCACCACACTTACAGGTTGGGGAACTCCCCTCTTGCCAGCACGGAGACGGAAAAGGATCTTGGAGTCGTCATTGACTCCACGATGAACATGGGCCGGCAGTGTGGGGAGGCAGTCAAGAAGGCCAACCGTACCCTGTCATGCATCCACAGATGCATCTCGAGCAGGTCCAGGGAGGTGATCCTCCCCCTCTATGCGGCACTGGTCAGGCCGCAGCTGGAGTACTGCGTCCAGTTCTGGGTGCCACACTTCAAGAGGGACGTGGACAATATGGAAAGAGTTCAGAGGAGGGCCACTCGTATGATCGGGGTCAGCAGGGCAGGCCTTATGAGGAGAGGCTACGGGACCTGAACCTGTTTAGCCTCCACAAGAGAAGGTTAAGGGGGGACCTTGTGGCCTGCTACAAACTGGTCAGGGGGGATCAGCAGGTATTGGGGGAGTCCCTGTTCCCCCGTGCGCTGCCAGGAGTGACCAGGAATAACAGTCACAAACTGGCGGAAGGTAAGTTTAGATTAGATATTAGGAGACGCTACTTCACAGTCAGGGCGGCTAGGGCCTGGAACCAGCTTCCAGGGGAAGTGGTGCAGGCTCCTAGCCTGGGGATTTTTAAAAGGAAGTTAGATGAGCACCTTGCCGGGGTCATCTGACCCCGGTGCTCTTTCCTGCTAAGGCAGGGGGTCGGACTAGATGATCTACCTAGGTCCCTTCCGACTCTAGCTGCTATGAAACTATGAAACTATGAAACCAAGCAATCCCAGTAAGGAAGGGTAGGAATAAGATGCTAGGCCCTAGGTGGAAATCCCACACTGAGCTTCAGGATATGCTTCAGCCTCATGAAACATGCACCACAAAGACCACAGGTGGTCCCATGATTCCTGCAGTGCACGAAATGAAGCCAGAGGATTTACTCTGTTGCACAGCTGTGGAAGACTTTCTTTCTCTTCCTTTTATTTTTTTCCAGCCTAATTCTAGCCCATGCTTTGAATAGCAAGAGCTAGGTGTGATCCACTAGTCACATTTCTTTCCCAATGCCAGCATATAGCCTAGTCCTCCTGAGTAGCAAGAAGAAACTAGCAGCCATCTGAAGAGATCTATCACCCTTTCCAGCTTTGCCAAAAAGGCAAGACGGCTTCTTAACAGATGTTTAAAAGTTATGACTAGTTGGTGTTTGCTTTACATGCAGTTAACTACCTCAATGACAGAGCTTCAGCAATTCCTCAGTCAAGGAAGATTGTCTTCCATGATTATCTCATCTGTGGGTGCATCTATATGTGACTATGTCACTGTAGAAATGCACTATGGCAACGCAGCATCTGTGGGTGTCTACACATGACCAGCAGCTACTTTGCTGTAGTGATGCACTCCCCCGGTATACCACGCTGCTACAGTGAAGTAGCTGGTAAAAATAACCAAGCACCAGGTTCACAGTGCAGTATGGGCTGTTACTATGCCATAATTTAGTATTTCCAAAAGAAAGTACTTCCAAAAGGAAGTATAAAATTATGGCACAGTAACAACATCACCATAGTGATAAGTGTAGACATGCCCAGTGTGTCCGAAGATGGCTGATGATGCCTATCTGGGATTGACAAAGTGTACTGCAGCTCTGACATGTGTTTCCTTGTGGGGTGGGTGGCACTGGATTTTTGATTTGGTCCATGACATGCTGTTGCTGCCACTCCTACTTTTCCATGACAGAGCACCAGTTCTACTAAAGAAAGATTTTAGGATAATTTACATACCTCAGCTCAGTCCGAAACTGCAATCCAAAAAAACCCTGCTTAAACCTAGAAATGCCTAACCTGTGTAAGCACGTTACCTTTTTATTTAAAGATTCTTGGATTCCTAGAATTCTGTGTCAGTGCATACCTATAAATGCTCCACTATTTTCAGGCTCAGGCCAGACCTGCACCTAAGGCCAGAAAACATGTATGTGTCTGGGTAATTCCCTTGAAGGGCTCAGTCTGGTAGGTGTTCTCACAATATTCCTATCTCACACCCACAAGATCAGGCATCTGCAGATGCCACTTCTTTTTAAAATAGTGATGGAAATGGTGATCATCCTGTCCTTTTATTTATTTTTTAAACCAAGGAGCACTTGCCTGCATAAGTAGAAGACCAAGGTTTAATTCCCTCTTTGATCTCTAATCATTCAAACCCACATCTCCCATGCAAATGCACTAATCACCAGGATACCTCAATTTTTTGATGTGTATTTGAATGTAGGGAGAGGAAATGACTTTTCACCCACCTACCTGAACTCGTTTCTCTTATCAGAAAAAGTAGACACAAGAAGCTTAAACTTAGTGAGATTCTGGCTATTATGGAGTTCCACTCATGACTTAAATGCCTAAATGCTACATATGTACCATTTAGTCCATCTTAATGGTGAAGTAGAATTTATCCAAAAAGGGGTAAGAGTTCAGGTATATTACTTTTGGAAACCTCTATGCAATGACATGCTCAGCAAGCTGGCTGTCAAGAAATGGTAAGTTATCCTAAACAGAGGTCTGTTCTTCCTTCTCAAGCTAAGCTAAAGCTCTTGTAGGTACCTCTACACTACACTGCAGTGTAACAGATCTTGGGATCCCATTCTGAAATGTCACACTCTTTCAGTACATAAGGAACCAATGCACTTAACACAGGATTCCACTATGAGGCCCACACACCTAAAAGTAAGGTGCTGCAATGCCTAGTATTGAGGCACATTATTGTATCTCTATCAGACTATACAAATAACTAGCCTGCCAGCAGAAGAAGCAGCAGAGGATGCAAAACACTTGTGCAGAACAGCATTCAAGTATCGATGCTATTTAACTGAGGCTTCATGAGGTAATGAGGAAAGGGAAGAAAGATGGACAAAGAGGAAAACTTATCATGTTGATAGAGTGTATGCGTATAAAGAATAACATTTATTTGGGAGAGGGAAGAATATGGATCTGATGGTATCTTCTGACTCTAAATTTATCTTGCCAAGGTGAAATCAATTAAATAGCCTATTCTTAATATCAGGGAAGTACATTACTTAGATTGAATTACTTGGATTAAATTAATTTTTCACTCAAACGAATGCATTTCTTATGTCAGAACTGTGAGTATGGTAGCAAAACAATGCAGTAGAATAACAATGGGTGGTTGAGAGAAGCATGAGCCCCGGTCCTTTCCTAAATGCAGAATGCAAACCTAGAGCCTTCACCCTCGTGTTCTCTAACCTGCTCTTTCCCTACAGGCACTCTGGCAGTGGCTGTGGGGCACCAGTGGCAGTATCAATGGCAGTACATGAAACAGGAGCAGTAGCCAGAGGTTTGTTGCTGGAGGGGAAGAGGGCAGGAAGGATGTCACCTCCTATTTTTTGTCACAGAAAATTGATGTTTAAATTGCTGCTTGATGTGTTGGTGGCAAGAAAAGAAAGTGACATCAGCCTCTGGCAGCAGCAAGCCTCTGGCTGCTGCTCCTGTACCACGTACCACCATCAACCAGGGCATACACATAACTTACCTATTGTGCCTCTGAGTAGTTGTGATCTATAGTAGTAATTTATTTTATTGTGGCATCACAGTTTTTTATCACCAGACTGCTTCCTAGTGAGAAGAGGGATTGTCACCAAGGACAGAATTCTACTTCACTGAATGGAGGCAACTTGAAACTACCTCTGAGTTACCTGACTACTATAGGGATAGTCACACTCTCTGGATATTTAGGGACATTATAGGGATAGAATCACCTTCTGGAGATATGCAGATATCTTAGTCTTTTAAAAAGGGCACCTAGGTGTTCAGAGGGGGTACAGGATTCACAATTATTTACTGCACAGTAACACAAGTTTAGACACTGACTGGGAATGACCTGTCCTGCACAAATTTGCTCCCGGTCAGCTCCACTACTAGGTAGCCACATTTGGCACAACCCCAGGGTCCCAGAGCTGAGAGCTTCTCTAGCCCCATGGCTGAGGGAGCTCTTTGCCAGCCCCAGCCCCAGGCCCTTAAAAGCCTGCAGAGATGCTGGAGCCCTGGGCCATGTGCAGCCAGCTTCAGGCCACTGTGTGTTTCACAGATGCCCTAAGTCAGCTGCAGCAGCCTTCTCAGGCCCCAGTGCTGGTCCCTGGCACTGTGGTATCACATGGCTGCCAGATCCACACCACTGGAGTTGTGCTGGGTGCAGGCACCTGCTAGGCCCAGCAGCACCCTGGGACCCCTGCATCCAGCCTCGGGCCACTGGGTCCCACTCCAGCTGTCCCCAGGCTGCCCATAGCAGCCTGCCTAGACCCTGCTGCTGGTGCCAAGCACACCCTAGCCACATACCTTCCTGTCTCATACTGGGTGCTGCAGGAAGCAGCCCAGGTCCACCAGCACCAGAACTGCTGTACATAGGTGCAGTGAACTATTGAGGGAGTCACCGTGGCATCCTCCCCAATGTCATACACCACCTCTTGGGACTCTAACTGTTCCCAGGAGAAGACTGTGGACCTCATCATGCTGTGGCCAAAGTCCTCACCCAGTTTGTACACAGCTGGCACTCCAACATGCACATTTATGAGAGGCTGTCAGGCTGCATGTGGGAGCACAGGCACAACCCAACAGTGTGCCAGTGCCGCAAAAAGAACAAGGCCTTGCCAGCACAGTGGGTCACTGTCATTAACCACAACTGCTAGCCAGGGGTTGCCCGTTAAGTCCAGGACCTTTATGTGGCAGCTGGATGAGCGTCTTGTACCTTAGGACCCTGGCCTGAGCCATGTTATTTATTCCAGCACAGGTGGCTGAGCCTCTTCTGTGGCCAGGCACCTGCAGTGATGCATCACTGGGGGAGGGCCCTTCACCCACCAGGAGCCTGTCCTCCTGAGGTCCCCATGCCTGGCCTCTTCCAGCAGGTTTTGGAGCTGATGCTCATAGCTGCCCTGCAGGCTCCGCATGCTCAGCCCCACCCACAAGGCCAGACTTTCCATGGTACCACCAATTGCAATCAGCTCCAATTTTTCCCTGGAGCAGGACCCTGCCCAAGCACTCGTATGCTGTTCTGCTGTGCCCTGGGACACTGCCAGGAGCCACACCTCCTCACTTCCAGTGGGGACTGACTATGAATGCTAGGCATGCCTTACACAGCCACCAAGTAAGCCCTGCAGTGGAGGGAGGCCCATCTCCCCCTGTCCTGGCTCCACCACTGGGCCCTAGCCCCTGCACCCCATCCCAGCCTGGCCCACCTATGCTCCCCCAGGTGCCCAAAGCCCCACCCACAGCACTCAGGGAGGTAGGAGACAGTGAAAAACTTATTGAGCAGCCTGTGTTCCTGCAGTTAGGTGGGTATGGGCCTCTCATATGCCAAGAATTGTGTTGATGCCAGCAGTAATGACATCCTCAGCTGTGGGAGAGAGGGATGTGTAGCACAGCCACAGGTAGCCCTCCAGGTAGCAGCGGAGGTGGCAGGGTACGGTGGGCTTTCCCTCCACACTGTCAAAGCCCAGGGTCCCATCTGGCTTCTCAGGTGCACCTGAGGCACCATGGAGATCAGCAATAGCACAGCTTAGTGCATTACACAGCCTCTGATCCATGCAAAAAGCTCTTTGCAGTGTGTCTGGGACACTCACAGCAGGGGCATGCACAGGGCACATCACCTGCACAGGCAGGGGCTGGCTTCAGGATGCCTCTCCAGAGAGGTCCCCAGGAGGGAGGGGGAAGGCACCAGCAGCTCTGTGTCTCAGTCAGCAAGGAGCCCCTTGCCCCCTACACTGAGGCATTATGGGCTTGGTGGCAGCACAGGAGACAGGCTGGCTGGTAGGAAGAAAAGGTGGGGTGTGTGTCTGTGGAACTGTGGCAGCAAGTGTTTCCAGAAGTCAGGTCTGTCCCCACCTGGGAATCAGGCAGGGGAGGCAGGTTGGATGTGGCTAGCTCCTGGTGGCCTGCCTGCCCCTGGGGAGCAAGCGGGAATGGGGGGATCATCCAGTGACTAGACCAGGTTCTGTCCAACTGATTTAGCATGGTTTGTGGGCATCCCTGCAAACATGACCTCTGAACTGAGGATGTAGCCCTCACATACAGAACATCTTACCTCAGAAATGTAAACTCTCACAGACCTCTTTCTCCTAGCTCTGTAGGCCCTGCAACTGCATGTGGGGGAGAGGCATCTGTTGGCAGCTGGGATGCTCTGTTATGGTCACTGGCAGCCTTGGCTGGGCCCCGGCAGATGCGCTGGCTCTTGCAATGCCGGGGCCAGGACTGGACCCAGGTGCTGGACTGGCTAGTCATGGTGGCCAAGGATCACCTGGCAGACTCATGGATTTGGCAGGCAGAGGAAGTTGCCCACAAGGACTAGCATGAGAAAGAAAGGGACTGGCAGTGGGACTGAGTAGACTAGGAGTTCTGGGAGAGACACCTGGTCTTGGAGGAGTGGGATGTGGAGGCCCTGGCTGTCTTGGTAGCCATGGAAGTGGAGGTGATGGAGGAGGACCACTGAGTGCTGGACATTGTCCTGGCCCTGGAGGTCACCTTCATGCTGCTCACTACCCTATCCCCTGACCACAGCCCTGACTTTCCCCTGGCAGCCACCTGGTGCCCAACAGCAGGCCCTACTGTGGGCCTTGGCTCAAATGCAGTGCTGCCTTCATTAGCCAGGAGCTCCTGTCCCCGCCCCCACCCTAGGTCCCCTGTCAAGTCCACCAGCTGCAGGAAGTGGAGATGGGCACACTGGCAGGGCACCATCCACTGTCACCCCTAGGTGAGCCCTCTGCCTGAAAGCCTTGCCATGATGTGCACACCCACGGAGGAGTGACCAGATGCTAGGGTGCTAGGTGCCTGTCTCTGGGCTCCACCCCTTAGATGTCCCCACCCCACAGTCCCCTACCCCAGAAGGGCACACACACATAGACCATACTGTAAATAGTCAACAGGGGGAAGTGGATGCTTTATTGGTTTTAGGTGGGGTGGTTGGTGGAAGGGCTCTGTGGTGAGTTGGGGAGAAGGACAAGCTCTGTTGTGGAACAGAGAGGGGGAAAGGGTGGTCTGTTTCTGTAGAGGGGAATAAAGTGCTTTCTGGAGAACTGTCAGTAGTGAGTGTGGTACTGGGAATGTACAGTGGGACTGGGGTCTGAGGACAGCTGCCAGGTGGGCTACAGAATGGAGTACAGGAATAGGTGGTCAGCCAGTGCCTCTCAAACCCGGTGCCCTGGCCTCCATTGGTAGGTATGCAACAATGACCTAGGGGATGTTGGCCTCAGTGACCTTGAGGTGGGCGGTGAGGGTGCACAAGTGTCCCTTCACTCAGGTAAAGTAGCACTCCACAAGTGCACAGGTCCCACCCAGGCACCTGTTGAAGTGTGCCAGGTGGGGGTCCAGCTGCCTGGGGAAAGGCTGCATGTGCCAGGGGAGAAGCAGGTAGGCTTGGCTGCCAATGAGGAGGGATGGGACCACCATTGCACTCAGCTGATGTGCTGGCACCCCTGTCATGAAGTTCCCTCTCTTCACCTCTCCACAAGGGCTGGCAGGGTGGAGAAGTGGAAGATGAAGACATCATGAGCACTGCCCCACTGTCTGTATTAGGGGCAGTCACCATGGGCAGACAGGTGAGGGGGATGTAGGTCCTTTCCAGGGCCACAATGCACTGGGAGAAGCCCAAGGCATGGAACCGTATCACCACTGTCAGGGGGCCATACACCTGGATCCCGAAGTGCCCCAGTATGTTCTGGAGGGTGCAGCACACCTCCAGGACATCGTTCCCAGCAGTCATTTTGCCTACACCAAAAAGGTGGCGGACATAGCGGAGGCTGGCCAGTGTGGCCAGCTGGAACAGGCAATGGCCAACCAGGTGTTTGCGGAAAGGGGTCACTACATGGTGGCGGCCTGCCACTCCAGATCTGGGCAGATTTGCTCCAGGAGGTCCTGGAAGGTGGCCCAGGTCATCCAGAATGCCTCCAGCCACTGCTCATTATCTTGGGTGGTCTGGACAATGTGCAGCCACCAGTCCTGTCTGTCTGGGCTGGCCCAGAGGCAGCAGGGCTGGAAGCCCAGGAGGGCATTGGCAGCCCTGGTGGCAGCATCCAGGAGCATGTTTGCAGCATCCCTGCTGGGATCCAGGAAGCAACACAGGGTCCAAGCACTAGCAGTGTGGCAGCAATGGGCCTGGGATACTGTGGGGAGCCAGGCCAGGCAGCTGTAAGGTGCAGTGGAGCTGCCAGGGCCAAGAGTGCCCTAGGCCCCATGGCAGTCTCCATGGTAGGCCAACATGGTGGCCAGCAGGAGTCTGAGGCAGTGGACATTGCTGCCTGTGACTGAAGCAGCCATGTCGCAGTGTGCCAAGGCTATGGCAAGAGAGCTGCCACATGCTGCCACCATGCTCTGCAAGCTTCTCCAAGCCTGGGAAGCATGTGGCCCTGGAGCAGTATGCGGGGCTGCCTTTTAAAGATGGCAGTCAGCTGCTGGTGCCTCCACCTCCCCTTGGCAGTGGCATGGGGCCAGTGCAGAACCACAGGAAGTTGGAGCAGACTCCTGCCATGAGCAGCAAATCTTCTCCCACTTCCCTGCACATGTATGTGCCTGCCTATGGAGTAAATAACTAGAGTAAACCCACCCCAGAGCAAATGCATGTGTAGATCTGCTCACTGCAGCCAAAACAAAAAGCAATCTTTATTCTATGGCTCAGGCAGGACTCAGGCAGATGAAGTCTGCCTTAACATTAGGGAAATAAGTACTTTCTTTCAACTTTCTTTGTGTGTTTTGTATTACAAAAAGTCATTGAGAAAACCACTTAAATGTCACTGACACGCTAAATGCTTGATACCCCTGGTTTGTAGGCATGGAATACTTGCCTAGTCTGCCCTATTTGGAAAGCCTTCAAGTGGCAGTTGTTGTACAAAAGAGGTATCTCTAAAGACAGGAGCCTGGACCCTGTGGCAGAAAAGAGTGTGTACCTGATTTTGGAGAAAGGGAAAGACAACCTGGTAGATTAGTCATAGCAAACCTCAAATTCTCTAATTCTTCTTGCATAACAAGAACACCCACACATGTACACTACTCAGCCTTCCCCATCCTTCTGTCACTAACCCACTTTGCCTTCTGTGAGACAGGCTGACTCTTTCCACTGATAGATCTCTCCTGAAATCACATATCTCCTATTCTGCCTCTCAGCCCACATCCATCTTATTTAAGTGGATCAGTGATCCATTTGTTTTTAGATCAGCCAGTGAACTGGGCCATATTCCCCTCATTTGCATGAAACTCCACTACGCTAGATACTACCCTTTTTCTTAGAATGTAATCCAGAGCAATGCTATGACTAGTAAGAGGTTAGTGACTCCTCTTCTTCCTCATAGCTTTTGGTGACCCCAATCTTCAGGGTAAGATGATGGTTTGTTACAAAAGTAAATACCTTCCTGTTAAAAATGACCTGTATTTCTCAGCCTATCATTATATGTTTAATAATTTTGTATAGTATTGGTTCATTAATTGGTATCTTGTAACATAAGGATTTCCAGGGACTTGAATAGTGTAGTATATAATTTCACTTAGGCATCTAAGTCCATATACATATCTAATGTGTGGAATAGGATTTGGTTCACCTTTATTAAGTGAGATTCGAAGTTAACTATGAATTCAGATCAATATTGTTTACTTAGCTTTTCTGTTAAGTTTGTTGAATAACTTACAAATGAATATAAAAAGGAATATTTCATTTTAGAAGCTTCATGTTATTTCAGATTTAACAAATTTGCTTGAGATTTCTAAACACTAAATTCGGAAACTGAGCCTCAAGAAGCAATTTCCTAGAAAGCAGAAACAGCAGAAAGAAATGTAATGACTGCTGAATATACATTCCAATTTGAAATGACTGACAATAAAATCATGAAAGAAGGTGGAAGGATTTCTTTTTCTATAAGTTTAAATTACAAAATGTTGCCAGCTACATGTACTGTAAGAGCAGGCATTCTTCCACTTAGATTTATGTATCCCCATGGACATCATACACCAGATGGCTGCTCAACACATTTTCTTTCAGATTTCAAGTGGGAGAAGTCAAGAGATTTGCAGAACTTTTAGATCATTTTGCTTGAGGTGTAGTTTTGTTGTCTTGCAGCAATATAGGATTTTCTGACATTGAGGGCAACACATCCCACAGCCAAGCTGTTTCCTAGGTATTAAGAGATGTTTTAAAAAATGTCAACAAGGAAAAGGCAAGCACTTGTCTTACTGCTTTTGTAAGTACTTCTAATTTCCTTTTACCATCTGATACTGTAAATAATCTAAATTTATTTCTTGCTTTGTTGAAGACCTGAAAATATCAGGAGTTTCTGACCATGGCCTTTGGTTAGAATGAATTTGAAAAAAAGCAGTCATGAAACAGTTGCTGTTATATAATTCATATCAATTACAATAATGAGCAACAGGTAAAAAAGTAGGCCTTTTATTGTTGCTTTTGCACAGGAAATCTCTATGTGGCGTTTGTTTAAATGTTTTTCTTAATGCTAATGATTTATTTGTTAAATTCCATGTTACTGTCAGTCTTGTTAAATATCTGGAAACTTTGGGTGTATATACACAAGAAACAAAGCTGCTCTGACACGCATCGAAGTAGACTTGATTAATTTTATTTAATCTGCTCTGATGCTTGAATTAATTGAGTCTGCTGGAGCTTGGTAATTAATACACTCCAGCATATTCCAGCCTCTCGTGTATCAGTGTCTCTACATTTAAAAATAACAGCAGGAGCACTTTAACTAAAGCTCATTTGGTGAGTGTCCCGGGACAGAACGGGGGGAAGGACCCTGATTAAGAAAGGAAAGTTACGGGGAAAAGAATGAACAGGAGGAAGAGGCAACGAACATAAAATTTTAAATAGAAAAAAACTACTCACCCACAGCAGGAGCTGCAGTGCAGCGGGAACAGGAAGAGAAGTCCGCGCGGCTCATTAGCCACATCTTTTTCCAGCTGAGGCCGGCTGATGACATCACCAGCAATCACCAGCTAGCAAGGATAAAAATGGCCAATGGCAGAGGAAAGGGAAGGGGGAGAACAGACCCAAGGAGTGCATAGCCACAGGACCCACTCTGGGTATCCCTCAGGGAGGAAGGAGCACCGGAGGAGAAGCCAGAGGAGGATCCTGATGCTGGTCTTGGCAGTGGCAGCAGGGAGCAGATCGCCAGTGCTGGAGACAAGACAGGAACAGCCCTGCAATCTGCAAAGACAGCAGCAACAGAGGAAGCTGAGGAGGGTACACGAAGACCCACACCATAACAGGTTGGAATATTGGGAACCGTTGGGACGAGGAGGAATTCTCACCACTGGGAGAGTCCCAGCAGGACCAGCAGGAAGGGCTACGGAGAAGCAGGGCACTTACCCTGAACACAGAAAGTAGCCAGCCATATGCTGAGGAACTATGAGGCACCTGTATTGGGACACTCTGGAAGGGAAAGAAGCGGGGCAGCCCCAGGCTCATGGAAGAAGTGGAAAAGGGGAAAGGACGACCTGAGCAGGAAGCCACAGGTACACAGACCCAAACAGAGGTCATCTTCTGGCTAGACCATAGGAAACTAGGCACCCGGCACTCTGACATAAGGGACCAAGGAAGGGGGCTACCCAGATTCCTAGTGATAGGGTAACCGTATTGTTTTGTGCTTTTCTTTTGTGTTTCCCCATGTGAAGAAGTTGAGAGATAGGAGGGGCCTACATAAACAGAATAATTGGGCTTCGCATTGAATTCAGGCTTTAGGGTGGGAGTCCACACTAGGCAAATACAGGCATCATGATAGGGAGCTCCAAATGTAGACAACCCATGATGGAGTAAGCAAATCGGCTGCAGGAGCTGATATCCAGGACAGGAAGGAACTCAAGATGCTCCACAGGTATACGAGAAGGGGGGCATGGCCAAGAAGACTGAGCAATCCATCAAGGTGGTGTAAGGTCGGGGTGTAGGGGCGGCAGAGCCCTGCAAGTGACCGTCGGGCAGACCGCGTGCCGCAGAAGGACCCCGGGCAGTCAACCTCCCACTGGGAAACATTCAAAGTTGTGGCAGGTGAGATAGGGAAAGATTGCTTGAGGAGTGAACATCTACTCGGCAATTTGTGGGTGTCTGCAAGGAATACACCACCCATTGCTTGAACCAAGGCTGCACATGACCAGGTGTTTGAGACCCGGCGGTCACAATGAGCTTTAGTTAAAGTGCCCCCACTGCCATTTTTAAGTGTGGGGATGCTGATACATGAGGTGCTCCAGATGCTTTAATTAGGGCAGTAGTCAGAGTCACTCTAATTAAAGCACTCCCACCCCCATTCTTAAAGCACATGTGTAAATGCCCTTTATGGCAGAATTGTCATCATTTGAATTTAATCTGGATGTGTTCTGTTTACAGGACTGTAATGTTTCTACAGTTTTGCATGCAAGTGGATTGTGTTCAACAGATAATAAGGGGTATCTACAATGCAGATTTATTAAATCCTAAACTGCATATACTGGTCACTTAAAAGGATAGTTGTATATCTTTGAAATTACTTTCTCTAGAACCCACACACTGAATAGATTGCAGTAGGAGAAAAGGGAAGGAATAAAACAGTTATTTTTGCATATTTTCAGCTACTTCATGAGTAATGCTCAATCAGTATTTGCACAGGGTGTAATAGCCTTCAAAAAGAATTACAATTTTCTTTTCTAAAGTTGACCTACACCATTCAATCTCTACCAATAAAACTGAAGCTTATACCATAGACCTTTTATTTGGACTGCTTTAGAATTTCCATGCTCCCTGACTCTTCACTTTCCTCTCTTCAAATTATTCAGTACCCGTCAACTATGGAAATCTTTCTCTCCAGTCATTCTGGTACCATTGTTCTTTAGTCTCGTTACTGACTTCCCATCTTAGGATAATAATATTTAAAAAATAATATTTTATTTCTATATTTGAAATAATATATTTGTCTCTGACCCTTCCTCCCACAGGACTTATAGATAGACTGATTGATATGTGCAAGGCAGTGAGGTGCACCATAGAAAAGCATATAAATAATTCAAGACAGAGGTTAGAAAGGAGAAACCTCTGAATTTGTTTCTGTTCTCATGCATGTACTTTCTGAAAATATGGAAGAGTTAGTTGTTTATTTCCTTTAACACGACACTTGTCACTATCAGGCCTAGGAATCTGAGTTGTCTGATAATTATGAATGACAAAAAGAATATTTTTAAATAGTCAGTGCATGAGAATGTGTGTGTGTGAGAGAGAAAAAAGTACATTATTCACTACAGGTTAGTGAAAAAGTTCAAGTAAACATGTTAGTTTACGTTTGTTTAAAGGGAGTAAGTATTCAATATCATGCTATGTCCTGGGTGCTCAGAGGAAAACACAAGCCCAACTCTATCATTATTTCATTTCACATTAAGGGTCTATGTTGGCATTGCCAAACAGCATAAAAACAAATTTTTCCTTTTTTCATTCTTTTCTGCTACACTTCATATACTATTCAGGAAGTATATTATGCAAAATAAAATCTTGAGTGCCATTTAATAAAAAAACCCTGTCTGCCTGAAATAAACAACAAAAAATATCTGGACCCATCATTTAATTTTGTTCTCACTTAACCTGTTTCCCAGGGGAAATTACAACAGTTAAATCACAGCACACAAAAGTGGATTCATCTATGAAGTATGTTCATATTATCGCTTTTTTTCATTTTTTTTAGTGACAAGTGGTACAAATGACTAGTTGAAGTTAACATGGGAATAATTTTATGTAACAGAAATGTGGTCCTTAAAATATGCACGTCACACAGGACTATCTTGACAAGATGTTATTCAGCCTCAGTGTCTGCTAAATAGTCCCTACAGCAGAAAAGGCAGGAGAAGTTGCAAGGGGTTTATCTTTTTGATGAGTATTTTATCACCTTTCCTTTGATGTGTCATTTTTTCTTTTGCAAACGCCATGGGCAAGTTATAAGACTGAAATTGTTACTGCTTTTTATGACTAAAGTGTTTGTGATGCATCACTTCATGCTAAAAATGCTCTGCATTTACTCAGCCTGCCATTATGTTTTTAATAACTCTAAATAGTATTGCTTTATTTATCTTTTAAAATAATTTTGTTCACCTAGATACTTCCAAATAGTCAGCAATTGCCACTTTACTTTTCAAAGGTTTAGATTATGAACTTCATTTTTCACCAATACTCCTAATATTTTGATTACTTATGTGACCTGCTTTACCATAATGCTGGAGTGCCTCTCAGCCTTTAACATTCTCATACTTGCAGCTTTCATCGAGTAGGAAAGTGTTTTTCCCCTCTATTTATTTATATGTGTTATATAGATTGGGGAAATGAGTCATAGAGGGATAAAAAATAGAATTTATTTCACCTAGTCAAAAGCCAGAATACAGCTTGTGACCAACGCTGAGTTAATAGACTAATGTGAAGGAGTTACTTTTTTATCCACTCTGGGTGTACTAGGGCTGTTTTTAACAATCGGATGCCACCCCCCCACAGACACACAGAAACAATAGCATAACTAGGGATGGATGAGATGGGTACCTTCCCTGGATGACAAGTTAGGAAGGGAGCCGCAATTGCCTTCCACCTTTGCAGGGTCCACACCCCAGCAGCACTATCATAGTGCTCTAAAACAGTTCCAGGATACTGTCACTTTAACAGCAACAGAGCTGGGATGGGCAGAGCATGTACAGCAGCGCTTCAGGAGCAATTATTTAGAAGTTCCTAGCTGGTAAGTCTTCTGACCCCTGCTCCTGCTCTCAGCAACCACACCTTGCACCCCACACTCAGAACCCAAGTCTTAAGCCTCTCCTGCTCTCAGAACCTACGCTGCCTCCCCAAATCCCCTCCCATCCCCTCCCCAGGAATTGTGTAGGCTCCCTCTAAGTACTAGGTATATTCTGGACACCAGCTTAGCTTGTTACACCACTGCTCAGAAGTGTCCCTATTCTCTATATTGGATACTCAAAAGGGGTAATAGAATAACTCCTATACTTTAGCTGGCAGAAAAAGTTCTTTGGGTGAATCTGATATCTTTCATTAGACCAACTTAAATGGTTGGAAAACAATCATTAAGCAACCTTTCAGGTTCAACACCCTTCATCAGGCTAAGGAAGTTTCAGCAGTCGGTGTGTGCTCTTCCTGGATGGAATGAAAAGTAAAGAAGCCAGAGGCTGGCTGGTATGCATACAAGACAGGCAGTCAGTGAAAATGTAGCTTGAGGAGTCAATGGGTGAGAGACAGGCTGTGGGGGGGAAGGGAGAGAAGGGGGATGAATAGTGGAGAGATCGCTGGGGAGTCAGATGTCAGGCAGGTTATAATGTGTCATAATCCAATGTGTATATTTAGTCCATGATTTTTAGTATCCAGAAGGTTGATGAAGTGGAGTTCATATGCTCATCTCTGGGAAGTGTTTTGTAAGTTTCCTTTGAGGATCAGGACTGAGAGATTGGAGAGAGAGTGGTTTTCTTGTGAGAAATGTGCCCCCACAGGTAATTGGGTATTCCTGGCTTTGATAGATTTTCAGTGTGCATTCATTCTGGTGTGCAATTGTTGTTTGGTATCTCCTACGTATTTTCCATCAGGCATTTGGTACATTGGATGAGATATATTACATTCCTGGAGGTGCAGATGTAAGATCCAGGAATGCTGATGGCTCTGTTGTGGGGTGTAGTGATTGTAGGGGTGGTGGAGATGTGCTGGCAGGTTTTGCATTTCTTGTCATGGCATGGTCTGGATCCTTTTGGCGTGTTCTGGGCTTGAAGAAGTTTGCTTCTGGTGATGAGGTTAACGATGTTCGGTGCTCGTTTGAAGGCTAGGATGTGTGGCTCTGGGAAGATCTCTTTCTCTGGTAGGGTCTCTTTCTAGTATGGGTTGCAATTGTTTGAGGATTTTCCATATGGGTTCGAGGGAGGGGTGATATGTCATAACCAGTGGTGTGCGATTTGTGGCGGGTTTTCTTCTGTACTGCAGCAGTTCTTCACATGGTATCTGGGTGGCTCTTTCAAACGTGCTATCTATCTGTCTGGAGGAATGTCCTTGTTGGGTGAAAGCCTTTTTAAGATTGGTGAGGTATCAATCCTGGATGTTCTCTTCAGTGCAAAATCGGTGGTATCTGAGGGCTTGGTTGTATATCAGATGCTGAGCAGCTACACTGGGATGGAAGCCACGCGCCACACGGTCAGCAGATGTCTCACTCTCTTGTTTTCAAATCTTCCCCACCATGACTTGGTGTAACTGAGAAGATATGTCACAGGATGGTATCTGCTTAGAGAAGGTTGACTGAGACTGGCATGGGTCATGACATGTGTAGGTCTTCTGTGGGGCTCCTTCTCCCCTACATCTTACACCTTTTCACTCAGGGTTTTTGTTGGTGGTTGATATCAATTTCTGGTCTTGTAGCTCAGGCAAAGGAATCCATGGTAAAGAGAGACCATATTGTCTGAAGCCAGCATGCCTTTGTGCCCAGTGGTTTCTACTGCAGTTTCAGAATCTGAGGTGCACAGTCCATGTAAAGAAAAAAATAAACTGAGAAAAACTGAAACGGCTGTGTCTCAGGCCTTTCCTGGTCCTGCAGAGCACCTGAGGCACTTCTACTGAGGCTATCCCAGTCCTCCTGGGATTGCCTTTGTATATGTTTATTCTGAGTGGGCCTATCCATTCCATGCTGGATGCTACAAGTAAAGTGGGGCTGGGGGTACTGCAAACCCTGGAGTAGCCCCTAGAGGTACCTGGCTCCATATGGCAGATTGGTAACCATGAGTCAGTCCAGAAAGCTGAGGTGTTCCAGGTCCTTCACTCCTGGTCCTTTACTTCCATGTGGTGAGAGGCCGGACCCATCTGTGTGTTCCTCCACTCCTTGGACTTATGTGTCTTTACATAGGAGTTTCCAGGTTGGCACAAACTAATCTGGTCTCTCACTTAACCTGTGTGTCTCACTGTTTTTGGCAGGTGCTGGAAGCCCCAGATGAGCTTGTTATTCTCTGCACTTGCTATCCCCAGGCCCTAGATGGTGCCTCCTAAATCAGCTGCTTATTCTCTCTTTGGGCTGATGTTTGAGTCCATATGGGGCTGGGGTTCTGGGCCCCCGCCCTGCTTTGAGAAAAAAGCCCGAGAAACTTGTATTGTGTGCTGACTGCCTGTCCAGCAGTGCTGCAGAGTATGCCCTGTGTGCATGGGCTCATCTTTTCCCTGCAACCCCAGCTGAGGTTCTGCCTTCCAAGAAGCATGCCAGCAGGTCCCATCACAGTAAGTACAGGGCTTACCACTCCTCACCTTGGTCAGTCCAGGCATAATCTGTCGGGTATCTCCTGCTAGTCTCACCTGAGTGTTTACTAAGGAATTGTCAATTGTAGGACAATTTCACTCCTTGCCCCTTACTATCCACTATGGCCTCACTGGGCCTTTTCACTCACTTGCACTCATGGACCACTCTGTTCACCGCCCCTCTCACACAGGGTCTCACCAATCATCCCCGCTCTTACACAGGGTCTCGCTACTCATTGTTCCTCTCACAGAGTCTCACTAATCATTGCCCCTCTCTCACAGGGTCTCTCTACTCATCACCCACCCCTCTCACACAGGGTCTGACTCGCACCCCCTAGCTTTCCTCCTCCAGCTTGAGCTCTATCTCAGGGCTCCCTAACTGAGCCCTGGGCTACCCCTGCTTGCTGGAACACCACCAGGGATGCGGAGCTGGGGTTATCAAGGTGCCCTGACCCCCTTTTCACTGGGGAGGTATCTGGCCTGGCATTTCCTGGGGGCTCCCACACCACTAGAAAGCTCACCAGACCACCCTTCTCTGGCAGGGTGAGTTTTATGTCTTACCCAGGACAAGGGGTCACCTCTTCCCCATAGCCCCTGCGCTTACCTCCTGACTATGGCCAGAGCAGGCTCTCAGCTTGATATTTCCTCCTTCCTTCCTGCAGCAGACTGCAGCCCAGGGCCAAAATGGGCAAAAATGGCCACCCTCATCGAGCCCCTGGCTGCTTCCTGCTCTTAAAGTGGTAGGCTCCTAAGGTGCCTTACCACACCCCCTCTTTCGGGGCTGGAGCCAGGGCTGGGCTGGCCCACCCCTCTATTAGTAGGCTCTGCCTCCCCCACTCCATCACATGGCCCTGCCCCCCTACTCCATCACTGCCACCTATAGGAGTGGGGGGCATGGCCAGTGGCACTTGCCTTGCTGCAGGGGGATGGGGCTAGCACTGCTGGCCCCAACCCCTTCAGTCAGCCCTGTCACTGGCCTCCCCCTCCATCCACCCTGTCACTGTTTCTCCCTCCTCTTGTCCATCCACTCCATTTTCATGCCCTGCGGGGAGCAATGAGGTGGGGCTAGCACTGCTGGCCTCATCCCCCTGCTCTGGTGGTTCCATGACCACCATCTTCAGGGAATGAGGAGGCGGGGCCAACAGCACTGGCCCTGCCCCCTCCATCCACTCTGTTACTGCTGCACCTGCTGGAGGAGTGGGCAGGGACAGAGGCCTGCATCCACCCTGCCACTTCCTTGTGTCCAGGCCTGCTGCATCCTCACTCCTGTTGATTCAAGTCCAGGGCTGGGGCCACTCCACCCACCCCACCCAGGGGGCTGGGAGGAATGGAGCCCTGGATCCAGCTCTGCACCCTGTTCCCCTCATTCATCTATCCCCCATTGGGCTTGACCCTGTTCCACCCCCACTGATTTGGGTTCCAGGTCTGTGCTCACTCCTCACCCATCTCCTCCCCACTGCAGCAGCCCTGATTCCATTCCTTCACCCCCTCATACTGCTGCCATCACTTCCTCAGTGATCCGATTTCTTCCAACTCACTCCATGGCTACTTCCTGCCCTGATCCATCCCCTCTGTGCCATCATGGTGGCGCTTTGCCACCTTCTGTCTGGAACACTGTTGGAGCACTCTGGCTGCTGAGACAGCTGATCAGAGTGCGGATAAAGCATTATGTACAGACAAACAGACACATTATAGCTTTTATAAAATTAGAATTATCTAAATCATTGTATTTCTCCTGTCTTTCTTCTGAAGTAATGTTGGCTGATTTTTCTTTACGATGATATTTTTCATAACAGCAACAACAATGAAATTTGCCTCCCATACTTTAGTTTCTTTATTGCCTAATCAATTTTGCCTAATCAATATTGCCTAACCAATATTGCTCTTGGTTAGGGTTTATTGCCCTAACAAATTAGTTAAAAATTGGTTAAAAATTGGTTTATTGCCTAACCAATATTGCCTTTTGACTTGAAACTGTCTTTGGAGTAAAAGACACTAAACTACTGTATTTCCTAGATCCAGATTAAACAGTAGGAGCTTTGCTGTACATGGAGAAAAAATGCTGTTTTAGCACACTTTTTGGTTGTCTTATTCAAGGCTCATATTGTAGCAGCCAACATTCACAAGTCCTTGAAGTGATCAGAAAAAAAAAAATCTTTTAGTGGGCACATTTGAAGCTTTATGATATCTTAGGAAAAAACTGTGGCTTGGTTTAATGCCTGAATAGATAAATTAACAAGCCTATTTCAGACATTCTGTGCATGGAATATTTCTAATTACTAGAGCCATGCAAAATTTCGCCACCAGCTTTGTTTGAACACTGTTTCAACTTGTTTTGAGGTCAAAACAGTGAAATCAAAATGAAACAGATATCATCTAAACAGCCTAGAAACTAAATGAAACAAGTTGAAATGTTTCAACGTTTCAAAGCTATTTCAACATTTTGCCCATCGTCAATAATAGGGAAGGTTGAAACAGCCTATAATGTTGTCATTTCTGGCCTGATTTTGGGCCCTGCACCTCTAGTTGCTCACAGGCAAAGCTTGTGACATGGATGCTTGTACACTGTGTCTGTCTTGGGGCAGAGGTGGGTGAAAACTGCAGGCCTGCTAGACCCTGCTGTGGCCATGAAGCCTGCCAGCTGTTAAGCAGATAGGTGCAGGGAGGTTATGGGGCCCTGCACTCCTAGCGGCTGACAGGCAAAACTCCTGACATGGGTGTTTGTGCAACTGCTGCCATCTTGTCATCTTGTCTACAGATGAAGCTATTGAGAGTCTTTTGTATAGAGTTGGTTGCAATATTTGGGTACTTGAAGAGGTTAATTGGTCAACCTGTTGTGATGCTGATGTTATAGAACAAGCAGCAGCAGCAGTAGGAGGAGGACTTCTGGACTGAGAATTTTGGAAAGAGCTACTTGTACTTTCATTATCATGATCTGCCTCCTCTCCACTCACACCCATGGAGGATTTTTTAATGTCTTCAGGACACTTCTTACATACAAGGATGTGTTTGGTCATCTTACTAGGATTTGGAAATGCATATTTTATTTGACAGTATTTGCAAATCACCTTTTTTTCCCCCTCAGAATAACTTGCAGTGTGGAAATGCGTCCATATGCTAGAAGTTGGATGCACCATTTTGCTGAGGGAGAAAAAAGAAAATGTAGTTTAGTGGCTAGCTTGCATATATAAACACTAAGCTACATAAGGTACAAATTTAGTAATGGATGGAGGAGAGGCCTCTTCGGAGTTAACAGTGAACAATTTTCCTGCCCTGCAGGCCTCACCTCACTGCTGAAGTGGATTATTTGTCACAAAACATCAGATTAGTAGGAATTCAATTATGAATTCCATAAATTCTGAAAATAAAAAGAAGTATATTTTCTTTCAGCTCTTTTGTGCTACTTCTGCGGATCTCAAGGTCACAGGACCAGGGGGAGGCAGGTTCCTTACAGCTCCAAAACCTTTAGATTTGCTCTGTCTCCTCTCCTGAGGCTTTTAAGCAAGCAGGGCAATAAGCTCTTTGTTTTTAATCTTAACAGCAATGAACAGATGCTGCTGCCAGTGTCCACTCACAGTCCTTTCAGGCCTAGTCAGGAGGACTGAAGCAGACCCACCAACCTCTAGATCAAAAGTTAATAATAGAGGAAGTGCACAAGCAAAGGAGGCACTGAATCCTTCTTTCTTCTCTTATGAAAAAGGCAGTGCCCCCTGGGAGCAGAAATGTCTCTTGTTCTTGCATTTGAGAGTTGTACTATACTGCTTGCTCTCAGTGTACAGGAATTGTAATGATCTGATATTGTAGATAGTTTTATATGAAAGTCTTCCTATTACATAGTTATTAGAAAACATTTTGGGGGAGTAAAGGGTAGAAATATATGAACACCTTGTCTTAAACTTTTTATTTATCATTCTAAAAGAAAATATTTCATAAGAGGTTTTTTCAGTTTTTCCAAAATTTTTCAATTTTTCCAATTTTTCAGGAAAAAAACAAAAAAAAGCCCTTGGAAAAAAAACAGGAACCCCCCCCAATTTTTCTGGGTTTTTTTCTTGGCCTTCACATCTCTAGGTACAGGTTGACTTGGTCTGGCTTCTCCTCATGGATGGCAGGGCCACACTAATAGTCAGGGATTTTGGTTTTCATTGAAAAAAAAATCCCCAATTTTCAGATATAAAAAGAACCCATAATGCACATTTTTCCATGCTTAAAATGAAACAGTACTCTATAGATATATAGAGCGAGTGATGTTTCATTTCAATTATGGAAACAATGTGGGGGTTGGGGTACTTTTTATATTTAAAAATGGTGATTTTTTTTTTTTATCAGAGGAAACCAGAATACCTGTTAATCATAGATGACAGACTGAGAAAGGGGATGACAGAGGGATTCTAGGTGAACTGTATGGGCGTGCCCAGAGGAGAGCGCATGTGCCTCTTGCCCCATCTCAAACCCCTTTGAAGTAGGGCAAGGGGCACATGTGGGAATGAAAAAATGTTCCCTGTGCTGCAAACTTGCAATGTGGTAAGAAAATTAGACCCCCAGGGGCCTAAAAAAAAAAAAAGGAAACTAAAGAAAGTGGGGCAGGGCACTTGCCCTGGTGCTGAAACATGTGGCCAGTGAAGCCTTGTGTTTAGCACCAGGGCTCCAGTGCTGGTGAGTAAGGGGTCAAGGGGGCTGGAGGAGGGGAGAAGGGACCATTGGGGGAACCCCTACCGGCTCTGTCCACTCCCCCAGCCCTACCCCTTTCCCCACCAGCCCCCAAGACCCACCCAATCCCTGCCCATTTGGGCCTTGCTGCCCTTGGGGCCCCTGTGCATGTGGCTGCCCAGGTGGCACAGGGGTCCCAAGGGCAGCAGGGCCCAGCTGGGCTCGGCATGCAGGGCCCATGCACCATGCCAGGTCCTGCCACCAAGGGCCCGGCCTGGCTGGGCAGCAGAGGTACTCCAGGACTGGCAGGACCCAGCTGGCCCCAACATGTGGTTCCCATGCCACCAAGGACCCAGCCTGGTTGGACAGCGGTGGGGCCTCAACAGTGGCAAGGGCCTGTGCTGGCAGCAGGGAGATGCCAGGACCTGGCTGGGCCTGGCGCAAGGACTCCATGTGCTGTGTCAGGTCTTGCTGCCATGGCTCAGAGCATCCCATGCCCACTGCTGCTGCTAAAGGTAGGTTACGGGTCCTGGCCAGGAGGGATGGGGTCCTCCAGGGTGCCTGGGAACCTAGGGAGGTGGGCTGTGGCTCTCCAAGGAGATCTGGAATCCTGGGCAGGAGGGATGTTGCCCTCCAGTGTTCCTGGGACACTGGGTGGGGGTGCTGGGGCCCTCCAGAGGGGAGCTGGGACCTTGGATGGGAGGGCTGGGGCCTTCCGGGGAGAGCTGGGACCCTGGGCAGGGGAAGCTGTGGTTCTCCAGGTTGCCTGGGACCTTGGGCAGTAGGGTTGCGGCCCTGTGGGGGATAGGGGCTGTGGCCCTCCAGAGGAGAGCTAGGGCCCTGTTGGGGGGGGCATTCCACATGTTGTGTGGGGGGGCTGCATCCTGTGGGGGGCCAGGGGACCCACCCCTCCTGAACAGTCCCTCCACAAGGTCTCCCACACTCACAGTCCCCCCAGCAATCACCCTACACCTACCCACACACCAACCCACATCCCTCCACACACACACACCTTCCCCCACACACCTTCCCACCCACTTCCTGAAAACACCACATTCCCCCATCACACACTCATCATGTGCAAAGAAAATCAAAAGTGCACATCAACAAATACACGTATTTATAATTATTTTATCATGATGATAGACACTGGTAGGCTACCACATTATAGAATCATAGAATCATAGACTCAATGAGTCAGAAAGGGACCTAGACAGATCATCTAGTCCGACCCCCTGCCATGGGCAGGAAGGAGCACTGGGGGTGGCAGGGGTCATAAGACCACAGCCAGGTGCCTATCCAGTCCCCTCTTGAAGATATCCAGGGAAGGTGAGAGCACCACCTCCCTGGGAAACCTATTCCAGGTTCTGTCCACCCTTACCGTGAAGTAGTTCTTCCTAATATCTAACCTAAACCTATCCTTCCTCAGCTTGTGGCCATTGTTCCTGGTGACTTAAAGGGGGGCCCTGGTGAACAGACTTTCCCCAAGTCCCTGCTGGTGGCCCCTGATAAAGTTGTAGGCAGCCACAAGATCCCTCCTCATTCTCCTCTTGTGGAGACTGAAAAGATTCAGGTCCCTCAGCCTCTCCTCATAGGGCTGGCCACGGAGGCCCCCAACCATATGAGTGGCCTCCTCTGGACCCTCTCCAGATTCTCCACAACCTTCTTGAAGTGCAGCGCCCAGAACTGGACACAGTACTCCAGCTGTGGCCTGACCAGCACCACATAGAGGGGGAGCAAGACCTTTTTGGACGTGTTAGTGATGCCCCTGTTGATGCATGACAGGGTGCAGTTGGCTCTGCCTATTGCTTCATCACATTGACGACTCATATTCATCCTGGAGTCAGTCATGACTCCAAGATCCCTCTCTGCCTCTGTGCTGCCAAGAGGGTCAGCCCCTAACCTATAACCAAGATGCTGGTTCCCTCTCCCCAGGTGCAGCACCCTGCACTTGTCCTTGTTGAACCGCATCCTGTTCCGATCCACCCACTTCTCTAACCTGCCTGGTCTGCCTGGATGCAGTCCCTGCCTTCCGGTGTATTCACTTTACCACACAGCTTGGTGTCATCAGCAAACTTGAACAGGGAGCTCTCCACACCCTCATCCAAGTCACTAATGAAGATATTGAACAGCACTGGCCCTAGGACTGAGCCTTGGGGGACTCCGCTACCCACACCCTCCCAGGTTGACATCGATCCATCCACCACCACCCTCTGGGATCACCCCTGGAGCCAGTTTGCCACCCATGTGACCATGCATTCATCAGTGCCGCAGTCCCTCACCTTGCCCACCAGAATTAGGCGAGACACTGTGTTGAAGGCCTTCTGGAAGTCCAAGAAGATGACATTGACTTCCTCCTTCCCATCTAAGCTCTTTGTTACCTGGTCATAGAAAGAGACCAAGTTAGTCAGGCAGGATCGGCCTTACATAAACCCATACTGGTTACCCCTCAACATCACTTCCCCTGCAGGGCTCTCACAAATGTGGCCCTTGATAATTTTTTCAAAGACCTTCCCCAGGATAGAAGTGAGGCTGACTGCCCTGTAGTTGCCAGGCTCTTCTTCCTCCCCTTCTTGAAAATAGGGACCACATTGTCCCTTTTCCAGTCCTCAGAGACTTGGCCTGAGCACCAGGAGTTCTCAAACAGTGTGCCAATGGCTCCTCAATGACACCAGCCAATTCCCTCAGCATCTGTGGATGAAGGTCATCTGGGTCCACCAAGGTGGACACATCTAAGCCCTCCAGGTAATCCTTAACTAGCTCTGAACTAACAGTCGGGGGACTTGCATCCTTCCTGGGCCTCTCTACGCTGTCACCCAAGAGCACCCCATTGTCAGCAGACAGGAACACGGAGGCAAAGAACTTGTTGAAGAGTTCTGCCTTCTCTTGCACATCCATCACCAACTACCCTGTCCTGCCTCATACGGGTCCAATGTTACCCCGAGACTTCTTCTTTCTACCTATATACTTGAAGGACTTTTTGTTATCCTTAATCCCAGAAGCTAATCTAAACTCCAGTGCTGCTTTAGCCTTCCTCACCAAATCCCTACAAGCTCAGGTCAGGGAGGTGTACTTCTCCTTTCTCCCTGCCTCCTGCTTCCACTGCCAGTACACTTTTTTCTTTGCCCTCAGGCCAGCCTGAATATCCACGTTCAGCCATGAAGGTTTCTTGGACCCTTTTCCTGCCTTTCTGCGTAGAGGAATTGTGTCCTGCTGCACCCCAAGGATAGCCTCCTTGAGGAAGGAACACCTTTCCTGGACCCCCATACTACCTACCCCCTGGGCTCCGAATGCCTCCCTGACTACTGCCCTGAGCATATCAAAGTTGGCTTTCCTAAAGTGAAGCATTTGTGCTGTGCTAGTTACCCTCCACACCTTTCTCTGAATAACAAACTGAATCATTTCATGATCACTGTCCCCTAGCCTCCCTTGTACTAGCACCTCCCCCACCAGGTCATGACCAGAGGCTAACACCAGATCCAGTATGGCGTTTCCCCTAGTGGGGATGAGTACCTCCTGCATGAGGTGTAGGTCCTGTACGCACATCAGGAACCTTCGTGAGTGGTTAGACCTGGCTGATTGCTCCTCCCAGCTGATGTCAGAGTAATTCATATCACCCATGACCACAACATCCTTTGCACGCATGGCCTCCCCAGCTGCCTGGAGAATTCCAGATCCAGCTCTTCCTACTGATGTGGTGGCCTGTAGTAAACGCCTACCACCAGATCCCTCTCCCCCCACCCTCCTTGGAGCTTTACCCACAGGGTCTCAGTTAAGCCTTCCTCTGGTCTCATTTGGAAGGTAGAACTGGTATACTGTTCCCTAACACAGAGCGCAACCCCCCCCCCCACCTTTTTTCCCCTTCCTATCTCTTCTAAACAACGTATAGCCCTCTATGTCTACTGCCCAGTCAAAAGTTTCATCCCACCATGTCTCCACTAGGCCAATCAGGTCGATTTTACTACATGCTTCTTGCATTAGTGAAGAGACACCTTAATCTCCCTGTGGGAGCCCTGGGCACCCCCACATCCTGAAGACAACTGTTCCCTTGGTAAATACCTGAGCTCTTACCTGGGCAGGTCCTTTATCTGGTTGAGTTGTGTCTTGCTCCTGTGGATCCCCATCCCCGGACAACCTTAGTTTAAAGCCCACCAGAGGAGGTCAACTAGCCTGTAAGAAAATAAGCCCTTACCTTTGGGGAGAGATGGAGACCATCATGCCCCAGGATGCCCTCTAATCTGAAGTGTGGGTCATGGTCCAGGAAACCAAATCCAGCATGACGACACCAACTCTGAAGGCTCCCGTTCACCTTATGGATACAAGCGCTCTGCCACTGATGGCCTTCACTAACTAGGAGGAGGGATGAAAAGACCACCTGGGCCCCCAACTCTCTATGCTTGGCCCCCAGAACCACGTAGTCATCCATGATCTGGTCCGGACTACTCTGGGCTGCATCATTGGTTCCCACATGGAGGAGGGCCATAAGATAGTAGTCGGAAGGCTGGATGAAGTCAGTGATCTTCTTTGTGACGTCCCCAATCTTGGCTTCTGGGAGACAGTACACTTCCCTCACATTGGGGTCCATGCTGCAGATGGGTCCCTCCATTCTTCTGAGGAGGGAGTCCCCTATGATGATGACCCAATGTCTCTTCCTCTGGGTCACTTGATGATGCTCCAGAGGTATGGATGCCGGCTTGTTGGTTGAGAGCGTGGCTTCCTCCCTTCCTCCTTCCTCACGCCCAGTCTCCTCCAGCTCTTCCAGGGCTGCATACCTGTTCCCCAGTTGTACTGGGGTGACAGTTGATGCAGCTGCACACTGCCTGTGAGGCCACTTGGCCCTGGAGGTAACCGTCCTCTATTCACCTCCTGCAGACTCATGGGTAGTGACAGCCTGAGGGGACAGGCCATGCAGAGAGCAAAAGTACCCATCAATCTTGTTCTCCATGGCCCTGATCCCCCACAGCCTGCTCACCTCTGCCTGGAGCTCTCTCACCTGCCTTTCCAGTTCCGCAATCTTGGCACAGGTGGGACAGGTGAAAGAAGCCCCAACTCCCTCATCCCCCCGCCACGGCCCCAGGGACCAAGCCAGGCAGCCCCCACAGGCAGGTGGCCCCACCTGTGTGGAATCTTCACTGGTCCCTGGGCCAGGAGGCAGCCATGGGGCAGGAGCCCTGGCTGCACTCTGAATGACAACTCCCATGCTGTCACCCCCATGCACTTACCTGGAGATGACTGCAGCTGCTGCTCCTGCTGCCGTTGGCTCGTCCACTGCCTGCAGCCTCTCACACACCTCCCTGCGTGAACCCCAGTGCAAACTCTGGCATGCCCCTAAAGAGCACACCTGTCTGCGCTCCCTTTTCGCGTGGCTCGGGAGCATGGCTCCCGCCTGGCACAGCTAAATGGTGTCAGGCGGGGAAAGAATCCCCTGCCCAATCACCCTCACCTGGCTCCACTCACTTCCTTCCCCTTCTCATTGCCACAGCTGTCTTTCAGCTGTGGATCCTTGCTGCTGCTGCTGCTGCTCTGCTCCTGCTGCTCCTGTTGTTGCCTCCACCTCAAGGGTCAGGGGACACATGCACTCCCTCCGGCATCCTCAGTACAACTGTCTTGGCCAGCCGATTAGCCCGGGTTCAAATTTCCCGGGCCAATCAGCAGGGCTAATCAGACAATCAGCTGTGTCTGCCTGGAGCCCCACCCCCTGTGGGAACCCTGCTTGTCTACTGGAGCTTCGTCCCACCAAGGGATCCCTGGTAAGCCAACCCTCGGGCTTCCAAACACCCTAGCCCTCACCCACCCCGTCTCCTAACCCTCTCTCACCCCTGTGCAAACTCTGGCTCATTCCTAAAGAGAGCATCTGTTTGCACTCCCTGTTTGCGCAGCTCAGGAGCATGGCTCCTGCCCAGCGTGGCTAAATGGGGTCAGGCAGGGAAAGCATCCCCTGCCCGATCACCCTCACCTGGCCCCACTCACACCCTTCCCCTTTCCCTTCCCCAGCTTACCTCCTCATTGCCACAGCTGTCCCTCAGCTGTGGATTGTTGCTGCTGCTGCTACTGCTGCTCCTGCTGTTGCCACTGCCTCAAGGGTTGGGGGACACCAGGGGCATGTGCGCTCCCTCAGATGTCCTCATTACAACCCACACATTGCTTTAACATTGTAAAAATACCAATAAAGCATTGCCCAAATGATTACTGTCTCTCTCTCACTCTGTCTAGATGTGTGTGTGTATGTGTGTGTGTGTGTGCGCGTGTGCATGCGTATAAAGTGGTCTTTTGTGTTAATTGTGGAAAAACATGGATTTTGGGATTCTGCTGCAGCAGTCCAGCTGGCACAAAGGATACTGTCCCCAGGTACCAAGTGGCTGATCCCCAGAAGCTCCGGAAAGCTGCTTGCCAGGGCAGGTTTTTACACTGCTGGAGCTGGGACAGGGTAGCTTTTTATACTGCTGGGGACAGCACAGATGCTGGCCCTGGGCTCTAGCTCCCCCTGGCTGCAGATCCAGGAGGAGCCAGGCAGAGTTATTTTGCCCCAAGTGGCACAATTTGCTCCACACCAAAGTGCATGTCTGAGCACATGCACTGAGGGAAAAAGCTCTGACTCAAATTTGCAGCGCTTCTATTTGAGCTGCTACAAGCGTACTTCCTTGCATGTGCGGACACGCCTTATGGGGCTCCATGTGGTGATGCTTGCAAGACATTTAAGGTTGGTGAAGAACAGGAATAATTGGAAATGAGTCAGAAAGGTACTGCTTAGCTGTGGGAATGAAGAGGAAGTTGAAATGTATTAAGTGTATTGATTCACCATAATTTGAAAAAGAGTCAGTGCTTAAGGGGACAGCTTGCAATGGGCACTAGCATAAATTTTATTTAGATAGGCTACACAAACTTATACTTGTAATAGTTTCCCATCAGTTTGGGCTATGTGTTTTATAATCACGATCAGTGTTGGCTGCACTAAATTAACTTTATGGCAGTCGTGTTTACACAAGACATTTAGTAGACCTGTCTAATTAGCTTTGTAGTAAACATCTCAGCATCTACATGTGCTGCCCTATGAGGCTGCAGAAAACTAATAAACTCTGCAGCAGAGTAGTACTTGTAAATACTAATACTATCCAGCTTAGGATTTTTCAGTCTATAGTAATCTAGATGTAGACAGTGACAGAGCTATTTGGTGTACAATGGTGCTTCAGTGCAAGGAATGCCTGCTGGATAGCCCTGCATTGGAGCACCCTCCTGCCCCAGCCAGCCCTGCTCCAACATTTTGAGACAGGCAGGAGCCCTGCCAGCCCAGGCTGCTCCATCTGTGTTGAATGTGCTGTTACCCCAGGTGCATGTTCAGAAGGTGTGCCCAAAAGCAATACACTCTGGTGTTTATTGCTTTGCATTAATTGCATGTGTAGACATTCAAGGAGCATTGCATTCCATATGAGGCCCCAAATGAATTTTATGGGTTCTGGAGTAAGGCTATTTTGTATTGTTCTGGGGGGATTTAGGAGCCTTTATGCTGTCTTAAATTCTATTCAGGCACCTTATTGACAAATCTGGATCTGACCATTAGAAAGTTAGATTTGTCTATTAGAAAGTTATTTAGTAAATTTTCATGTGATTAGGCTCTATGGCTTAGTCTGTATAATTTTTGTTTGTCACACCTAAAATGACTACCTAAAATAATTTACGGAATTTAAAACATTAGAAATAATAGCCAGTTATAGTTAAGGTTTCTAATTACAATTCAGGAGAAGGCATACCATTACAAGATCCTAAACAAAGTATACTAATATAAACTAATTTCTACAAGCAATTCTGACACCAGCTTTATTTTTTCACTCATGCACACGGACTATTAAATAGAAATATTCTAAGTGTTCAGTATCCCAAAAAGTTTAACAATGGTCGTGGGTAACTGTTAGAACTTTTCTGACTGGATTCAATTTCCATGCAAGTCAGTGGAAGTAATGTATGGTTCACTGGCTAGGATATTAGGGATCCAGGTCTGATAGCTACTGTAATTAAAGTGTCTGCAGCATCATGTGTATTCAGTGTCCCACACTTCAAAATAGCAGCAGAGACACTCCTCCACCATTTTGAGACATGGGGACACTGAATACACATGATGTCGAGGCTGATGAAGCCTATGCTTTGAGTCTGCTCTAATGAATGTTAATTAGTATGTGTCAGAGCAGACATCTGGCACATGTATAAGTGTCCAAGGAATCTAACTCTATTAATGAGTTAAGTAGCCCAGAAGCCGGGCAATGACCTGGTACAGACTAAGCTGTATGTACTGACTTCTGCTCCTAACACTGTTTCACCCATTGACTCTTTAGTGCCAAGTTCAACATAGATCTGAAGGAGTTATGCCTTTTCAAATTATGGCACTATTTTGGATTACATTCTAGAAATGAGGATAGAATCTCACCTAACACTTCCATCCAAATGAGAAGGGACTTTGCCTCCAGCACACAGGATGATCTGAAATGAAATGGATCACTGATTAACTTGGATAAGCAGAGTGGGGGTTGAGAAATGTCACAGGAGATGTGTGATTTCAGGAGAGATTTAAGATTTATCAGTGGAAAGAGCCAGCCTCTCTCCCAGGAGGAAAGGTGGATTGGTAACAGAAAACTGGAGAAAGCTGAATATTGTACATGCCTGGGCTATATCTGTCTGAAAGAAAAATCAGAGAACCTTAATTTTGCTATGGCTATTTGACTACACTTCCTTTTCCTTTCTGCAAAAACCAGGTGTGTGCTCCTTTCTGTTAAGAGTTCTGGATTATGCCTTTAGAAAAGCCTATCTTGCAAAAAGAAAACTATAGTGAAGGCTCCATTTTAATGCTCTTCAAATAGGACAGCCCTGAGCCCATCTACATGAGATGCTTTATTATGCAGTGGACCAATTTATTGGATAATAAGGGTCCACATCTACATGTTCAGTCATTTACTGGGCAGTAAATTGCTCTAATCATGAGTAAATCTGCTACCTGCAAATGCAAGTAGCAAATTTACTTGTGATTAGTTATTGTGCAGTAGTGCACATGTAGACACTGATTGGGAGCAAATATGCTCCCAGTCAATCTCACCACTAGGGGACCAGCCTCAGACTAGCCCCATTACCACAGTGCTGGGAGCCTTTCCTGCTCTAGGGCTGGGTTGGCTCTAGGTCTGCCCCACCCCAGGCCTTTAAGAGCCTATGGGGTTGCTGGGGCCCTGGGGCACTTCCTGGCAGTCTGTCTCCACTGATGACCACTGTGTCCCTCTGCACAGGCCTTAGAGCAGCCAAGGCAGCTGCAGCAGCTGCGGTCCTGTGCCAGCTGACCCCAAGCTACCAGAAGCAACTGTGCATGCATGGGCATTTTCCAGGGACACATAGCACTGGCACATAGTTGTGCTGATCCTATTTGTCCCCAGGCAAATGCACATGTGCACTTGTCTACTTGCACCAGATATGTACATGGCCTTGGGTCAAAAGGAATAAGTAGAAAGTTAAGTGGCTGGTATTGTAAACTTGCTGAAATTGAATTAAAGTTCATCGATCTGGAAGCAAATATTCAGAAAAAAATATCCTTTTTGCAATACATTTTATTTTCAGGTTGATATTATGTTACTAGATATGGATAGTGTCCAATAACTTTTAGATATATTGGATTGTTCCTTTTTTTTTCAAAAGTGCTTCTTCATCAGCCTTCATATATATGGAAGAAGAATATGACTATTGCGGAATACTTCCCTAAATCATGTTTTAAGAGAAAAAAAATATTAGCCATATTTTATAATTTGTCTATAGGTAGTTAGACACATGCTCTTTTTCTCCTGTCTACTCTTCTATTTTCTAAAATGGTTTAAAATAAAGTTCTTTCTATTTTTACTAATATACTATGATACTAAAGATTAAACTATTAGACCTCCCTTCCAAAAAATCATTACTGCAGGATTGTTAATGGCATCTTGCAACTGTTTAGTACTTTTTAGATAATCACCTTCTCTAATTTTATAAATAAAACTAAATAATTAACTAAAACTAATTAAATAAAACGATTGTCAACTCTGAATGAAGCAGGCAGAGAGAAAATACTTGTTAAGATTTTACTAATCAAGGCTTCATGTTCTCAACTACAACCCATAAACATCTCATAACCTGGATAACTTTTGAAAGCTTTTGAAATTTCTTTTTAAATGTTTTGAAATTGCTAATTTTTTTGAACAATTTTAAATAGCTAGTTAGCTGATAGCATCATTTTCTGCCTTCTAAATCTACTCTCTCTGTGTAGGATTTGTGAGTGTCACATGTTGATATCCTTCTGAAATTGAAATGCTTCATTCCAATGATAGCACATATCTACTTACTTTAAGAGACAACTGTTACCACTGGAACTCTAGAATCAAAAGAATGATGGATTCAATTATGTTCATCTTGTGATAGATAAACTTACTTAGAGGAAGAGGATGTTTTGGTTTACAGGAGACTAGAATACCCTACTTTATTGAATAGAGCCCAATTTTCCAACCTGTAAAATCAACCTTCATTTACCTATACAGTTAAGCCTCTAGTACAACTCGTATAATGGAATGGTAAGCCTTATTAATCTATCTGCTCAACTTTTTGTAGCTATATCAGCCAAAGTAATTGAGATCTAGGTGACAAGTACAACCCTTATGTTGGAATTTAAAGATTAAGGGCCAAACCTTGCTCACTTGTCATATCCATCATAATTTTTCCAATTATACCATATGTTATATGGGATTCATACAATGTAATAGCAAAGAGGACTGGATCCGCTACCTCATATCCCTCAATTCTAAAACTTGGAGGAAAGTGGAGAAAAAGTAACACGAGGATCCCACAAAGATTTTATCCATTGGTTGTGATAGGTAGAATGGAATCAGTCACAAAACCGGGCCCATCTTGCAATGAAGTCCTTAATTTCTCCTCTAACCTACAGAATCATTTTAATAGATTCTCTCTACAATGTGTTTCCCACCTATCATTGTTTTTAATATGTTACTTCAGGGCATGAACCATCAGATTGACTCACTGGAAAACAACTATTTTGGGGACTTCACAGACATTGAATGGGATGAGTTCTTGTTTCAAACAATGCCCACAAAATTCTGTCTTTCAGTAGGACCAAATGCATGAAGCATTTGGCAAATCCCACTTTACATCAAAACTGTTTTGGGATTAAGCAGAAACAGTGTTGGAAATGTTTTACAGCTAGCACATTTCATACAGTTTAATCATTATTTTAAAATAGAAATCATTTTTAAATTTTTTGTTCTAAGATCTCATTGTAGTTTGAAGCCACTTCATAAGTGGACTATAAACTGTCTGAAAACCAAAAATAGTAATGGAAATATTAATACAACTCTACCATAAATTATTAAAGGGTTTTGTGTCCAAACCTTCCTTATTTGGAAAAAAGTTTTCAATTACCTTTGAATGTTAATAATAATTGGTTATTGAATATGATGTATTTATGTATTTTGTTAAGAGTAGTTTTTTTCCATATTACTATCAAGAACTTTAGCAGTGACCTTTTCTATCTTTTTATAAAAAGAAAATCCTAAGATATGGTATATCCACTAATATCCAATAGTATCACTCTGCTGTTTTATCTTCTGACTTATCCAATAAATCATGTTTAGTGTATGGGCATAATTGATTAAATGATATATGATAGTTGAAATAACTTTTATCTTTTCCTGGTTTTGACATGTGACTATCCATTCCTTACTCAAATCCAGGTATATTTTATGACTTGGAATATATGTTCATTCTTAATGACTTTGAGAGATAGAAGAAGGAAGAAAAAATAGCCCATTTAAATTACAGCTCTATAAAACTCATGAGTAGAAGTAAACAGTAAATGGTGACACTTTTGTAATCCTCTCCTACGCAGAAAAGCTTTTAAACCTGAAAAATGTGACTCATGTTTACCTGAACTTGTCATGCCAGAGAAAAAAAAGATGGGTTTCAGTAATGCAGAGTATTAGAACAGCAAGTTATAGGACATAGAAGACAGATACCAAGCCATTTCTGTGACTCACTTAGGCAGCTGAACATGTTTTATTTTCTTAACACTGATCTGGGACTATAAAAACTATTGTAATCTGAAGCTGAAAACAAGGGGCAGAGAGGGGTTCTATTGGAAAAAGCTCCAGGGGTAGTTGTACTCAGGAGAAAGGGATTACTGTATGAGTGCACTGCACTATGAATATAGAGCCCATATACCTACAAATAGACTCTACAGCTGCTGAAATATTACATTTAAAAACCAGTTGAAAACCGATGTAAAAAATATCAATTCTTGTGAGTAATGTAGAACAGAACCTCGAACCACTTTTTGTGAAAGCAGTTAGCTTTTTATTGCACTGTAGACTGCTTCAAAATTGTTTCCCTTCAGTATATGAATAAGATATGGTCCTGCTGATTTACCACCCTTGGGCTTGTCTGCACATGAAATTAATGCACCTGACTAAACTCGAGTACAGTCTAGGGTCCAGGGGGTCATCCTGCCAGCCCGGAGCTGCTCTGCTCTGGGTTACTGTGCTACAGAGGGGCTGGCTGGGGCACAGGGGTGCTACAGTGGAGTGCTAGTCTGAAGGCAGCCCTACACTTTAGCACCCTCATGCCTAAGCCAGGCCCAGTTACCGTTTATACATACATTGCAGTGCAAAAAATAACTCTATCATAGGATAGTGTGTGTGTCAGGCAGTAATATCTTACACTGGAGTTAGTTAATTTATTGTGTTCTAATAGTGCTGCACATATAGATGGTGATGCTTTATTGTGGAGCTAATTATTCAACTATGCAGTAAAGTGTATATGTAGATGCAGTAAACCCCTTGAGTTTTTTAAACTGCCTCTTAGCTTTCACCTTAGAGGCTTGACAATGTCAGGTCCCACTTACGTGCTATTAAAAATAACCTTATAACTAGGGTTTTCTCATTGTCTTCTACAGTAAATAGTGATAAAATATTGATGACTTCTCTTTATTAGTAGTGATGTCAATTACACATGCAATTAATGCTCATTAGAGAATCATTAGAGCTCTCGGGAGCACACATCTACATGTGTGCCTCTGTCAGAAGCAAATTGCATCTGACAGAAGCCCAGACCAGGAATCCTCCTGCCCTGCTCTACCCTGAAGCATCTAGGGAGAGCACCAGTCTCCCCCAGGTGCCAATTCAGGAGCTGACAGAGAACATGGGGGCCTGTCCCAATCCCCATGTGGTGAGGACAGCTGTCCTTGCTTGGCAGGGATTCTGCCTGTCACCACGTAGGGATCCCAAGCAAATTGCTCCTTGTCAGCATCTACATGTGTGCTACTGTACCATAGCTGATGTGTCATTAATCTAAGACCTGTATTTCTTGGTATTAGCAAATGGCACATTAACCTAATTAACAGTGCAGTAAATCCCACACATGTGTAGATAGTGATGCTTTACTGCACATTAGATTAGTCTCATGGGGCATGTGTAGATGAAACAGGGGCTCTAAATTGAAACAATGAATTTTTAAAAAGACTGCTTCAATTTAGGGCTGATTAAATCCCCATGTCGGACACACACCCCGTTGACTTACCTGTGCCTCTCTGGCATCAGGGAGGTGAGGGCAAGCTGCTGGTGGGTGGAGCGATCCTTAGGCTGTGGGGAGGAGGGACTGCTGCTTCCCTCTTTGGCAGTGGTGGGCCTCCCCAAGGCAGCACCAACCCACAGGCACCCAGTTCAGGCAGTCCCAGGGGGCACCGCAGCCATGGAGAGAAGCACTGGGCCCTCGAGTAGCTCAGGCAGGCTCGGGGGTGGGGAGCTGTGGAAATCAAGCTCATGGCTTTTCTTGGGTGGATCCTGCCTTCCTGGGCTGCTGCCAGGCTGCCTGCAGGGCTTCTGTAGAGTCGCGGAGTGGCACAGAGCCTGGTGCTTTGCTCCGTGGCTGTAGGTACAGTAAACTATAACTCCTTGGAAGAATTATAATTTGCTGCACCCCAAGTCATTTAAGGCATATTACACTGCTAAATTCCCTACAGCAGCTGATATTAATGTGCAATATGCCATCAAGGCAAGGCATGAAAACACTGAGATCATTAAAGCAATGAAGAAGCATTTAGCCCACATTCAAGTATTGTGCACACACACACCTCATTTCTTCTACACACAGCCATGTGCAGTAAAATGTCTTGTGTAGATGTGCTCTGTGTGTCTTAAAGTACCAACTTAAAGACACCTTGTAGTAGTATTTGGCTATATCATTTAACATCATATCATTGCCTATCAGCAGGGATCCTGGTTTTCTCTGATAAAAAAAAAAATCCCTGATTTTTGGCTTAAAAAAAGTAACCCCAAATCCACACTTTTCATATATATATATATATATATATATATATATATATATATATATATGTGGAGTTTCATTTTGATCATGGAATAATGTGGATTTTTTAATAAAAAATTGGGGATTCTTTTTATTAGAGAAAACCAGAATCCCTCCTTATAACTTTTAATATGCCTGAACTTACCTCAAAAAAAATTAAACTTGATTTTTCAGATGTTTTACTCAGCTGAACTCATCTTGAAGCTGGCCCATGGGAAACTAAGAGATGAAGATATGGAGGCAAAGAAAAGGAAAGTAAGTCAGATCATGCATGGCTCAGAAGGGTAGACATTGTTTGGGAAAGGATAAACACTATTCTAGTCCTGTCTTCATTAGAGTAAAAAGCAGTTACTGGTTTGTCTACACATGCTATTCATATGATTGAATGAACTCACGCAGTTTGCACTACAGTTTACTGCTACTGGGCACCGCATTTACACATGTGATTTGGACCACAGCATGTGGCGCTGGGTTAGAGCAGCTCTGGCTGTCAGAGGACCCTGGGAAGTCAGCCTGCCAGCCCCAGCCTGCTCTAGCCTAGCTTAATGTGCTGCAGCGAGGCTGGCTGGGACACAAGGGTGCTCCAGTGCTGGGCTAGTTAGCAGGTATCCCCCACACTTAAGCACCCTCATACCCCAGCCAGCCCTATCAGCATATACATGTGCATTGCAGCATACTAAATAGCATAACCACAGGATAGTACTTGTGTTTAAAAGTACTAACCTATGTTAGCTGTTGCATTAGCTGTTTGTCAGGAACTCAGGGCACATTAATTTTAGGTGGTTCCTGAACCTCTTAACCCTCAGATTGTCCACACATTAACACCTGAACATAGTTTTAAGCAAACTTAGGCATCTTAAAATTATGCCATTCCATGGCATTTTAATTTCTGATCTGTGTTACCCATTTTAATCTCTGATCTGTGTTCCATTAAAGTGTGGCCACTCCCCACAGATGAGCCATCCATGATGCACTCCTCCAGCATCCCAGGATGCAGGATTCCCTCTCCCATCCTTCTGTTCTTCAAAGACAAACTTTCCATCTCCTGAACTCTAATGCCCAGGGGGCAATTCTGGCACCAAGCCAAGTTCCCATCCCTTCCCCAGAGGTGTGACCTTCCCACCCCTAGGTGTTCAACCTTGGGCAAACAGCCTGAAAAGCACATGTCAGCTAGCCAGGTTGAAGGGCATGCATGGGTCCTGAAGTGAAGTCTAGGTGGTTTGGGGGAGAATAAGGCTGGGAGGGAGGCGGATAGGGTCCCTATGAGCTACGGCTTCCTTCCAGGAGCAGGAGCTTCCCAAATAGTGACTTCCTTAACTTCTCCCATGTTCCAGCCACCTTAGGAAGTGTGACAGGCAAATCCCTAGACCCCAAGCTGAAAACTCCAATGTATTAAAACATGAGACTTTCCTCTATATTTCTGTTTAAATTCAATTTTATTTTGCTTATCCTTCTGTGACTGATTTCCTTCATTTCATCACCTTTTCTCCACCACTATTCCCTTTCCTCATAACATTTCATAACCCCCAAGTCCCATTAACACTCTGCCTCTCAGCTTAATCTTCCCACCTTCCCCCTTCAGCCCCCCAGCCGTCTCTCATGTACCTTCCACCTAGAGCAGAGATAGAAGTCTGTCCTGGTTCACGAACCCTGTAGTCACATCTGTGCAGGTGGGAGACAGTCAGAGAAGGTTTTTAGCTCTCAGGTGCAATTTGTCCAATTTCAAGCTAGCAACAACACAGCAGATCACCAACATTTGAGCAGGTCAGAGTGCAACATGTAATAAAGCACTCCACAGGATGGACAGAATCACACTTAGGAGGACTAAAAGGTTTCTTTCCAGGCAGGACCACTCACCATTGATGCTTCCATCCAGATCTAGGTTTGGCACTGTTGGGATAGAGCTCACGCACTGGGCAGCAGCAGAAAATGCTTCCCAGTACAGCAAGTGGGGGGGGGGGGGGGGGCGCAGCTGCTGCAGTGCAGCCCTGAGGGGCAAACCCAAAGCTGGCATAGGGCCAAGTCTGGCAGTGGAGTGGATTAAAAGCTAGTGCTGAGTGCAGGGAAAAGTGGCCCGTCCCCCAACCCATGGCCAGCTCTCCACACTGCAGCCACTTGCAGCCTGCATGGGGATGCCTGTGCCTCCTCAAGACAACCCCATGCAGGTAGCAAGTGGCTACAGGAAGAAGTGCTGGCCATGGGGAAGGGGAGGGCCCACTATTCCCCATTCTTCACACCAGTTCATCCCCTGCCCTCCCCACCCCACTTACCTGAGGTTCCAGCACCGGGACAGCCACACAGTCCCAGGCCAGAAGCTCCTGCTGGGGCTTCTGGCTGAGGATGTGGGGCCCAGGTGGCCCTGTTGTTGAAGGAGCCTTCCAGGGCTTCCCCTGTGTCCTAGTGCCCTTGGTTCCTGTCATCTTTGACAGAAACCAGGGACAGATAAATTTTAATTTTCTAAATTTTTCAGGGGCCCCATGGGCCAGACAGAATGGTCTCATGGGCTGGATTCAGCCCATGGCCATAGTTTGCCTACCCTTAGATTAGAGACTATTTAGAAAAGCTGGACATGTACAAGTCCCTGGGGCTCAGTGGGATGTACGCAAGGAGGATGACGGGGTTGACCGATGTGCTTGAAGAGCAACTAACCATCATTTTTGATAATGCATAGCAATCAGGAGGGGTCCCAGATGATTGGAAAATGGAAAACATAGTTTCCATATTTAGTGCCAATACATATCAGTCAGCCTTACCTCAGGTCCTGGAAAAATCATAGGGCAGATCCTCAAGGAATCCATTTCTAAGCATGTGGAAGAGAAAAAAAGGTAACAGTTAGCATGGGTTTGCCAGAGGCAAGTCTTGCCTGATCAACCTGATTGCCTTCTATGATGAAATGATTGGCTTCGTTGATGTGGGAAAACAGGTGGATGTGGTGTACCTTGATTTTAGCTTTTGATATGGTCTCCCACAAGATTCTCACAGGCAAGCTAAGGAAATATGGGCTGAATGAATGCAGTAGTAGAGGGTAGGGCTAGGATTCAGAGTGACCTAGACAAATTGGAGGACTGGGCCAAAAGGAATCTCATGAGGTTCAACAAGGACAAGTGCCAAGACTTGCACTTAGAATGGAAAAATCCCATGTAGCCTCCCAAGCTGAAGGCTGATGGCTGGGTAGCTGCTCTGCAGAAAAGGGCCTGGGGGTTACACTGGACAATAGGTTGAATATGAGCCAGCAGTGTGCCCTTGTTACCAAAAAGGCTAATGACATGCTGAGCTGCATTGCTAGGTGTGTTGCCTAGGTCAAGGAAAGTGATTATCTCCCTGTATTCAGCATCTGAAATACTGTGTTCAGTTTTGGGTGCCCTACTAAGAAAGGATGGATATTATGAAAGGACAGTCAGAGAGCAGGCTATCAAGCAGAAGTAATGATTTAAATATGAAGACTGAGTAAAGCAAGGAGGCAGGTAGAGGGCAGTGCTGAGATAGGAAGAGAAAGTAGGAGAGAACATTAGAGCAATAAACCCATATAGATGGAAAAACCAATCCAGGTCATGGGATGAGACTCTGTATTCCCTGTTAAGACCATACATATACATATATTAATCTGTTGGCTGCCAAGTAGATCAGATTCATAGTTTCATAGTTTGTAGGGTTCAAAGGGACCTGAGCAGATCATCGAGTCCAACCCCCTGCCATGGCAGGAAAGAGTACTGAGGTCAAACAACCCCAGCAAGGTGTTCAGCTAGCCTCCTTTTAAAGACCCCAAGGGTAGAAACCAGCACCACTTCTCTTGGAAGTTGGGTCCAGATCCTAGTTGCCCAGACAGTGATATAGTGCCCCCTGATGTCTAGTCTGAATCTACCCTCTGCCAGCTTGTGACCGTTATTTCTAGTCACTCCTGGTAGTGCTTGGGGGAACAGGGACTCCCCCAATACCTGCTGGTCCCCTCTGAGTAGTTTGTAACAGGCCACTAGATCCCTCCTCAGCCTTTTCTTGTGGAGGCTGAAAAGGTTGGTGACCCATTTGACTGTGTAAGTGTTGACACCACAGACCCCCCATTTCTTAATGAGAACAGGGTGAGAGATAGTGTCAAAGGCCTTCTGAAAGTCCAGGAAGTCTATGTTCACTGCTACCCTGCATCTAAGGATTTGGTGACCTGCTCATAGAAGGCCACCAGGTTGGTTTGACAGGAACTGCCTCTAATGAACCCATGTTGGTTGTCCCTAAGCATAATCTCCCCTGCTGGCCTCTCATAAACATGTGCCAGAATATTTTTTTCAAAAAGCTTGCCCAGGATTGAGGTAAGACTAACTGGCCTATAGTTTCCCAGGTTCTCCTTCCTCCCCTTTTTGAAGATGGGAACCACATTGGCCCTTTTCCAGTCCTCTGGCACCACACCAGAGCACGAGTGCTTGTAAAGCCATGCCAAGGGTCCCACAATAACCGCAGCTAATTCCCTCAATACTCTAGGGTGGAAATCATCCACGCCAGCTGATTTAAATACATCCAGTCCCTCCAGAAGTTCCCTAACTAGTTCCTCACTAACCCTTGGCCTAGGTGCGCCTCCCCTGGGGCCTAAGAGGGACCCAAAAGGCTGTTCCAGTCCCTGCTCAGGAAAATGGAGGCAAAGAAATCTTTAAATATGTTAGCTTTGTCACCTGGTGTGATGACCAAATTTCCTAGTGTGTCCTGCAGGGGCCCCACATTCCCTGGAACCTCCTTTTTGCCCCCTATGTATTTAAAAAAGGATATCTTGTTGTTCTGGATCTGGGAAGCTAGTCCCAGTTCCATCTCCGCCTTGGCCTTCCTGACTGTCCCCCTGCATCCCCGAGCAACCGCAGCATAGTTCTCCCTGGTGATGGCCCCTCTGTTCCATTGGGTGTGCGCCTCCCTTTTAGCTAGGAGACATTCCCAGATGCTTTTGGTGAGCCATGGGGGCTTTTGCGCCCTCCTGCTCGGTTTGATCTGTGTTGGGATTACCTCCCTTTGGGCTTGGAGGATCGTCTCCTTAAGAGTGACCACTCTTCTTGGACACCTGACTCCCCTCCCCTCCAGGACCTCAGTGCTTCTCTGACTATTTTCCATTGAAGTCCACCCTCCTGAAATCTAGGGCTGCTGCCTTGTTGCAGGCCTTTGCCACCTTGTGCTGGATGGTGAATTCCAGCAGGTGATGATCGCTGTCACCCAGGTGGTCAAGCACCTGCAGCCCCCTCACCAGGTCCATCAAGGTGTCTCCCTTGGTGGGGCTGTGCACCTCCTGGGTTAGATGGAGGTCCTGGCTAGGAATCTACGTGAGTAGTCTGACCTGGCTGACTGTTCTTCCCAGCAGATGTCTGGAAGGTTCAGATCACCCATGATGACCACATCCTTTGACCCTAACTACATCCATGAGCTGACTTAAGAATGCCTGGTCTAGCTTTTCCCCTTGGTTGGGTGGTCTGTAGTAGACTCCTGCTGTTAAATATCTTCCCCTCAACTGCCCTGTATTCTAACCCAGAGCACTTCAGAGTGCCCCTCCTCTGATTCTTTGCTAATTGACGAGGATGTGTATTCCTCCTTAATGTAGAGCACCACGCCCCCACCTTTCCTCTCTGCCCTATCCCTCCTGTGCAGCCTATAGCCCTTGATATTCAATACCCAGTCATGCGTTGGGTCCCACCATGTTTCAGTGAGCCCCACTATGTCTGGGTTGGTGTCAGCTAGCTGGAGGGTAAGTTCCTCTTGCTTGTTTCCCATACTAAGAGTGTTTGTGTAGAGGCCTTTGAGTCCTCCTGAGGATGTGTGCACTGGCCCCCTAATGTCAGCATTGCCATGGTCCCTGTTGCTTACCTGTGTATATGTTCTGCTCGCCGGTCTAAGCTGTCCAGTATTTGTGGGTGTTGCTTGGTTTGGCAGTCCAAGGCTTCCTCCGCCCTCATCTTCCCCTGCTCCCAATGAGCCTAGTTTAAAGCCCGCCAGAGATCTGTCAACCTAGAAGAAAACACATGCTTACCTTTAAAATAAAGGTGAAGCCCATCCCATTCTATCATATCTCTTGTCGTGATGTGTGGGTCATTGTCGAGGAAGCCAAAACCTGCCTCGAGACACCATTCCCAAAGCCGCCAGTTGGTCTCTGCGATGCACATTGTATGCTGTCTTCCACATCCGCTCTCTGGTAGGACAGAAGAGGAAACCATCTGTGAGCCTATCTCCTTCAGCATGCCCCCCAGAGTGGTCCTGATGACAGATATGGCCCTCTGTACCTCTCAGGATGGAGTTGCCTATGATGATCACTCAATGCTATTTCCTATGGGACTGCTTGGCTCCTTCGGCCTGCTTGGATCATGGAGAATGTGGCATTGCCTCCTCTCCGGTTGCCTCTTCTCCTTCCTTCTCTTCCAGAGTTGGCAGGGCCTCATACCTGTTCTCCAGCTGGACTGGAGGAACTGGTACTGCTGTATTACGAGCAGCCCTGGTTCTGGAGGTGACTGTCTGCCACTCTGCAGTGGAGGGCACTTACCGAGGTGCTTCTTCCTTGGGTGTGTGGCCCTGCAGGGAAAGGAAATAGCTGTCAATTTCATCCTCCACCTCCCTGATTCCCCTCAGCCTGCTAACCTCCTCTTGGAGCTCCCTCACCTGCACCTCTAGGGCCCTACGGTGGGCACCTGCAGGACAGGTGTGGGGTTCCCCACTCCCTGGCCTCCCGGGCCTTGCTGGGCAACTCCTGCAGTCTGGGGAGTGGGGATGCCAGCCCCCCCATGGGCTCTGTCTGGGGTAGGATGGGCCCTGGCAGCACTCTGTGTCAACACCATCATAGGAGTTGCTGCTTGTTTATGGCTTAGTGAGGTGTCTTCACCCTGCCCTAGCAGGAGTCTCCCTCCTGGCCCTTCCTCCTCTCCCACTGGCATGAACACCGACACAAACGCTCTGTTCACATGGCATGGCTCAGGAGCTCGGCTCCCTACTGGCTCAGCTAAGAGGGATCCGGGGGGCTTCCCTTCCAGATCCAGCTCAGTTGTGTCTGGTCCCTCTGCCCCCTTACCTTAGGGGGATCACCTGCTGCTGCCCCCGCTGCTGGCTCCGCTGCTGCTGCATCTGCCGCCGCTTCAGGTCACGTAAGGGGGCAGACATGCGTGCGGGACACACGTGTGCCTGGATCCCTCCTCTCCTCCCTGCTCCTGGCTCCCGAGTGGGTTTAAAGAAGAGTTCTCCTAAGAAGATGATCTTTATAACTGAGCAGCCAGGGAATGGCTTTTCTTCATCTAGTTTTAACAAAGCTAGGTGGAAGATGGTCTGTTAGGGACTTGTATAGCTCTAGCCAGTATGCAACCAGGTTAATTTGAACCTTAATCTGGTCCCAGGTACTGGTAGTGAAGCCTGGGGGAAGGATGGATGGATTTGAAATGCTGGGCAGACAGCAACACCTTCTCTCTCACTTAGAACAAAGGGCCTGCTGAATGGTGCCAATCTGCAAAGTACTTATAAGATGCAAAGTGCTTGTAATGCATCTGGTTTAAATGGCCCATTAGGTCTTCTTCAATGTTGTGTAGGTGATTTACAAGCTTTGCTACAGTAAGGATTGTGAAAAAGATTGGTAGGATCAGGTGGAAGCCACAGTACAATCAATTGTCATCATAGAATGGGCTGCACTGTATGGATTTTTGACATGAGTTATTGTATATAAATTCTCCTCACTGCACGAGGGTAACTCAGTTATCCTAGAAGAACCTGAGGAAACAGCATAGGTACTGCTCTAGCACCTGACTAGCCCTCTCCATCTGCCTATCAAACTGTGGATAACAGGCTAGTGTTTATACTATTTCAACACAAAAAAGTTTCACTAGTCATACTGGTAAACTCATCCTGTAGACATGTTAGCATAAACAACTGAGGGCCAAATCCTGGTTCACCTTTATTCTCCTAATACAATGTAGAGAGATTAACAGAACTAGAGATGCATAAACTTTTGTAAGCCACAGCTCACTTTATTAGATGCTATGCTAGAAAATGTAGACAGCTATAAAATCATGAGTATTTTGAGTTAGTAATGTTTCAAAAATGTGTCTGGCATCTAACATTAAAAAAGAATTAATGTTAAAAATATACAATTAAGTTATAAAACATAGTATAGACCTTGATTCAGCCTAATATTTAAGCATATTGCTCAGTTATACCTCTTCTGCAGTAACAAAGCCCACTTTTCAGTGATCATTCTTCAGCAATAATGATAATTCAATAATAAGCAATAATTATCTCCTCTGTTAACTCCTGTATATTAATTAGTTAGCACTAAATTAAAAATGATCATTTACTTGTAGACACTAAAACAGCCTGCTATTTAAAGACATTATACTTCAAAAGTTATTACACATCTGAGATGTCAAAGGAACAGGGAGGACATGAATTCTAAACAATAATTCACTGTTCTTGCACATAAATAAATCATCTGGGACAGGAAAGTGAATGATTAGAGTTAGTAGGCATCCAGCTGTAATTAGAATTCACCTATCCCAAGATCAGCTGTTGACAAATACAAGGCTGAAAACAATTACATATTCTATATGTAATAGCAACATAGCTGTTTTTAGACTTTCTGATTTTAAAGTTACCCATTCATAGATTTCATTTCATAGAAGTTAGGGCTGGAAGGGACCTCAAAGATCATCAAGTCCAGCCCCCTGCCCCAGGGGCAGAAAGTCATCTGGGCTCAAAAGACCCCAGCAAGATAAGCATCCAACCATTTCTTGAATAAGTCCAGAGTAGGTGCCTACACCACATCTGGAGGTAGTTTATTTCAGGTCTTGGGGGCTAGACAGTAAAGAATTTTTTTCTTATGTCCAGCTTAAAACAGTCTTGTAGGAGTTTATGACCATTGGTCTTGTTTTTCCTTGGGGTGCTCTGGTGAACAGACATTCTCCCAGATCCCAATGAACACCGCTTGTGTACTTATAGGCAGCCACAAGGTCCCCCATGAGCCTGTGCTTTTCCAGACTGAAGAGTCTTAGCCTGTCTTCATAAGGCATCTTCTCTTGCCCTCTGATCATGTGCATGGCTCTTCTCTAGATTCTTTCAAGCTTCTTGACATCCTTATTGAATTGCGGAGCCCAGAATTGGATGCAGTACTCCGGCTGCGGCCTCACCAAGGCTGAGTACAACAGGAGGGTGACATCCTCAAGATTTACTTGAGAAACATCTCTAGATGCAAGCCAGGGTTTTATTTTCTCTGCCAACTGCCATCACCTTGGTGGCTCATGTTAATCTTGTGGTCAGTAATGTTCAGTAGTGGTGCTAGCAAGCACAGCATTGCCAAGCCTATAAGTATGCTGTGGGGGGGGGGTTTCCCAGTGGTGGAGTACCTTGCATTTATCAATATTGAAAGTCATCAAGTTTGTGTCCACCCACTTACTTAGCTAACCAAGTCAGCCTGGATCACTAGCCTGTCCCCAGATGTGGATGCTATGCCCCAAAGTTTAGTGTTATCAGCGAACTTAGCCAGTGCACTTCTGGCATCACTGTCCACATCTTTGATAAAGATGTTGAAGAGAACTCTGGTCCAAGGACAGAGCCTTGGGGGATGCCACTCGTTATGGAGTGCCATAATGAGTCACTGCCATTGACCACTATTCTCTGGGTCTGACCTTGGAGCCAATTTCCCAGCCATCTGATTGAGGCCAGAGTTGGCCAATTTTTTCATAAGGAGGTCATGGGACATGAGATCAAAGGCTTTTTTAAAGTCCAGGTACATGACATCAATCTCTTCTCCCTTGTCCAGGTGATATGTCACCTGGTCATAGGAGGAAATAAGATTGGTCAGGCAAAACTTACCCATGACAAACCCATGATGGCTATCCCTCAAGATGTTGCCCTCAAACAGCTTGTTCAGAAGGGTCTCCTTGATAATTTTCTCGAGAATCTTACCAAGGATTGAGGTCAAGCTGATTGGCCTGTAATGCCTGGGATTTACTTTCTGTCCTTTCTTGAAGATGGGTACCACATTGGCCTTCTAGTCTTCAGGTACTTCACCTGAGCACTATGAATTTTCAAATATTTTTGACAATGGTTGGGCTATGACACCTGCCAGCTCCTTGAGTACCCTAGAATGCAATCTGTCAGGACCAGCTGACTTGAAGGTGTCCAGCCTCTCATGCTGATTCTTTACTAGATTAACACTGATGCTGGGTATAAACATGCCCTCACCCTGTCAGTCCCACATCTTGCTAGGCAGGGTGGTCCCATTGGACTGATAAAAGACAGACATGAAGTACCCATTAAGCAGGTTGGTCTTTCTCTGGGTGTCGATTATCAGCTGTCCTATTTGGTTCAGCAGGGGTCCAATGTTACCCTTGCTTTCTTTCTGACTCCCTACATATCTGAAAAAGGACTTTTTGTTATCCTAGATATGTGAAGCCAGATGGAGCTTGGTTGCAGCTTTGGCTTTCCTGATCCACTCCCTGCAGGTATGGACCAGTGCTGAGTACTCCTCCTTGGTGGTAAATCCATCCTTCCATCCTTTATAAGTCTCTCTTTTGAGGTGTAGGAGTTCCTTGAGTTCCCTGCTTAGCCAAGGGGATTGCTGTGCCCTTTTGCTTTCTTTCCTCTGAGATGGGATGGCCATTCCTTGTGCTGTCAGGTTCACTCCCTTGAGAAGCAACCACTCCTCTTAGACTCCTCTTCCAGTCAAGTCATGGTCCCTTAGGGCCTCAACAAAGAGTCTCCTGAGCTTGTCAAAGTCAGCTTTCCTGAAGTTGAGAACTTCAGTATTGTTGACTGACTTGCCAGCTTTGCAATGGATAGTAAAGGTGATCAGCTCATGGCCCAGCTTTCCATCGATTTATTCACACAAATCCAAGAAAATATATTGTCCTTTAACTCATTCCCTGTAGAGTTATTTTGTGAAATTCATACTCTGAACTGAATTTTTGGGTTAATTTAGTTCAGGGGTAAGCAGACACATTGTAAAGCCATATATGATTTAGTTTCTTCACTGGTGCTGTACTGCATGACTGTGCCATTTGGTTTTCCTGAGGCATATCCCCCCATGTTGATGTACTATAGCAAATGAGACACTATGATTCTTTCCCAGTGAATGAAGCAAGAATTTTTCTTATTCTGGGTACGTGGAAGAAGGGTGGGAAAGAACTGGAAGACTATCAACATTGTGGGGATTTAGCTAGCCAAATGAGTTTATTACTAACTTAATTGAAAGATGAAATTGCTTCTTCTCCACAGACCACCCCTACCAGCTAGCCCAGGTTCACAATGGTATGAAGTTCAGGTGAAGTGGTGGATAGAAGAGGTAGATGAAAAGCAGAAGGGATTAGCTGCAATACTGGAATTAGGACCTTGTTGAACATTACATTTAGGACAGGTTAACTGCACTTAAAATGCTGGCAAAGAATGATAGAATCATAGAACACTGGTGTTGGAAGGGACCTCAGGAGGTCATCTAGTCCAACCCCCTGCTCAAAGTAGGACCATCCCCAACTAGATCATTGCAGCCAGGGCTTTGTCAAACCGAGCCTTAAAACCGTCAAAGATGGAGATTCCACCACCTCTCTGGGCAACCTGTTCCAGTGCTTCACCACCGTCCTAGTGAGAATTGTTTTCCTAATATCCAACCTAAACATCCCTTGCTGCAATTTGAGACCATTGTTCCTTGTTCTGTCATTTGTCATGGCTGAGAACAATCTAACTCTGCCCTCATTGAAACCACTCTTCAGGTAGTTAAAGGCTGCTATCAAGTCCCCCCTCAGTCCAAGCAGTAAAACACACTAAGTGCCATTGTAGTATAATGAAATTAGGACTTCTCTAATAAAAAGAAACATCTCTAGATGGTTCTACCCGTCACAGAAAAATCTTAAGTGTATGCTGCCAACACAGAAGAACTGGAACTGACATGCACGGTTTAAACTCTGTGAGGGGAAAGTTCCAAGGCTCACTCAACTCTTGCCCCCGGGTGACCTGCGGAACTGTCAGTTATTGCTGACCTACTTTCCCCACAGACGCATGCTCAGTGACAGCTAAAAGCATGAGGTAATCTGACTAGAAAATTCTTTGAGAAAAGCGTTCTGATTGGCCACTAAATTCATATAAAAGGTTAGCGAGCCCCTCCTTTGGGGGGGAGACCTGTTTAGCTGGAGACAGAGGCTGGTCTTCCAGGGACTGTCTTTCAGACCTATTGGTCTCCTCTCCCACTTGGCATTTTGTATTGTTCTCTGTTGCTGTTTTACTATACTGATCTGTTGGCTTGCGACTCACCTTTGGCACTGATCATCGACCACTGATCCGAATAATCCCTACTGCTTCGATTTTGGCTTCGTTCACTACTCGCCTGGTTTTCGACCTCGGCTATCGCCTTTGACTATCCGATTGTCCTGTGGGACTGGTGTCACGACACCATCTTCATTTTCATCTCGACGCATTACAGTTCTTGTTCTGTTGTTTGTTTATCCCTGCATGAGCTGTTGACCAACCCTGGGACTTAAGGAGTGGGCAGCCGCCCCTATCCCTCACGGGGTAGATAACAAGGGCTCACTCTGGAACCCCGTGGGCCAACAGACCCCTCTGTTGTTTATTGTTACTGTTGACTGTAACCGAAGACATTGTTGCCTACACATCAAAGCGTATGTCAATAAAATCACCCTTTGTTTAAGGAACCATACACTTCTGTGCCGCTCAGACTCCATCGCCAAAACTCCCGCCTGCTCCATGCCCAATTGCCACCACCCAGCCACACCACCGTGACCAATACTGTGAGCTTGACTTGCCACCTCCGGCTTGACACTACCTAACATACATTGAGCTAACATTGGATGGCTCCAGGGAAGTTATATGATCTGGAGACATCAGTGTGGAGGGAGGACGAACAAGCAGCCCTCCCTCCACATTGGAGTCTCCAGATCGTATGACCTCCCCATTGCAGTATGATATTTTTCAATCTGAACACCACAGCACACTGCAGAACACCAGTCTTCAACAACTATAGTGCTTAGGACATGTTTTATTTAGATTGTAGTAAACTTTGTCACATGACTGCTCAGAAAACTTTCTAACTCACAGTAATTTTTACTAGCATCTAAATAAAACACATCTTAAATCTAAAAGCCCAGGCTATCTTTGTAGTATCGATACACTTTTGAAGGCAGATTTTCTATCTATCCCAAGTAATGGGGCAGACTACAGTGGCGGTGGGCAATTATTTTAGATGAAGCTCACCTAATGAATTATTTCAGCTCACTTAATGCGTTTTGGTGAGATGCCAAAGGCTGAAAACATAAAATCTTTTAGAAGATATTATTTTAACAAATTATAGATTAAAAATAAATCGTATGCTAATGATCAAACATCTACTAAAACATATTTTAATATTATTTCAGAAATATTTTTTCTTGATTTATGTTTTCTTGAGTAGTGTATATAAACGATTGCAAAAGAGCTTAAAATAAAGCCTCTTGTATACTCATATATTGTGTATGGGAATGTGTTTGGGGGATGAGGGATGTGTGTGGGTTGTGTTTGGTGGGTGGGTGTGGGGTTTGGGGGTTGAGAAAGTGTGGGGGATGGGTGGGGATGTGCGGGGAGGTGTAAGGTGTATGGGGGAGTGTGGCAGGGTGTGGGGGTGTGGAAGTGGATGGATGTGTGGATATATGTGGGGGAGTGCACTTGTGGGGAGTGTGTGGTGCTAGGTGTATGAGTATGTGTGATGGGGGATGAGTATATGTGTTAGGGGGCTGCCCATATGCTAGGTCCTGGGAGTGCAGGGAGGTGAGGCACAGAAAGGGTAGTTCATCCAAGTGGAACAAGTGTAGGTGCAAGTGCAGTCCACCCCCTCCACCACTATCCAGTCCATGGCTGCCCCTGAGGTGCTTTGTATAGGGTCAAGTCTCACCAACTCCTATCTGGGGCAACCTGCAAATGTTCCTGCCTTGGCTCTGACTACAGCCCCAGCCCCAGCCCCAGCCTTAGCCCCAGCCAGTGTGCACAGCTTTCCAGGAGGGCTGCTAGAGCTGGCCAGGTACTGCTTGGCTCCCCCTGCCTCCAGTTACTCCTCCTTCTCCTGACCCCGCTGCTGCACCACTCTGAGCAGCAGGTAAAGTGTGGAATCAGCATCAGCCATAAAGACACATGCCAGGTACTACTTGCCCAGCCATGTGGAGGGTGAAGCTGTGGCTGTATAGATGGGGCTCCAGCTCTCAGCTAGTACCATAACAAGGGAGGAACAAGCAGGGCACTGAACTGAAGGGGAGTCAACAGGTTGTCCCCATCCAGGGTGAGGCACAGTATGGAGCTTTAAGTCAAACATTTGGGGGGGTGAGCAGGATGGGAGGGGTGGCTCCCACCACTGTATGTATCCCTGGGCAAGCATAGGGGGGTCTGTGCCCCCAGGATCTATGCACAGGGCAAAGATGGGCTGCTGCTGAGGGACTATTTGAATATATGTAATCCACAGACTTACTGTATGATAAGTATGAAAGACAGAATCTATTTGGAACTTGGTATTTTCCTAACTTCCATTACTGGCAGTGTCTGTGAAGAATAACCTTGCACATCATTGTTGAAGAGAGGATATATTATTATTCCTAAGGTATAGCTAATGCCTGGGACACAGATGAACTAAAAGACTCTGTATCCTCTCAAATAAGAGAGGGAAATATAGAATCTATAAACTGGAAGCAACTGTTTTAAAATACAGTGCAGCAAATTAAACCAGCCATTATAAAGTTACTACAGCTCCAGTTTTGTAATTCTTTCTGAAGCACACTCTTATTGGACATGGCCCCTTGAAATTACCATTACTACAAAATAAATGCTACATGCCTCTCGCTCTAGGCCTTGATTACTAAAGAAAACATACTCTTAATATCTGTTGGTAGAAATAGTGGTCTAACTTGTATCATCTGTTTTATTTGCTGTATAACATAAACACACTGAATTTTGTTACTGTTAAAAGATTTCAGATTTATAACAGTATTGAGATCATCAAGTGCAACCAAGCACCCAGACCCCCATGATTAGCTAGATGCCATGGAGACCTACAACCTCAACTAACACACCAGGGAGTTCCCTCTCACAGTGTCCTTTCTTGCTAATTTGAGTTTACAGAGATTTAATTTTACATGCCAAAGGAAGTGTTCAGCTGTGTGTCACATTAACCCCACTTTATTCCCCACTGACTCTTCTAAGTATGCTATATAAGAATATTGATCTCTGGAAGGGGCACACAACTGTCTTCCTAGTCAGGCTGAGAATAAAATCAAGAGAAACAGCCATATTTATATCCCATGCTGTACCTGGAACGGTTACATCTTTTTCTTTAATTTTGCAGAGATAGGAGGTGTCTTTGCAAATGGCCCTCTTCTTCAGTAGTTGTTTTATAATTCACTGGAGATTATCTATCCTTCTCTACTCCCAATCTCATGCTGTGAGTTTTACTTCAAGAAGACTAAATGACTCAAGTGATTATCTGGAAAATAGATCGAGGGCTGTATTATTTTCTTATTAAGACAAACTTGCTTTTCCTTCATGGAGTAAGTTTTGTAGGGTCTACTCCATGGTAAAAAACTGTAGAAGTTAAAGGCAAAATTTTAAGTCAACTAGTGGCTGACCAAAGCACAGCTTGTGATCAACTCTATCCAACAAACGGTATATACAAGCATCCACAAAGAATGAAGAAGGACTAGTCTAAGTTATAACCTTAGTATGAATGACCTAAGTTTAGATCTAGAGAGCAGTGTGCAGGCATTTAACCCTTGGAGGAGAAGGCACCTGCTCTGGTGAAGGCCTGCAAACAGGGGCCCTTCTGTATGCATCCCAGCATGCCCTGGTTTGCCAGAGATTATTGAATTCAGCTAAGCACCCAAACTCCCACAACTGCCTGAATGCCACAGGGAACTACAACCTCAACCCACACACCAGAGAGTTCTTTCTCACAGTGACCCCTCCCTCCCTCCCAGATGTGTCCAGAAAAGGCATGGAACAAGACTCTGGTCTTTATAATTGCACATGCATCAGTTTCTTTGTGTGCACCCCACCATGGTGCCCTCCTTTGTGTGCTCAAGCCCACAGACCCAAGAGCTGAGGTCATACTTGTTGACCTGTGTGACCCTTGCTGGAGCATGTGGGACACTGTATGCATCTGCCTGAAGAAAGCCTAGCAGATTATCTCAATGGCACATGACTCTATACACATGCTTTCATACCCAAGCAGCCAAGAATCCCGTGTGAAGCTGCTTAGCATCCTGTGGCCATGAAGTATCTTGGACTTGACCAGCAATTACCAGGTGGCTTATGAGAACAAGGGCATCCAAGATGCCATGGCCTCTGGGGTTTGCTGGTACCACCTCCAGACCATTGAGCAGCAGTTCTGGGCTTGTGCCAGCAGCAGCCACTGGTGCAAGCAGATCATCCTGGGCATTGGGAATAATGAGCCATAACTTCAGAATTTTCAGATGTGCTAGACCACCTTCATGGACATTGTCATTCAACTCCCACATTGAGTGAAAAGACACAAGTATCACCATCACTCCAGAAAAGCCTCTAACCATCACCATGTGCAGACTCACCACATCTGAGAGTGTCCACTCTGTCACCAACTGGAGAGGCTGTCAAGGAGGTGTGCCTGGTCATCCAAACTGCCCTGGTCAACAGCTTCACCTGGCTCATCAACCCACAGGGGGTCATCACCAGCTTCCACCAAATGGACTTCTCCAACTGCATGGGGGTTGACAGCACCAGCATCTTTTGTCCACCTTAGTATCCAGCAGTTTGTTAACCAGAAGAACTTCTTCTTCATCATGCTGCAGAGCATTGCTGACTACTGGAGCCATTTCACTCATATCTTCACTAGATGGGCAGGTAGTGCCCACATTGCTAGTGTCTTCCAAAACTCCATCTTCCTCCAGATGATTTAGATAGGGTGGTACATCCCTAGGGTCCTCAGCATTGATGTCAGTGGTGTTTTCAGCCCACCTGTCATCATTGGGAACCTGGCCTACCTTGGCTTATGAAGCCGTATATGGATAACATGGACTCTAACTGCCACCTGAGGAGGTGCTGCATGACTGTGAAGTTCTGAGCATGTGCCTTGATATTGGAAAGGAGTGCTTGTAGGAGCTGCCTAGAACACACGCCTTCAAAGACTGCAAGTTCTGGCATACTGAACTGGCCGGAAGCCAAAGTCGGGAAAGTCCTGACTGATCACCTCTGGGGGTAATCACCAGGGATCCTGTTTTTTTCTGATAAAAAAAAAAAATCCTTAATTTTCAGATTTAAAAAAGTAACCCAAAATGCACATTTCTCCTTAATTTATCCCTGGTAATCACCTCTTGGTCCATGGGAACCAGTTTTCTCCCCAGATGAGAGGGCTGGAGGGCTTTGTGGGGTGGAATAACCAGGGACATTTATGTTTTTTTAGTCCCACAATACGCTGGAGATCCAGTGCTTTGGATTAGACTCACCTAATCTAACTAATTTTGCTCTGCACACAAGATGATGCACACTGTGCTGTGTCACATGCAATTGTATAAACAGTGAAATGCATGTCAGCATGCAGAAAATGGTGCCGATGCATTTTTGAACTAAAGCACTTTTGATATGTTTTAGTTCAAAACTACACCACCACCATTTTTTCAGTGCTGATGTGCATTTTGCCACTTACACAACTGCAAGCATCACAGTGCCAGTGCTTTCCAAAGTGCCTGGTGCTGCGGTGCTTGCATGTGTAAAAATGTCCCATGTGCCCAAGTCCAGAATACAGGACACCTTCTCCATAAGGGGAACACATCTGGATACAGTTAAATGCATCAGGAGGAAGAGATATGCCTCAGTTTTACGAATTCTCAGTTGCTAATCTTGTACTGTATTTAATAAAAGCCCCTGAAGATTGAGTGTGTTAGAAATTAATCAGAAATTAGTCCCTCTTCCCATGGATGAAAACTAGCAAACCATTTTGGGACAGATGGAAGGGAAGGTATTAAATAACCTGTACGGGTGGTTAGGATCAGGTAGAGGTAGGGTTGGGGTAGGGGGGTGACAGAAGAGAAACACCTAACAGAAACATGGGGAGGGGAGATTAAAATTGGAGCACTAACACTCAGACTTGGGGGTGAAGACCAGGTCTTTCTCCATGTAGCAGCTGGACAGTTGAGTAACCCTTGTCCCACTGTCTGCCTGGGAGGGCTGCAAGGCTTGGGGTGGAAGGCTGGGTGAGTGGCAAGAAGCATTTTCATACCTGGGGTCATGGGCTCCTCATGCTCCTCCCAGAGACCTAGACCTCCTTTCTAATGGCCACCATGTCCTAGTCTCTATCTGTAAGAACAGTGACCTGCAACCCTTAGCTTTTTGCGGGGTCTTTCTCATGCTCTGAGACTGAGGTGGCAGATGTCTATCCCCTCTGTGGCTGGAACAAACTCCTTCAGCAGGACTAGTATCAGTACCATGGTCATGTGAAGCTGACCAGCACCTCTGCCAGTCCCTTTCATGGGTTCCATAATCAGCCCCTTTTCCAGTGACAGTCTGGCACAGTGGGCTGCTGTGCTACATTCCCTGTCTTGACCTGACGGTACCAGTAGGCTGTTTCATTATTGCACTGGGGGCATGCATTCATGGGGTGAATGCCAGAGCTGTTGGGGAGTGGACAGGTTGGCCTGGGGAGGAACATGATGTCTGGGATGCCCCTGCCTTTGGACCCAAGCACCACCACCCTGTCTCCAGGGATTCCATATTATTTTTAGCCTGACCTAGGCACTGTGAATGTTTGCATGCCTTTGGGTTTATGTCTAACTAAGCCAGTTTAGATGATTCTAAATGTAACACCTGTATGTGTCCTAAACATGTATAAGACATTTCACTCTCTCCTTTGCCCATGTAAGTGAATCACCCTCTGAAGACATGCAGATATCTCCTATTCCTATAATGGAGGGACTAGTCATAATGGAATTGTGACTCGTAACTGATATTTTATATATTGTATGCACATCAGAAACTTAGGGCATCTTTACATGTGATCCGGGGAGTTTGCTTTAATTAGACCAGCTCTGAGAGCCCCTCTAATTAAAGCATCCACAGCATCATGTGTGTTCAGTGCCCTGAGCTTCAAAATGGTGGCAGGAACACTTTAATTAATGCTCATTCAACAAGCTTTAGTTAAAGTGCTCCTACCACCATTTTGAAGCATATAGACACTGACTACTAGTGACACAGAGGCTGCTGGAGCATGATAATTAATTGATTAATCGAGGTTGCTCCAATGCATGCTAATTATCATGTGTCAGAATACAAGTTTGGGACGTGTAGGTGTCATTAATGTGCAAACATTTATGATGAGTTTTGTTGGCTCTTCTTGATTTGGTAAAAGCTGAAAATATAATGGGACTTTGATGGATATTAGAGATTTTAAAAGAACTTTCACTTGCTTCCCCTTCTTATTTTCCATGTTGATTTGATTTGATTTAACTTTGATTTTAGTTATTGGATGAAAATGTAATTGCAAATAATTAAAAAAACCCTTTCCCAACAATTTGCTACTGTTCTTCCTATTCTTCTCTATATAATATGCAGGGGAAAAGGGTAGAGGCAGAGGTTTGAAATATTTGTCAAGAAATAGTATTTCTATTTTATTGGGCTAACTGCTCCCAACATGTGCACAATTCAAATATATGGTAGTACTTATTCTGGGTTAGGGATAAGAATACCAGCAGAGTCACTTATTTTTACTGCAGTCTTTTACTAGAGCACTAGGTGATATATAATTAGTATGCCTCCTCTCCATTTTGACCTGCATGTAACATTTTATTTAAAAATATATATTATTTCTACATTCTACACATTAGTTTATATTTGTTACTTAACAAGTAGAAGCTACACTTTTTAGTGTCCACTGAATATGCTCAACCTCATTAGTCTTTTTCAAAGAAAATTGCTTTTCAAAGAAACATTTTTGTATAAATGGATATTTCATAGGGCTCTCTTCAGAATTTCTTATGCACATAAATGAGTAACATGTGTCTGCACAAATGGTATCATTAAGGTTAATGAGGCTACTAAGGAATAATGTGCTATATTACAGGATGAAAACTGATCCACAAATAATGATTTTCTTTAATAATATTTTCCCAATTTTCATTTGAAAAAGGAAAAAAAGGCAAATATAGGCAATCATTTGTTGACAATGCAATAAGGCCATCAAAGAGCTAACAAACCTGTGTTCTCTGCTACTTAGATTTTAAAAAGTTTGAACACTTCAATGCTTAATTTAATGTAACATAAAATACGTTAGTATTTAATTCAGTAAAATGAATAATCAAATCCATGATCTGTATGGCCCATTATTTTATGAACATTTGCTTCAAAGTTTAGGTCATTCACATTAGAGCTTAAATAAGGGCATAACGTTCAGCTTTTTTACAATTGTTTCTAAAGAAAATCAGCTAAGACTTCTATTTCACTTAGACAACTAAAATGCAGCTTGAGACAAACTATGAGTTACCCAATGAGGAACAACTTTAAGAGTGATTCTATTATCCACTCCAGGAACATATGGGAGTAGGATTGCCCTCTGGAGATGCACCAATGTCTTCCGATTCCTATAATGGGAGCAATTATGTGCTCAGGGAAAGTAGTCTTGGAACAAAGAGTTTTTCTCAAGCTACACTTTAGTTGTCTACTGGATGAAACAGAATTCTGCCTTAAGTTAATAGTGGCTCAATACATACTCAAAAACTTTTTACCAGGCTAAATCTAGGCAGGCTGCACAGTGAGTTTGGGTAGGTGATTAGTAGAAAGGCTGGCAAATATGCTAATTCATTCACTTCTGGACAATCCATATGACTGTTCAGGTATATCTCCCCAGCTCCCAATTTAAAACAGGCCATCCCAGCAAACATAAGAAGCTAACACCCATGTCCTTCTTGATGATCCTTTCCCCATGACAGTTTAAGGGGGTCCCAATGGTGCCAAAGGATACATGGCGAACTTCCCAAGTTGAACACTGTGGGCACATCTACTCATGCCACTACAGCACTGCTGTTACTGCATCCTCATTTAGTACTTCCAAAGGTGTAACTGTTTCATTTTATTTTTTTTCTTCTGTATAACTGCCGCGCGGCACTCTCACATTTATGTAACCGTGAAGTCTTAACTAGTAAGCTAAATGAGTGCTTTGTATTTTTCTCTGCTGGCATTAAGCTACACATGTGCATTTTGTAGATTTTATTTCTTATCTAGAAGTGTTATTTTTGCAGAAATGAAACTTATGTAAAAAGTCTGCCTAGCAATTACTATGTAAAAGAAACTATCCTATCCCTGTATGCTCATCTTATATCATAGTTAGCGTCACAGAGGCAGTCCAACCAACATCTATAAAGAGGCAAAGAAACAGAAAACAGCAGAGACAACAACCGGAAAACTCTATAAACCCGATCACCCTATAGACCGATTCTCAGCTTCTCCGTCTGGGCGTACCCCAGCGAAGACAAAGGCCTCAAAAATCCAACAACTGACAACGATTCACCGTGTTACAGTATTGCTTTGTATTTCCCATTCATGAGCCGTTGACCAGTTCTGGGACTTAAGGAGCCGGCAGCCGCACCTAGCTTTGGACTAGCTCCACTGTTGGAACACAAGGGCTGGCTCTGGAACCCCGTGAACCAACAGACCCCCTTTGTATCCAGCATACTGTAACTGAAGAAACATCGGAGACTGCACTCCTCGACTGCCTCTCATCGTAGCTTAGACAGCATATCTACGCTCGTTATACTTGTATTTACTGCAACTTCGTTCCAACCGGCCTCCCCTCTTATTCATAAGAGGGTGAGGCCAGGTGAGTGAATAAAATCTTTTTGTTTTATCCTATATCTACTTTGTAATAATTTCTATTACTAACATCCCATCTAAATGAGCCGTTGACCAGTTCTGGGACTACGGAGCTGGCAGCCGCACCTAGCTTTGGACTAGTTCCACTGTTGGAGAGCAAGGGCTGGCTCTGGAACCTTGTGAACCAACGGACACCCTATAAATTAAGAAACGTTAACAACTTACTCTAAGTCGTCTACTTGTGCCAGCTCGGTGAACCTCGAGGGCGGCTATAAAGCTACCTCCAATCCCGCCCCACAAGCCATGTGCTTGCACAGCTCTGCAAAGCCCGCGGCTCCCCTAAGCGCTGCCGGAACCGCTAGCCCGGCATTCCGCCACAAAAGGGAGGACTAAATGATGGCTCAGTAACAGCCCATACTGCACCATGCCAGCAGCACATGGTTATTTTTAGCCACTACATCACCGTACCAATGCACTTTAGTAAAGGAGTGCATTGCTACAATGACATATATGTGACATCAGTTTGTGCCTGTTGATGCTACGTCACCCTTGCACATTGCTACAGTGACATAACGTCTCATGTAGATGCACACAATGAAACCTGAATATATTAGTTACTGAACAGTTTATGCATCAAATTTTGATGGTGCAGTAAACTAATTATTGAGAATTCTTATCTAATTGTGTGATTGGTTATGGATTCAGGTAACTTCTGGTTCATCTAACTGAAAATCAGGAAAATCAGAAACTTTTCAAAAAAAGTTGGCACAGACAGCAATATAACTTCATGAAAGTTTTTTAAGTACTTGTTCTTCCAACACATCTGCAGTTGTCTCATTGTCAGCTATTTAATTCTGTTTTATGTTTTTGTGTGTGAAAAAGTTCTTTGGCTATCATTAACGATGAATCAAGTAAATACATACCAATATGAGAAGATGCAACCAGAATCTAGAGTTCTAAAGGAATAAAGAGATCAGTTTTTCAAGGGTCATTATAATATGCAAACGGATCAATGAAAGGAAGGTAGGAATCAAATATAACATTTTATACATAAATAATAACATTTCCTGCATCAGGGAGATAATTCCAGGGAGATAACTGACAGCAACAAAATTAAATATACCTGAGAAAATGCCATCAGATAAAAGAGCAAATGGTAGGAAAAATTCTTTTATAAATATATTCTTTTGAAAACTAGTGTATATCAGTGTATATATAACATTATCTGTATTTACATCCTCATGCATATATATCAGTGTGTGTGTGTGTGTGTATACGTATGTATATATATGTGTGTGTGTATACATATATATGTGTATATATATATCTATATATTTATATCTATTTCTCTATATATCTCTATATATGTATGTACGCATATTATTTATTAATTATCAATCACAATTTTGGCTTTAGAAGCCTTTTTGGCATCATGGGTATAAATATTTACTGCCATGTAGAATCACATGTTTATAGCTGTCAAAATACTATCAACTCTCAGGGCCAATATTTGGACATTCTGATTTATGATCATAGTCATATTAACTGTTGATATTTTTATACCAGGATTAACTCTATTTAAGACTAACATTTTTCTCCTGTTCTTGCTCCCCTTTCTGATAAAAATGGGAGATAGTTTTGTGAATCACATTGGCATAGAAATAACATTTGAATGTATGTTTGTAGATGAATTACTTAGAGATAATGGGTAAAAGAAGTTTAAAAAAAAATGTTTTTTTCTGTTGATTCACACAGAATGGTGGAGAGGAAATAAGAAAGACCCTGCCATATATGAAACACTGAAAGAACAAGTAAAGAGCTAAGGGAAGAATCAGAGGAAAGGACTCCCAGATGCCAAGGAAAGATATGACAAGAAAGGTCAGTTCCAGAGGCTTTACCAGGCAGCTTCACATGGAGAACAACGGTGTGATACCTGAGCAGTACTGACTACCTACTGAAGAAACACAATCTTCCATCATTGCAGCTGTGGCTAGCTTTGTGCCCCGAAACAAAAGTGACTCTGAAAATTTAATGCAAAAGAGATTCTGGGAATTCAGGCCATGTGTAGACTTTATGTTTAATCTCCTTTACCTCATTTTTCACTTACTCTTTCAGTACAGAAAGTAAATATGCAACAAAGATTGTTATAAATATTTGATTTTAGGTAGTGAGTTTGTGTTCTTTGTGAAAAGACTTAGTAAAATATAATTTGCAATTAACTGTTTTAATGTTCTATTATTTCACTTATCTTTTTCAATGGTGGCAGAAGGGGCTTCAGCTTGACAATTGCAAGGAACACTAAATTCACATGCATATTCCTCATGGGCACCATGTAACATGCACAAAAAAGTGCCCCCACACAGACACCTTTCACACAGTAACACCCCACCATTGACATGAGCCTTCGTTTTTCAGATTAGCTCTCCAATACAGGTCCTACTTGGGAAATGTAGATGAATAGAGCCAAGCCATGTAAGAAAAACAATATGCCAGCATAAAGAATGACCACCACTTTGCACATGGACCTACAGAATGATGCTCATCAGGACTGGAAAAGCCGTGAAGACCTTCTCCATTATTCCCTTTCCCAGAGAACTAACCCCAAAGAAGAAGGCATGAAAGTAAGAGGGAAAAAAAATCAAACTGATCTTACAAGACAAGGAGAAGGTTATTAAACTAGCAGCAGGTGCATGTTGCTTGGATTCTTTAAAAAAGCATATATTAATCTATCATTGATATAAACTGATTAAGTAAGAAAGGTTCTACTGCATAAAAATATCTGATAAAGATTTTTTTTAGTAAAACTATTTTGCCGTACATCCAATGTTATTCTTTGACACTATAAGTACCTTTACTTAAGGTCCTTAAGGTACCTTTACTTAGGTACTTAAATAAGTACCCAATTCAAAAGAATCAGCATATTTAAAAGCTTATATAAGAGACTTCTTTTTGTCAACAGTTACTTGTCTAGAATAGAGACTTGTTAAAGATATAATAGCAGCAGAGAGAATGGTAATAAAAATCACTGCCTAAACGATTTCAAAACAATACAGTTATACAATTTTTTGTTCTTTTGGGCGAGGTATACACATTACACTTTTACCAGTTATAAGTGATTAGAAACTGGTCTAAACCTGTAACAGAATAGAAGTTTAGTGCACAAAATTAGTCTATAGAGGCAGTCCTTGGACTCATTACACATTTGGTTCCTGAAAACCACATCTTTAGTAAAAATTTGTAACTCGGAACCAATTTTTCTCACAAGAAACAATGTTATAAGTGGGGGATTGGTTCCTGAACCAAGGCCCGATACCCTATTTTCACCAAAAATACCCCAGAATTTTGTACTTGATCAATTATAGATGAGTAATATAGCAACATTAATGTATTTATATTGTAAATTTTAATCATATTGATTTGGAAGGACTTCTTTGAGGTGACTTTGCTGGACTTTTTGAAATGCTCTTGGTTAGACTTTTTGAAGGGTTCTTGGCTAAAGTCTTCTCAAGAGTCTTGACTGCAAGTTTTTCAGAAGTCTTGTCTGCTTTCTTAAAGAAAGTGTCCAAAGAAGTTTGGACAGATGTTCACCAGGGAGATGAGCAATGCAGCAAACTTGCTTGATGGCATGGCTTCCCATCAGATCAAGCATTGTAAAGTCAAAACTGACGTCATAAAGTTGGAACAGGATGTCAATTATAAACGTTGCAAGTGCTAAACATTGTAACTCGAAACACTGTAAGTCAAGGACTGCCTGTACTCAGAACAGAAGTTCCTTTGCAGTAATGGTGCACATGTAGGCATGCCCAATGACTGGCTCACCTTTTGGTAGCATCTAGCTCTTTTGTGTGTGTGCCTAACTACTTAATATTTTCAGTGGAGATAACCCTTCTGTGTCAAAATGGTTATCATCTGCTTGTTGTGCCTGGTAAGGGGAAGGTACATGTGAAAATCTTTTGGAACTGGCTGTTAAAGACCTTCACAAAGTCTCTTAGAAATGAGTGCTTGCATGCAGTTCTTTATCTAACTAAATATTCAGGAAGGTGCCTGGTGGGATTTTTAAAAGGGTTTATGCTCCTAAATTTAAAAAAAAATCTCATTGGATACCCAAATGTTTTAAAAATTATTTGGCCCAGAGCTTCTTTGTGCCTCATTTTTCCTATCTTTTAATAATTGTAAGCTTTTTGACCTAACTCATAGGTATGTTAGTAGACTAAACTCTTTAGATAAGATGTCTTGATAAGATGTTGTCTTGAAACTAGCAATAAAGCTCTGTGGTAGGATGTGGGTGGGGGTTGTGAGGAGGTGTGGCTGTGTGTGGGGGGGCATAGCGTATGTTGGGGGGTTGTGTATATGTGGGAGGTTATGGGGACAGGGTGTGGATGTGCAGGAGTTTGGGAGGGTGTCCCATGGTGCAGCAGCAGGGGGATGCTCAGGGCTCAGGTGCCCAGTGAGGCATGGCTCTAGCCAGGACTGCACATTGCAGTGAGGAGCACGGCCTCCACACAGCTGTCTGTATTGCCAGCACTCCCTGTCACGCACAGTCCCTGCACTAGCACAGTAGGGAGGGAAGCCTCACGTGTTGGAGCCATGTGCCTTCCCTGCACTGGCTGCACTGCAGTGGAGGGAAGCCCCAGGCAGGGAAGACAGCTAGCTCTGGAGCCTGAAGTTCCTCTCTGGTGCTATACAGCCTCAGCAGGGAAGACACCTAATGTACCCCCCACTGTGATGTGCAGCGTTGTCCAGAGCCATAGCCCTCCTGACCTGTGCCCTGAGGGCACCACCTGTTGCTGCTACCACCACCTGCCAGTGCTACATGCCATGGAGAGCATATGGGGGGTCCCCACACCTCTGACTCTCCCTCATACCTGCATACCGCTCACCTGAACTGTGTGAAGCTGCTGCCCCCTGTTCCCCTGGGCGTGGACTCCACGCTACCAACAGCCCCAGCCTCATGCTTTGGGCTCCTTCCCAGTTGTAGCCTCATCCCTGCTGCTTTCAATCAGCTGCCCAGAGCCAGCAGGAGACCAAGAAGTGAGAAGGTCCCCGGGTCTGCAGCAGCAGTAGCCCTGCACAGAAGCTGCATGCTGGCTGGTTGGGCCCTTCTGCCCACAAGGGTGGGAGCCAGGAAATAGGGTACATTTTGGGGGCTGCATATACACATGGGTGCCTCACTCCTACCCTCATAGGTAGAAGGTCTGGGTAGGGCACAATTTGTTGAGGGGCCCCCACAGGCTGGATGAAAGTGCTTGGATTTTGCCTGCTCCTGACCAATGTGTAATTCATAGTGATATAACAGTGAAGGGTTGTTCAATAAATGCCTCATTCAAGATTCAACATTGTCTAGATACCTGTTACAGTGTATCTAATAATGCTTGCTACATTGTTAAACAGCCATGTAGGTCTCCAGGGAACAGTGAAAACATTGGCTAGTGGGGCTCTGGTCTGGTCCTCCAGGTTGGGAGTAATGTGGAGGGTTGGTAGCTTACCCATGTCAAAAAATTCAAATACAGTCTATAAGAGGATAACAAATAATATGAAAACAATGATCTGAAAGCCTTTGAGGTTGGAACAGACAATGATGCATAAACCACTAAGTGAAGATGATGATGATTATGACAAAACATTTTTAAAAATCAAATTAATCTTCCACAGTGAAACACAGGTTCAACTAGTATTCATTTACTGCTGCAAACAGCTAGTTGCTTGTTATTGTGGGTTTTCTCATGTGTGTTAGGCTGATTTCTTGTTAAAACTGGATTTACAATGGTTTTCTTTTAAAAGGTTCCAACATTTAAGTGCCCAAAAGAATTTAGAAAAAAGCTATTAAAATAGAAATATTCCAACAACCTCTGAGACTATCAACCCTAACAGTGTCCCTTCATATAGACTAGCAATGATTAGCACTTACATAACATTATTCATCTTAAAAATGCTTTACAGACATTAACTAATTCATCTTTCCAGCATCTGAGACAGAAGTATTATCTCTATTCTTCACCCTTGGAAAAAATGAAACACGTTACAGCCTATATTATTTTCACAAAGCCATGCAGTCCATCCATGAAAGATTAGGACAGAATTAGAAAAAAGAACATTGAAATTCTTGGTCACTCGCTGCATTCTCAACTAATTTTCCAGTATTTACCCCTCCAAAGAATATCTTCTTTTGCATGTTTTCCATTTGGAAATAATTTTTAAAAGATTTTATTTAATATTGTGTGTAGTATAGGCATTACATGTTGCTTGTGTTTAAGTTGCTAAGGTCATTCAATAGCAGGTGAAAGATGCAGATCTTTTATAGTAAAATGTATTAGAGTTTGACACTATTCACAATTAACATCATTAATACTACACATTAAGCACTGGAGAGTCTGTAACACTGTAGGCTTAAATTTTCATTACATATTTTCATATTTAGCAAACATACTGTTTCTAGCTGTGCTCCACCTGGTAGTGGGAGGCAGTAACATTGCTGCAAGCCCACAGTACTGCTAAATGATGTGATGGTCTGCTAGCTTTATTGTTCATGTGTATTAAAGAAATGGATTGCTCTCTAAAAAGGGAGTATTCTTTTCAAAAGGTGTTCTTTTCATAATATTCCTCTGCCCCTTAACTTTTCACCATTATTCTCTAATATCCCTTTAAAATGCCCTGCTATAAATGGTCCTAAATATTATACAGCTGCTGAAGTGATTTGGGTTCATTATTATAGAATATTGCACAATATTTTTCAGTGATGGGGTATCTGAATTTCTAGAGTTGAGGATTTGCCCTTAACTTCTCATTTCTATAAGTTCCAGACATCTCAGGATCATGCCATATGTTACTGAAAACTACACATTAAAAATTTCACAACATCTATATCATTATATGCAACCCTGAAATCTCATTTTAAAATGCACTTTCAGCCCAATACCTATTCTTTTTCACCAAAGCACTTGCTTTACATTCATGAAGAGAAGGAAGATTCTTAACAAATATATTAAGTAGAGATTAAATTATATTTGGACTGTAGAAGGCAAGGTACACATTTTTACTGTGAATGTTTTATGATTGAAAAGTCCCCCAGGAAACAGCTTTGTCCAGAGGAAACAGACATTTGAGCAGTGCCAATTGTCTCATAGATTACCTTTAGGGAAGAGAAGTGTGAGAACCTGGCAAGCTGCCTAGAATGGCCTACACTGTTAAAAAATAACAGGCGTCTGTGGACTCTAAATGATTATTCAGAGACCAGTTTAATCAGTGGGATGACATACTTTTTTGTCCATATAATTTTTTTCTAACTCTTGAAAGCAAAACATGAAGTTTTGTTTTGTGCATAATTGTATATGAACCATAGTGATGGATTAATTTTATGGTTAGATGTACATATACCTTTCTCCAAATTCCCTCTTAATGTGAAGTGCTTCTTATTAGAAGCGTATCAGTACTCTACAAAGTACTTCAAAATGTGCCGGAGTCAGTGTTGTTGTACCACTCCACTGCTATGGGGCAGGTGAGCAGGAATCCCACCCTAATTCTTGGAAATAATCTCTAGAGGTTCTCAGGAAAGCTGAGTAGAAGGAGCAGAAATTTACCTGGAAGTATTTGCAACTGCAGAAACAATCAGTTTCACCTCAGGAGGGGCTGTCAGGTTCATGTCTAGTGCATTTCCAGCATGAGAAGAGGATGGAGTTCTAGCATCTTCTTTCTCTACAGTCTGTCATGGAGATGTACTATGATATGTTTTCTGCTTTTCAGCTCACAGTGAAGAGTCTTCACCTACCTGGGCATGCTTTTCATGCCCTTTGAACGCATCCGTCAGGTGATGTGCTGCACCATTGATGCTCAAGGTTCCAAGATGCTGGCACTTGACAGGCATTCCATCAATCTGTGCTACTTGTTCTGCATATCAAAAAGTGCCTGAGGAAGGAGGATGGCCGTATTTGACATCAGGTGCCAAGCATGTATTTCTGCTTATGAGTCAGAAATATAAAGATCAATTGGCAGGAGGTTTATATTCTTGAGGTCCTGGGACAATGAACAATGGTAGCAATATTCAGAATGACCAGGGCCACCTTCCTTGAAATCTACTAAATTAATTCATTGCTTTAATCTAGGAGTGTATGGAAATTGACATATGGAATCTGGCATCTCCTTCATAGCTTCTTGTGACTAACCTGATTTAGGGAGTATGAAACTGATTACAGTTAGAATCCTATCTGCCAATTTATGACCACAACAGTTTTCTGTGTGTCCTTCTCCATTTGGAGATTCTCCATCAGACTATGGGGATCCACAGTCTGCCTAATTACATCCTCAGCTCTGATGGTGGAGGCCTTAGTATTATACCATTCCTAGAAGACCACTGCCTCACACACCTGAGAGATTTCTCTCCTGGCAAGGTCAGCATGGTCATCCCAATGAGCATCAGTCTTGCAGAACAGAGAAACAACCTTATCATAGAATAGGCTGAAAAGGGGTGGTGGGAGGAGAGCCGGGGGTGGTGGGGGTGGAGGGGCTGTTATCATGGAAGAAGTAGTGTACATACAAGAAGCTGAGAGGCAACTTTTTAGTACAGAGTTTAACCAACTCCTGACAGAAGGCTCCATGACACAATGAACTAAGTAAACTCCTCGTGAAGCTACCTCTGAAAACACAGGAGAGGATTACTGCTTCCACCTCCCAGGAATCTAAGCCAAGCAAATCTTACTTATTAGCAGAAATTCTGGTTTTCTCTCTAAAAAATATCCTCAATTTTTGGTTTTAAAAAAGTGATCATAAAAAGTGGTAATAACCCTGCTTATTACCCAAGATCCATAAACCTGTCAACCTAAAATGCTCCATTGAATTGGCATCATTGCAACTGGCCCTATCACAAAGGGAGTTTCTGTCTGTGTTGATTCTATCCTGTTCTAACACATCAATGGACCTGCCAGCATTATGTTAAAGACACCACAGATTTCTTACAGAAACTGGCCTTCATTGATAAGCTTTCAGCAATTTTTCCCTGAAAGGGAAACTTCTTTTATTTTCATTAAGCAATTCTGTCCTCACACATGACTATTTCAAGTTTGGGAACTCCCTATACCCACAAAATGAACGACACTTCCCAAGGCCCATGTATGGCCTCCCAGTATGCCAACATATTTATGACAGACCTTGAAGTTAGTTTCCTCCACAGCTTCCACCCCATCTTCCAGGTATACTTTAGACCAGGACACTTGGGAAGAAATCTCTAGAGAAATTTCACCAAAACAACTTCCACCAATCACCCTCCATCAAATTAACTCTGAAGTACTCGACATAGCAAATGCACCTTCCAGACACTACAGTGAAGGTTTGGCAGTGGCCACATTGCTGCCACATTGTATTAGAAACGTACCAACCACTACCAGCTTTTATCTGAAGTAGGTGGACAAGACCTTCTAGCCAGGAGCTTCCAAGTTTTAGTCCCAACAGAATAAAGGATCTGTCAAGATCTTTCTGAACTGTTCTACTGTCCTCCAACACATTATCAGTCCTTCCTAATTTCATTTCATCTGCAAATTTACTCAAGAAGCAAGCAATTCCAGCATCCAAATAATTAATAAACATGTTGAACAGCACTGGACACAGGACAGAGCCCTTTGGGATTCCACTTAAAAACTCCTGCTATTCTGACCTGGATCTATATATAATTACCCTTTGCTTGTGGCTGTTAAGCCAGCTGTTGAGCCAATTTATAGTAGTTCTGACTATTCCACATTTCTCCAATTTGTTTATGAGAAGGTCACATGGGACTTTGTCAAAGGTATTGCTGAAATCCAGATACACTATGTTTACATCATTCCCTTGTTCCACCCAATTCATTATCTTGTCAAAGAAAAAGATCAAGTTTGTTGGGCATTACTAGTCCATAGTAAATCAAATGCTCGCTGGTGATAATCAGCTTATCCTTCTTCAGATGCTTGCTTGGACTTCCTTATGATATGTTCCAGTAACTTCCTAGATATTAAGGTGCAGCTAACTTTTATATAATTCTATGGGTTCTCCTTTTTTGACTTTCTTAAAGGCAGAGGGGAGGGGACGGGTACTTATACAGTCTTCTGGTATCCCAGCCATCTCCCATGACTTTTAAAATATTAATTTCAAGGGCTCTAAAACCTCCTCTGTTAATGACGTCAGTACTGTGGGATAAGTTTTATAAGATCTTGCCAGTTTGAATTATTTCACATCCCTTTAAAACTCTCTGGCTGTTCCTTTTGTTATCTTATTCCTCAGTTTGTTCCCTTCCTTCTCCAAATAATCCTTGTTAGCTCCCTGGTTTCATCCTAATTGGGGGATGAGGGGGGAGCTTGAGAAGCTCCACCTTCTTACATAGTCTCTTAAGAGTTTCTGCTGGTTATTCAATAGTGGTTTCACGGCTTCTTTGGTGTTTTTGTAATGATCAACACTTACAGAACTTTTTCTTGTTGTCCTTAATTTGCCTCACCAAGTGAAGTTCATTTTTTACTTTTGCCTTTCTGATTTTGCCTCTGCAAGTTCTTCTCATTTTCTGGTATCCTTTCTGGATGACTTGCCCCTTTTTCTATTGCCAGTATAGTTTCCTTTTTGCATTTGAGGCTTTCTAGAAGCACCTCTGGTAGCTACATTGGTCTCTTTCCATTCTTCTTGTGCTTTCCTCATGTCAGAACTTTTTCTTGTTGGGCTTTCAACACCATGCCTTTAAAATCTTCCAGCCCTCCTGTGTGCCTTATCAGTCTGTCCTCTCAAAGCATCATGACGTAAGTTGATTGAAATCTGCCCTTTTGAAATTGTTTCTTAGATCTGCTGTTCTCATGTTTTCCCAGTATCAAGATAATACATTTTAACATATTAAGATCATTTTCTCCCAAGTTTCCCATCACCTTCACATACTTCATTAGTTCTTTGCCTCAGGACAAGATCCAAGATCCTCTTGTTGCAGGTAATTGTCTTCCATACAAGTTAGGAACTTCTTTGACATTTTATGTTTGGCTGCTTGATTCTTTGAGAAAATATCCATAAAACTGAAGTCTCCCATAATTACCATATAATAATTTTTGGACAATTTTTTGACTTCCTTAAAGACTGTGTCATCCAACTCTTCTTTCTGACTTCCTGCTCCACAATAAATCCCCACTATTATATCTGTGCTATATTTTTCACCTTTTATCTTTATCTAAGTACATTCTTCTCTGCTTCCTTCCTCCTCCTGAGCTAGAGAACAAGCATATTCATTTTTCATATACAAAGCAACACCACCAACTTTTCTCTCAACCCCATTTTTCCATAACAGTGTGTAGATCTCAGTGTTGATGTTCCAGTTATAAGAGTTGTCCCTCTAAACCTAGGGAAAGAAATAAGTGATCAGAAACCAGTTCAACCTGTAACACAACAAAAGTTCATTGCACACAAACCATTTTCAAAATGCTCAAAAGAGGTTTAAGATAAACTTGGATGTAATATCAGACTTAACTTATTTAAATTAAATTAGTTTATCAAACTGTCCCAGAACCCTCCAGATTCAAGTTAACTTACAATCCAGTATCCCAGGATGCTTTGCACCTCCCCTGCAATCCCCCCTCACAGGATGTGTGGGCTAGCCTTGGCCCAAGCTGTCTGCTTCAGCCAAGCAGGGAGGCATTTTCTAGTGGTACCTGGCTTCTGGCATGGCCCACTGTAGGCATGTGGCTGCATTTCTGGAATCAAAAGAGAATGTCTGTTTACTTGCTTGTCAGTTCATTCTATGCAGCTCAGACTAGCCTGTGAAGATTAAATCGATTCTGCCTTGGGCTTTTTGACTGTCTGTACTTAGCCTAACTGAATGACTTATTAATTGAAATAAAAAGCAGAACAACAATCCTCCTCTCATGGCCTGAACAAAGTTTTCAGAGAGGTGTCTATAGCTGTCATCACCCTCCTGAAAGAACGCAATTACACCTCCCTTGCTCTCCTCCATTATGTCATTTTAATTGGCAATATAAGAATGAAGGTGACCCCTTGATCTGTGGCTGAAATTCACTGTCAACCTTCAATGCAGCAGATTACAATAGACTCTGTAAGCACTCTGCTCAACTAACCCTGGAGACGACCACACATCCTGCCAAGGCCACTGACTTACAAAGGCTGCTTTTAACTACCCTTTGGAGTTGGTAGTCTTTCAAAGGCTTTGGGTCTTTGAGCCTTGGACATGGCAAAAAACAAGTGTATGGGTGTCTGCAACCTGTGGTTGTGAGTAATGTTACAAGAGTATGGGTGTATACCAGTGTGACAACAAAATCTTGAACTGATGCTGCCAATGCAGAAAGAATAAGAAAGAATAAGGGAGAATTGAAGCTGGTACGTGCAGAACGGCTCCTGAATGGAAATTTCCACAGTGTGCCCAGCACGTGTCCCCTGGACGACCTCAGGAGCTGTCAATCAGCACTGACCTACTTAGGCAGCCCTGTGCATGCTCAATTACAACACAGAACATAACCAGAAGCATGCTCAGTCAGCAAGAGCATGACCTAATCTAACTAGAAGGTTCTTTTGGAAAAGCACCCTGATTGGCCAAGGGGTTGCTATAAAAGCCAGTGAGCCCCCCACCTCGGTGTGGTGTTGGTGTGGTGGTGTGGGCGTTAGGAGTTGGTGTGGGTTGTTGGGCATTATAGGAGTTGGAGGTGTCGTTAGTGTGAGGTTTGTGAAGGAGAGCTACTCGATCTCCCAGCAGAGGCTGCTCTTAGCAGGGACTGTGGGAGAACGAGGTTGGGATTAAAAACCCCGTCTCTTCTCATAGCTTTGCACTGTGATAACCCCCTTTGATTTCATTTCCCTCATGTTGATACCTTCGGTTATTGAATTGTTTCGGCCCGGACTTGGACTTTGATTCTGATCATCCCTTCGGCACTCTGACTTCGACATCGTTCTACTTACCTGGCTTTCGACTGACCTCGGCTTCGTCTTCTTCATTCTCCTTGATTACGGATTGTCCTTTGGACTGGTGTCACACTCTCAACTCTGACATCGCTTTGTTTCATCGCGTTACAGTTCTTGTGTTGTTATTTGTTCACCCCTATATAAGCTGTCGACCAGCTCTGGGACTAGCCAGCAGGCAGCCGCCCCTAGCCCTCCGGGGTTAGATAGCAAGGGTCTGCTGGTGAACCTTGTGAGCCGACAGATCCCCTTCATTGTTGGTTTGTGTTTAAAAAACTGTAACTGAAGAAATCATCTGGGCCTCCGCTGCCAAGCGTGAGTAAATAAATCATCCTTGTTTCAACTTATACGTGTGTCCTGTACAGCTCGTACTCCACCGCCAAGACTCCCGCCTGTTCGTTCCAATGGCCACCACCCGGCCTCACCACTGTGACCAAGACTGTGAGCGTGGCTCATCAGCTCTGGTACCTTGACAACCAGCAGTTTCAGTGGGTAGCTCTGTAAGTTTTTCTCCTAAGCAGCTATGTTCTAAGCACCAGAAGAACACAGAATAGCCTCTGAGTAGGAGAGGGAGACGGGGGAGGAGAAGCAAAGCATTATGGGATCATGGTGAGTTCAGTAACCCTCTATTTTACTTGGATGGAGAGAACAAACAGCCTTCACTTTATAATGAAAGGAATAATCAAAAAGGTCTGTATTACTAGTATTATTAGTATAATTATTACCCATGTTAAAAACAATTGAAAAACAAGTTATATTGAAATATGTCATTCAGATTGGTTGCAATTCTTATGACTGCACTTCTTAAAATAATAAAAGGAAATTTAATATGATATCATATATTTCAGTGGTTAAATACTGGATTTTTTGTAACATACATTTTAGATCTTAGCACATACAATACTGAATTTGGAGTCTACAATATGTATAAGATTTTTAGCTTCTCAAAGTTATTAACGAAAATGAAAAAAGATGTTTTGGTCAAATACTAAATACATTGTAATATTTGGCACAATTACAGTGTCATTGATTTGCATTTCATATGGATTTTGTGTTTTGTTTCAAAACTTAGAGAAATTATTTTGAAAACAATTAATTAAAGTACACTTAATAAAGAAACAGTCTTGTAAATATTGGCTAAATCAAGAAAACCATAAGGAACTGTATAATTCATCTAAAAGAGCCTCTAGGAATATTAACATACTCTGAGAAGAATTTTCATCTGAACAATTAAAAGTTAATCTTGTTAAGTTTAGATACCAATCATTTAACACAGCAGGACAGAGGTTCCCATATTCATATTCCATTTACTTTTTTCTCTTTTCTAATTTTAAGGAAATAAGTAATATACATGAAATCCATTTTGTGTTGTAGTGTTAAGGATGAATTTTAAATATACTCAAGTCAAGAAATCTGAAATTGTTCTTCAGTACAACCACTTTAACTGATCCACTTAGCACATAATAATATTACCTAGGTTTGAACACTGCCTACAACATTATACTTCCAGACTGAGGAACCATCAAGATGCCAAGTCTATTAGCATTATATAAATTACTAGCTGCCTATCTATAGGTCACATTTTCATGTTCCTTGTCCTTACAAATCCCTCAAAATATGCATAGGTTACATAGCGCTCTGGTAACATCAATTTAGGGATCTGATCTCACCTCCTTTTTCATGCTTTCAAGTTCCCTTCTACAAAAGGAGACAGACTTGATAACAGAATAGTGATGAACATGTTAGACATTTTTTTCTGTGTAGGGATAAATTCTTTTAGTTCTTACCGTATCTTGTTACAGAACCAAAATTATATAAATTTCTATCATGGGAATACACAAACACATATCCTTAAACACATATGTACATGTTGCTTCACTTCTTTAAGCATAAGTAATTCCACCGAGATCTTATAAGTTCATGATTTATTAAATACACCTAGGACTTTACCTGATTACTACTCTTGTCACTTGAGGGTGCCTATGACACATTCTAATTAAACTGGTTTAGCATTGCCACAGCATCTTGTGTATAAGTCCTTATGGGTTTAAAAATGGCCACTGTGGCACTTTAACTAAAGCTGGTCAAATGAGATTTAGGGGCTTAAGATACATGACACTGTAGTGTTTTTATCAGAGCAGTTCTCCTGGAACACTCTAAACACCCCCTCCCCACCCTGGAGCATGTGTATAGGAAACCTAAGAGGCCAATATTCAAATTCTCAAAGTGTGCATCTACATAAGTAGTTTACTGCAGAATAGACTAATTAGATTCACAGTAAATGCTTCACATCTACACATGCAGTACTATTAGGCAGGAGTAAATTAATTTACTCTGCAAAGGATAGTATTGTAGATACAAGTACTATCCTCCTGTGGAGTTTTTTTACTCCACAGCACCACCATTGCAGATGCTGATATGAGTGGCCCAGGCACAAGGGTGCTTCAGTGTGGGGGCTGCCTGCTGGCTAGTCCCACACTGAAGCACCCTTGTGCCCCAGCCAACCCCTCTGCAGCACATTGAGTCTAGCAAGAGCAGCTCTGGGCTGGCAATCTGAACCCATAGATCCCCTGCAGACTGGGGCTGCTTCAGCCTGGCTCAATGTGCTGTGGTTCTGGGTGCCCATTCAAACAGCATGCCCAGGAGCAATAAACTTTGGTGGCATAAGCACCAGAGTTTATTGTTTTGAATTAATTTCACATGTAGATGCATCCAGATAGTTTGATTTGTGTATGTATGTGTATGAGAGAGAGAAAGAGAGAGAACTACCATTTGCTTCCTGAATTTTATGTGACAGAAGGTAATATATTTTTGTTTCTTTTCAAGCAAGAGTAACAGCAGGAGTAAAAAAAAAAGTCATACTAGGAGAGGGATTTTTTATTCCAAGGTGCTAAAAAAAATTGAAAATCAAGTGAAGAGTTCAATGCTGGACATTCATAGCTGATAATTGCTAGGTCTACAGTATGCTGGATGTTTTTAGAAATAGTGTTTTCAGTGTATACAGGCTTAATTCCTGAGCCATAGAATATGTGTGAATGAAAGTGTACCTGTCAAGAGATTTAACACTAAACTGAAATGTATGTATTTTAGTCATGTAAATCAGTGACTCAAATAGAACTTGAACAACTAACATCTAACTTTATTAATTTGCATTCTATGGCACCACCATATTTAAAAAAAACCCCCAAACAAACAACAAATAAATAAACCAAATACAGACAGTCAGAATAAATGGCGGTGTGGTTTCTCAGGACTAGAAGGAAAAGAAATTGAGATTATTACAGGTATACAATATAATTTTAGGAGATACTCAGATAATTCAGAGAGATCCATAAAATGGTAGGAAGATAGATAGAAAGTTGAAGAACAGATATATAAGCGCTTATTCGCTTCCCAGAATAGAGAAGTTTGTTCCTGAAAGTAAAAAAAAAAAAAAGGAAAAAAAAAATACTGTCTCCATTTGATGAAAAAGTTCCATTGACCTCTCAAAACATTTCCAGAAAAGTAACTGCAGGGCCATTCACATTAAACAGAATAATCAATGTTTAGTCCTTTGCTTGAAATTTTAGCTATCACATATATTGGTACAGTGTGATGGATTTAGGGCCAGATCCAGATTGGGATTTGCTTAAATGGAACATATGAAGAATTTATCTCTTTAGGCTGTTAAAGAAAACACAAAATACATCCTCTCTAGCACCCACAAACTCACTAGTCACTGTATTTAATTTAACATGTACTTTTTGTACTGCACAGATCCATCAGCATCTAAATGTAGGTTTCCAGTAGTACGCAAAAGTACCTTAGTCTGAGCAGCAGGACACAAACTGGTATTAACTGAGCACAGTTCAAAGTATCTCCTAAAATCTCCACATTTAATGTTAAAACCATGCCACACATCAGGAAACAATAGCACGAATCATCCCTACTCCCAGCACAGCTCATGCCAGTTGTGTATTAAAAAGAAATTGGACAAAAAATGTTAAAAGTGTAGGTAGCATAAAGTAGAGTTTACTCTTTCTAGAACTATGAATTTTGTCTACATTTTGCACTATAGGACACCTTTAATAGGTAGCCTGAAGAGTGTCTTCACCCAGACTAGCCTATAATCTGGTTGTCAGGACTCTCATGAGAGCTGGTAAAATATCAGCTTGAAGCTCCTCAGGGTAATGAAGGGGCTTAGGTCTTTATCTGCCACTTGCTAAGTAAATGTTCCACCTAAATGAAATGAGTGTGTCTCCTCAATTTTGGGTACTTGAGCTGCTTAACTTCTCATTAGCATAGTTAACTGGGAAGTAAGTATGTGTGTCTACATGTGCATATGCTTACTACACAGCAAACCTCCCTAATCCTGAGTAAATTTGCTACCTGCAAATGCAAGTAACAGATTAAGTTGAGATTGGTAACAGTGCAGTCATGCTCATGTAGGCACCTGACTGGGAGCCAAATCTGCAATGAGCTAGTTGCTAGCTGCCCAACCAGCAGATAGGGGCAGGGGGCTGGAACCTGCACTTCTGCAGCTCTTTCCAAGTCCCCTACCCCTGAATGGGGAGCCAGAACCAGGAGTTCCCCGCTGCCAAACTGCTCTGGGCATGCTGCTTCTGGACAGGGAAGGGGCTGGCCAGAGAGCAGAGAATGGGGCTGGCTTTTGAAGAATGTTGTCCTGCTGGCAGCTGCAACTGGACACTGGATCTTTCCCCAGTGGTGACAGGGATCCATTGCAGGGCTGCAGGAAACTTCCCCCTAATCCTCACAGACACCTGCCTGTAAATGCTTACACCAGAGTAGCTGACACCAGACTAAATGTAGGCAGAGTATATGCATATGTAGATGTGCCTAGGGATACCTAGTTTGTGAAACCGAATGGGATTGGGTATAAAATGTCTCCTGAGCTTTCCATCAATGATAAGATGATAACACCTTCAGAAATACACAGTAGTAGAAGTATAAGCATGCAGAGAAGTTTGCTGATGCTAATTTGAGTGCTTAAGGACCCACAAAGCTAGCCTATGCTGGCTCGACACCATAAGGGAGCATCATGATGAAGCACTCCTTAGTTTTTCTGCACATGCTATCTTACGTAAGTAGTACATTATAGTACCTTAATATGATTATATATCAATTAATCTTCCTTAGGAAAACTTATTGGCTTGCATCCAGAGCTTTTCTAAGGAGGTCACACTACCTGAGTTGCATAAGCTAAAACATAATTACCTGCAGTGCTTGATAGTGTTGTCCTGAGGGAGGTAGAGTCTTAAATAGGCAGCTGTTTGGCATTTTTTGCCAGATTACATTCTTAGATTTGTGTCTAAATTTGACTTCAATTCCATTTTAAGCACCTAGGTGCTTTTTTGAAATTAGGCCTATATATCCATATTGGCTTTAGACTCTTGCCCAGAGGAGTTGTCCAAGGCAAGAATTGAATTCTCTTAATTTCTCTTTAAAAATGCAGGGATTTAAGTGCATTCAAAATTCTACTTCTTCCTTTCCTTCTTAAATCTCATTGTCATTATATGTTGTTCTGCCTTTCTTAATAACAGAACAATTCAACAAATTGGGTACAGATGCAATGATTAAATCAGATGAACGTTAGCTTTTAAATAATAGTATATTTTCAACCCAGGAGAATGTGTTACTTGATATGTTAATATTTACTAGCACCAAACTATGAAAAGCAACTTTCCCACAACCACTTCATGTCACATATACTCAAAATAATGAATAAGATATGAATCTGTCCCTTCATTAAAACAAAGCTAAAAAGATAATTTGAATTTCTTCTCTTTTGTTTTTTGAAAGCGTGAGCACATGCTGGTCTTAGTTATCTGGAAGCAGGTGATGGAAAGTACTTTGGAGAGGGATACCTACTAGCATCTGTTCCCTAGAGCTTAGGTTAGGCTTTAATTCAATATTTAAAAATGCAGAAACAATGCCCAATGCTGAAAGACATAGAGGGGAAGAAATTTGTTTGAAAAAAGAGAATGGTATACCTAGTGGAAATTTCATGATAACCATGCATGATAATTTACAAACAACTTTCAGCCTGTCAGTCTTTCCAGTCACACTAATTTTCAGGGAATAGTTTACTGTTCCATACATTTCATTTCTAGATAACTTTTTCTCATTTTTTTAAACATGGCACCTGTATGGCAGTATATAACATTTTAATGGCATTGGGCATATGTAGACAAAACAAGGGCTCTAAATTGAAGCCGTGGGTTTTTAAAAATGCCACTTCAATTTAGGAGCAAGTAAACCCCAATATCATGCACACACCTATGCACTTACCTGCCTCTCTGGCAGTGGCGAGGTAAGGGGCAGGGAGGGTGAGCTGCTGGAGGCTGAACAGTCCCTGGGGTGGGGAAGCTGGTGCTTCCCTCTGCAGCAGCAGCAGGCTTCCCCCAGGCAGCACCTACCCACATGCACACAGCTCCAGCCGTCCCTGGGGGCACCACAGCCACAGAAGGAAGCACCAGGCCCCTGCACAACTCAGGCAGGCAGATGGGCTCCAGGAAGAAAAAAAAATAATAAAAAGAATCCCACTTTTTTTTTCTTGGGCATAGCTTGCTTTCCTAGGCTGCTCCAGGCTGCCACACAGGTTTTCTGCAGAGCCCGTGAGCTGCATGGAGCCTGGTGCTTTGCTCCATGGCTGTAGGGCAGCAAATTCAAACTCTTCAAAGTTTTAGTTTGCTGTGCCCCAAGTCGTTTAAGGTGCATTATGCCACTGAATTTGCTACAGCAGCTGGAATTAGTGCACAATACACTGCTGACTCATGAAACACCAACACAATTAAAGCAGTGCAAAGGCATTTAACCCGCGTTAAATTGTCATGCACACATGCCCCTCATTTCGTCTACACATGGCCATAGTCAACTGAAGCAGCTTTACTAAAAAACATTTATGATATTTTCTTTACTTTTGTTGTGCTCAGAATCTTTGATTTCCAATATGAGTGTGATTTCCAGAGACACCCCATACTGCTCTCAAGTGTTGATCCCAAGAGAGAAGATTTAACTGCCTTTTTCTGACTATCATGCATTTAGGCTGTTATTAATATAATTACAAATATAAAACATGGTAGTAGATTTCTGTGGTGAAAAGTTAGATTGTGGATTCATAAATTCTCAATGATAAATTCCAGAAGTAGCCAAAATTAGTGAGATTATTTGGGCTGAAAGTTATGTTACAAGTTATGTCATATGTTTTTGTTGTTTTTTTTAAATTAAGCCAAACTCCAAATAAGGACTTTAGTAAGATTGTGTTTTGCACATGTACATGCATGTCTGTGTTTGTTCTACACTGGGGAAGGCTTTGGTTAACATTCAGCCAACATTTTTCTCCATTAACCCTTTTTGTTATTCCACGCTTTTTCCTTCTTAATACCCTTGATATTACACGGCATAAAAATATTAGAGTTCAATTATCTTGTCAGCTGCACATGAGCAACTCCCAGGACAGTTTGTGGAAACAGTTTGTGTCCAACCAATGAAGATGTATAGATGTAATTTTTTTTTTTTTTCTGGAAGATAAGACACATTCAAACCAGCAGAGTTACTGTTTCTTCAGTCATTATTCTTTAATTCCTATAATTTATTCATTCCAGAATTAACTTTTTTCCCCTTTTCCTTGTAAAGAGACAGAAAAGGTTGCAGTATATTTTTTGTAATTCATTTTAAACTCATCTCTTTCCAGGAAGAAAAAAAAATAACCTTTTTTTTAGACTGTTCTTGATTAATCCATTTTAAATTTTTACAAATTGAAAATATTTCTTGTTTTTAAATAAGGAAATAGTTGTGGGAAGAAAGATGCACTTGTAGCTTTTTTTAACACAGTGTTGTCTATTTGTAAAAGATTCCATAAGGCAAAATGTACAAAAAAAAAAGCATGGTTGAAGTATGAGGAACTCATGGGAACTCAATTCAAAAATTTTTGTTTAGTAAATGTGATACACTACAAATAGTATGTTGCATCTTGCAATCACAACTGAAACAATAAAAATACATGCTTTAAAAAAAAACACATTAACATGATGCAATGTACATCACACATTTTAAAAGTATTTGACCACATGAATGTTAACCATTCCTTAATGGATTTCCTGTTCTAAAAACTTTGGTTTCAATCTGGAAAAAACTTGAGGTCCCCCCTCCACATTTATTTTTAGTTGTGTGACCTCTGAGAATGGGGTTTTCAGATGCACTCTGTATTGACTTAACTTTGGCACCTGCTGAGGGTGAGGTCAGTTGTAAAATTCACATAAAAATCCTACCCTTGAAACTAAAGAAAAAGGCTAGTCTATGTTTGTTAAATATCTCTCACAAAACTTATACCTACCTTCTCCAGGACCAGATTCTATCAGGTTCTTACACGTTGAAAAGCAGGAAGGGTAGGAATAAAAAGCATTTTCTCTTTTTGATGAGCTAAGTAAAATTATAGTCCTTACAAAAGAAGGACAGTTCTAGAAGGGATCCAAATTTTGTACTTTTCCCTCTTCCTTACCTTCTTCCTTCCCCTAAAAAGCTTTCTGAATTGTGACTGAATGCCATATCTTCAAAAATAATAAGAATCAACTGTTTCCTTTGGTGTTCCTGTGCTCCTTGTAAGTCAATAGTGCTCCATATTCTTCCTTATGAGCTATGCCTAAATAGCATAATCGATCTCAAATCTAAGTCAGCATATGAGGGATATGAAATAAAAATGAAAACAACAACAAATTGAAAAGTGAACTATATCAAGAACTTTATCTCCTGAGGCACACACACATATTCTAAGGGAAATTTTCCAATCTGATTTATTTAAGTTATAATACATTTGTTAATATACACTTGGATATACAGTGCATACATCTGTATTCAAGTTGCACATCTCAGCCTGTGATATATGTGCTTCTTTCTGATGTGTATATAGTTTTGAATACTATGTTTTTCATTATGTCCGTAAGTGACATACACATGGACAATAAAAATGTTTTACGTAAAATAACACTTTTGAGCTTATTTTTCTTTATGACAGCAGTTTTTGACTCCACAATAAAGATCCTAGATTTAGCTTTGCAAAATACCTTAAAGTAGCATTAGAATTAGAAGTTTATTAATAAACTTTTTTTGCCCTGAAATATTCACTAAATCATGGTAACATATGCCCTGTTATAACATTGCTATAGCAACAAGATGACGGTGTTGTTACCTTGGCAACAGCTGCATATTAGCTTGTAGAAATGGGATTTCTTTTTCTCTCTCACCCTTTTCATTGTTTCTCCATAAATGGCCTTTGTTAAGAAATATATCAGCACATCACAATTTCTGGTAAATTAATTAACATCGTGTAATTTTAATTGTATGTAAAATTCATTTATTTATTCTGAGGATTTTTACTCATTGATATAATACTTTTGCTCCATAATATGGGTCAGATCCACAAGGATTTTGTAAACTTTAACAGAATTTGGGTGTTGGAGGGTCTAGTTATGTGGAACACTTAGCTTGTGTTTTATTTAGATTGTAGTAAGCATTACCATGCCACATTAAAAGTTGGAATGTATTCTGAGCTGCCACATGGTAATGCTTACTATGACCTCAGTCCATTCTGGACCAGACTAAAACCAGCTGTACCCCACTCTCAAACACATATTATCTCCATGGAACCATCCAACAATAGCTGGAAACTTGTTACTTAATATTACCTGAAGATACTCCTTGCACAAAGTGTCTGAACATTGCTATGAAATTAACACATTTAGCATATATTTTACTGCTTTAATGCATGGATCCTTGCATTTCAAGTGCAGTTAACCCACGTGACATGTTCCAAAGTCTAAACTGCAGTCCTAAAAACCCCTAATCAGCTGCAGGTCAAACCTCAAGGAACACATATATATGTACACACCCACACATATTATATGAAATACTTGGGCAGTCAGGAAGGCCAAGGCAGAGATGGAACTGGGACTAGCTTTCCAGATCAAGGACAACAAGAAGTCCTTTTTTAAATACATAGGGGGCAAAAAGAAGCTTCCGGGTAACAAGGGACCCCTGCAGGACATGCTAGGAAATTTGGTCGTCATACCAGATGACAAAGCTAACATATTTAATGATTTCTTTGCCTCCATTTTCCTGAGCAGGGACCAGAACAGACACCACCACCCCCGGACCCCCCTTAGACCCCAGGGGAGGTGCAACTAGGCCAAGGGTTAGTGAGGAACTAGTTAGGGAACTTCTGAAGGGACTGGATGTATTCAAATCAGCTGGTCTGGATGTTCTCCACCCTAGAGTACAGAGGGAATTAGCTGTGGTCATTGCGGGACCCCTGGCACGGCTTTACGAGCACTCATGGTGCTTTGGTGTGGTGCCAGAAGACTGGATGAGGGCCAATGTGGTTCCCATCTTCAAAAAGGGGAGGAAGAAGGACCCAGGAAACTATAGGTCAGTTAGTCTTACCTTGATCCTGGGCAAGCTTTTTCAGACAATTATTCTGGCACATGTCTACAAGGGGCCAGCAGGGGATATTATGCTTAGGGGCAACCAACACAGGTTCATTAGAGGCAGGTCCTGTCAAACCAACCTGGTGGTCTTCAATGACCAGGTCACTGAATCCTTATATGCAGGGGTAGCAGCAGACATAGTCTTCCTCGACTTTCAGAAGGCCTTCGACACTGTTTCTCACCCCATTCTCATTAAGAAACTGGGGGACTGTGGTGTCGACATCTACACAGTCAAATGGGTCACCAACTGGCTGGAGGGCTGCACCCAGGGAGTGGTAGTGGATGGGTCATTTTTGACCTGGAGGGATGTGGGCAGTGGGTTTCCTCAGGGCTCGGTCCACCAGCCCGAACTGTTCAACATCTTCATCAGTGACTTGGACAAGGGGGTAAAAAGCATCTTGTTCAAATTTGCTGATGACATTAAGATGTGGGGATATGTGGGCACTCTGTCAGGAAGGCCAGCCACACCCTGTCATGCATCTGCAGATGCATCTCAAGCAGATCCAAGGAGGTGATCCTCTCCCTCTATGTGGCACTGGTCAGGCCGCAGCTAGAGTACTGTGTCCAGTTCTGGGCACTGCATTTCAAGACAACATGCAGAGGGTCCAGAGGAGGGCCACTCACATGATCAGGGGGCAGCAGGGCAGGCCCTATGAGGAGAGGCTACGGGACCTGAACCTGTTCAGCCTCCACAAGAGAAGACTGAGGGGGATCTAATGGCCTGTTACAAACTACTCAGAGGGGACCAGCAAGCACTGGGGGAGTCCCTGTTCCCCCAAGCACTACCAGGAGTGACTAGGAATAGCGGTGACAAGCTGGCAGGAGGTAGATTTAGGCTAGATATCAGGAGGCGCTACTTCACTGTCAGGGCGGCTAGGATCTGGAACCAACTTCCAAAAGAAGTGGTTTTGGCTCCAACCCTGGGGATCTTTAAGAGGAGGCTAGATGTACACCTTGCTAGGGTCATTTGACCCCGGTACTCTTTCCTGCCATAGGAGGGGGTCGGACTCAATGATCTGCTCAGGTCCCTTCCGACCCTACGAACTATGAAACTATGAAACTCTCTCTCTTTCTCTCTCACTATATTTTCCAGCTTTAACGTTCTTTAGGTACCTAAAATTCTGTCTCTCTAATGCCCAGAATCATCACAGTCTTAACAAGTCTGAGCAATGTTGATATCTATTGACTACCTTGATCCCTATTTCTGCCTTTCTCTTTCCCCTTCAGCTAAGTAACGGGGTTTAGGTCCCCTGTTACAGGGCCAGGAAGAGGGAGAAAATAGGAAACTTAATTGAGAGCGAGTTCTTCATTACCTCCTGTCCTAAGGATTGTTTCAATAATTTATTCAATTATTTTTTGATGGTCATTGAAGCAGGGAATGGATCTCAGGTCCCTTTTTTTTCTAAGTGAACTTATAAATGTTTACTTTTTATCATCATAATAGAGCTGAAAAGGAGGGGTGGAGATATTCACTACCACAGAAAAGCATATAGATTGGTATTTAGAGCACCAAGGTGACTAGGTTTGATCACTGCAGGCAGAGAACAAAATTAAAACAAAATCTCCCATTCTGTGGATGATCAATACAACTGTCAAACAAATGCAAAAAGGATGTGGGGCCATGGACACCATTTTGAAAAAAATAGCCTCACCTTTGATACTTGAAAGAAAGACCACTAAGCCTTTTACTCATTTTCCATGATTAAAATGAAACACATAGATACATAGATAGATAATGGTGTTTCATTTTAATCATGGAAAAATGTGGCTTTGGGGTTACTTTTTTAAACTAAAAATTAGGGATTTTTTTTTTTTTTTTTATCAGAGAAAACCAGGATTCCTGGTGATCAGAGGACTGGAAAGCAGGATTTTTGAGGGAAGTCTGAAAGCAACTAAGATTAATGAGACTAGGGAAGAGAAGGGAAAAGCATGCCAGGGAATCATTAACAATCTTTAAATATATGAAGTGTGATTTATAAAGAGGATAGAGAATAAAAAGTTGTTATAGGGAACCAGGTAAGTAACAGTGGTCTCAAAATGAAGCAAAAGAAACTTACATTGAAGATTAGGAAGAACATTCTCACATGATGGTAGACAGCCATAGGAACAAGCTTCCTAGAGAGGCTGTGGAAATTTCCAAGAACAGGATATACAGCAGTGGCTACGTGTAGGGATGCACAGGGTTCATGTGCACCCCCTGAAAGCACCCCCTGAAAACCAGTGTTCCCCACTTAGGTGATGAGTAGATGGGGCAGGTAGGAGTTGTCATGCTCCCCTGAAAGCATTGGCTGGGGAGTGTGGGCACCAGGAGAAATGCAGATGGTACTTCCAGGTCCACTTCTGGCACTTTTGGGTCAGCACAATCAGCCGTGGGGGGACTCTTCCCCCCCCCTCCCCCCCCCCCCCCCCGGTTGCTGACTGGCCGCTGGGAAAGTAAGTGCCACCTCTGACTCAGGAGGCACCAGTCACCTATGATGCTCAGACAGTTGACTAAGATGGGTTATTTAGGGATGATACTATCTTGAGCAGGGAGCTGGACTGCTTGACCTCCTGAGGTTCCTTCCAGTTTCCTTGTGTATGCTACCATGATTATTTGTGAGGTATATAAATAAGATCACCTACTGAAACTGTAATAATTTCCAGGCAGAATTTACAGCATTACATTAGACATGCAGGCAGCTATCATAATCATCTTAAACCCATCCCCATATTCCTTTAGGATTCTGTCATCTCATTAAAATTAAGGGCACAGCTTCCACTGACATTTGTAGTACAAGATCTGAGCCCGAAAGAATAAAAATTTTATCGGTGTCAGTTCAGTTCTCTTGGTTTATGTGACTACTTCCATTTAAGGAATATTGATGGACTTCTGCCTGCATAGCTTTTTGTGATAATACTGAAATAATCTGAAATTCAGTTGTAATTAAACTTATTTCCTTCTATATATTTTTGAGTTCTATCAATAGGGTTTTAATTGAATTGAATTTTAATTTTCTCTATGAAAGTTTTCCTACCAAAATATTCAGGGTTTGCACCTCTAGGAACAGCCTCAATTGGGGGAAAGTATTGTATATATATTTTCATGCAGAAGTATCAGAAAATGTCCCTTAGCATGGGCAGGGGGTGGAGAGAGGCAGGGAGAGGAAGAGCTCTTCAGAATTGTGTCTATTGTCTCATACCTGGCAATTTTGTGCTTCATTTTTGTGCCCTCTACCTGTTATCCTTCACCTCCCCCACCCCACTCCACCGTAATCATGTTATATAGTACTCTAAAGGTTTCAGACTATTCTCAAGTGTGTATGTACATAATAGGGATGCTTAAAAGATTTATTGCTAAACTCTTGCTTTGATATAAAATTGGACTTCCAGCTTGTCATGGAAGTACACCTTGACAAAGGTATTTTGGGGGATTAACCATGTGGCATGCATGGATATTCTATGAAATTAGGTTTGCTATTAGGGTGTTTAGTCTGTAAGGGTGCCTACAGATGTTCAAGGCCCTGCTCTAACTCATACTGCTTCACATAAAGCATGATGACATAGAGCACCCTCCTTCCCAACTCAACAGATGTCCATGTATTGGTTCGGGGGGAGACTGCCAAATTGCCCCTCTCACTAGCTCCCACAGGCTCTGGGGCTGTCAGGGGAAGAGCGAGAGTGTGGCATGTGGTTGAATCTTTAAATAATTAAGTTGAATCTAGTTTAGAATATTTCAGTATGAATTTAATGATTTGATCTCTGTCTTCTAGAAAGTAACTACTTAACTCTATTTTGTAGTGCTCTTGGTTTGACACAAGTGAATGAACTTTGTATGAACTTCATAAATCTCGGGACGTCATTCTCCTCTTGTACTCGGCCTTGGTGAGGCCGCAGCTGGAGTACTGCGTCCAGTTTTGGGCTCCACAATTCAAAAAGGATGTGGAGAATCTTGAGAGAGTCCAGAGGAGAGCCACGCGCATGATCAGAGGTCAGGAAAACAGATCTTACGATGACAGCCTGAGAGCTATGGGACTCTTTAGCCTGGAAAAGCGTAGGCTCAGGGGTGATCTGATGGCCACCTATAAGTCTATCAGGGGTGACCACCAGGATCTGGGGGAATGTTTGTTCACCAGAGCACCCCAAGGGATGATGAGGTCGAACGGTCACAAACTCCTGCAAGACCATTTCAGGTTGGACATAAGGAAGAATTTCTTTACTGTCCGAGTCCCCAAGGTCTGGAACGGTCTGCCAGCGGAGGTGGTTCAAGCACCTACATTGAACACCTTCAAGAGTAAATTGGATGCTTGTCTTGCTGGGATCCTATGACCCCAGCTGACTTCCTGCCCTTTGGGCAGGGGGCTGGACTCGATGATCTCCCGAGGTCCTTTCCAGCCCTGATGTCTATGAAATCTATGTCCTGTGCATAAGATGTATGGGTGAAGGGGTGAGTGAAAAGTGCATGGGAGTTTTTGCATGAGAACAAGGAGAATGGATGTAACTTTTTATGTAAGTAACAAGGCACCAGATGTGTAAATTACCAGCTAGTAACTAACTAACAAAGGGCTGAAGAATCCCTTTGAAGCCCTGCAGCACAGGGGAAATAATGGAAGAAAGAATGCTGCCATGTGGGTAACAAGAACACTACAAAGCTAAGACCCATTTTTATAACCAGGCTGACCTCGAGTAGAGATAAGAAGATGGATGCAAAATAACTGTTAAAACACAGACTAAGCATGGGAAAACCCCAAGATGCTGAACAAAGACTGGGAAACCCTATAAAAGGGAAACCCAAATGATGCTAAGTGGGTGAACTTTCTGTCTTCCTTGCCAGAGCACAGACACATCTGTTTCCATCCTGGTCCAGCTACTGTCTTCCACCACCAACCCAGTCCCATCCCCACACAAAAAATTAACCCTGGAGAGAACACAAGTGCCCTAAGGCACTCTGCTTTAGAGCACATTAATCTAATACTTCATTTTACCAGAGTGAATTGTTCATGCTATTGGCCATTTTTAAAGCACTCTGAAGCTGTGCACATGTTTTAAGTCATGGCTGTAGAGCCTTATTGCACAAAAAAAGTCACTTGTGTAAGCACCCTAATTGTAGTGAGTGTAAACCGTGTTCAGTTTTATTGTTTGCCCATCTGTATATATTGTAGTATTGGATATAAGTTTAATTTTGATGTTTCTTTATATTTCAGCTAAGGTTCTGTTAGTAAGGTGGTTATTAATTTGAAGTGTCCACAATTATTCATACTTAGAGTGAACAGCTAAGAAGTAGCATTTGAATTGACTTGCATTTTGGTCCTCCATGCCAAGTGCTAAGAGGCATGGAAGCCTGGGTCTGACCAGAAAATTATATATTTACATTTTTAAAAAATCCTAACACCTAGATGATCAAACTGTCACAAAAGAAAGACAGGATATCAGATTAATGAATCTGAATGTCTCAAAAAGAATGCAAAATGTAATTTAGCAAATATACATGTTTGGAGGGTCAGGAAGTTATTGACATGGCATGAGTAATCTGGAAATGAAGGGGTGGCATATGTTAATAGCCACACTGGTAAAGGTACTTAAGCCTTCTTTGAGAGCATGGATTGGTCTTCAGCATGGATCCTGGTTTTCTCTGATTAGAAGAAAACAAAACCCAATTTTCAGATTTCAAAAAGTAACCTAAAATCCACATTTTTCCATGATTAAAATGAAACACCACTAATCTATCTATCTATCTATCTATCTATCTATCTATCTATCTATCTATCTTTTATTATTCATATGTTTTATTATATATATGTATAAATTCTATATATATAATTTTTAAAATTAAATATATAATTATATATATTTAATTTTAAAAATTATATATATAGAATTTATATAGAATTTATACATATATAATCTCAAAACTGGGTTTTTTTGCCAGACAAAACTAGGATTTCTTATCTTTAGTCTTCCCAAGTCCAAAGGAAGGGCTGAATGTCCCAGACAGGGAGACTGCATAAACCAAGCTGACAGGGGCAGAAGAACCTGATGGGCAGGGTCAGAGCCAGAGACTGCTTTAAAACATTCAAGGTGTAGGGTAAAAATATGTGAATATTCTGGTATTTTCTTTTGTTTCTTCATTCACATCTCTATCTGTATCTTAACACACATTTACTGGTTTCTCGTGCTTTTTCTGTTTTTATAATAAATAATTTTGGGTTTTTGTCTCCTTATTGGTTGCCTGTGGAAGGAGTGACTTCTCTCTGTGGAGAGAGGGCTTATAATTTCTTTTTTCATAACCCAAAAGTGGGGAGAAACTCAGAATTCTAGGGATTCCCTGTGGGTTGGTTTGTGACAGAGCTAAACAAAACGAAAATATCATTTATCTGTTTTTACTGGTATTTTTCACATAGTAGTAAAGAAGCCACACACTTTCTCACATGTTGCAACACACAGCCAACTGGTTTATTGTTTAGATTCACCCTCCAGCCTGGTATCCTAGTATCTCTCTTTCATGCTTGCTACCTGAAATAGGCCTTTTTTTTTTTCTAAATAGCTTATCTTTTGAGTTTTGGCCTGTAGAGTCTTCTGTAAAATCTTCTGAAGAAATAAGATCATATGGCCTTCCTGACCCTAACAGTAATCCTACAGAAAATGTACATTTTCCATTAGTAGATGGCAAAAAAATCCACTGTGAAACTCAAATGCTTCCTAATTAGACAGAAGACATGTTCTCAGCCATTGCACTCTCATACCAGAGGAACATTGAGCCTACCGTCTCCTCTGCCTTTTGAGGGCAATGCTTGAATTGCCACATTACAAATTAGATTAGATATTCTCCCGGTCTTTCCTCAACACTCCTTTTGAAGATAAACCACAACATCTTGTATCTAGTTGTTTTTGGAAAAAATAGCTACACATTTTCTGCCCCACTTGTGACAAGAGTTCAAGTAGAACCCAGCACCTGTTGTCTTTTTGAGCAACACCTATCCTAGTAAACTACATATCACTGAACTTGTTTCCTTCTTCCTGGGTCTACATATCTTCCTCTCTCTGCATCCTAGGAGACAGCTTCAAAAGCAGCCCTAAGTATGGTCTATGTTTTGCTCGAGTCACAGCAATATGGGTTTAAATTTCTGAAAGTAACTCAGAAGCTGGGTCTTTTGCTTCTTGGGTGAGTGTCCTAGTCATTCTAAAGAACGGAGGAAGTTATGTGAGGTGTGCTAGTCATGGGTTTTAAAATCAGTGTACAGTGTCATGACCTATATATTTACATACTTAGCTGCATACCAGCCCAGTCAATGCACATTGCATACTGCACATGCTCAGTATATGTGTTTCCACATTACCCTGTCATGACTGTTCTCCACTGTCCTCCACTGCAACCTTGACATGATCGAAAAGGTTGTGTGCAATCAGTGACCCTCAAGATTGTAGCCATCTGAAGTTTTGTACTCCTGGTAGTGTCACCCATGACAGCAAGATCAAGAGCAAATTTTCCACATTACTCATGATCCAAAAATAAAGACATCAACAGCATAGTAAGAGGATTTAAAAAGTTAATGGCTGCAAAATTGATGAAGGCTGCAGTAGAATAGAAACCTCCAGTGTCTAGGTTTTCCTCGCCATCAGATTAAGACTTCCTTTTCATGAAGCATCATGATGTGCAATGGCAACCCTTTGTTAAAAGAAGACATGTACAGGCATCTTCTTCTAAAAACAATGATGGCAATGGTAATGACAAGTGAGTGGCAAAGAGGGCAGGTGCTAGTGATTATCAGAAGTGAATTGAATTCTGCTCCTGAACAAATTTTCTGAATATGATTTTACAAAATCCTTATTTCATCTGAAACAACAAATGAAAAATATCATGTATGCACCCCCACTCACACACCAGCATGTGATTGACTACATTGTAGTGCGTATCCAGGATCATTGTGATGTCTGTATCACCATAGCTATTACCAGAGCAAATGACTTCTGAACAAATCATTGCTCAATATGTTCCATCCCATCCATTTGTATTACCCCAAAAAGATGTAAACAGAGGAAGCATCCAAGAGAGAGGTTCAATATCAAGTACTTGAAGACCCTGCTAAAAGCAATCATTTCCAGCAGTGCCTTAATGAGTAAGTCTCTGACCTCTGATGACCTCAACACAATTGATGACTGATAGAGTTTCAAGAAATATATCTAAGAAGTGTGCAAAAATCTGTATGCAAAATAAACATCACAAAGCAAGCATCAGGACTGCTTCAATGAGAATGAATACAAGCTCCATTAACAGAAAAAGCAAAACTTAGCAGAAAGGTATCAATCCCATACAAAAGCAAGACACATATTAACACATGACATCTGAGACAGAGGAAAATTCAAGAGTGAAAGAACAATTGAGGACAAATCAAAAAAGATCAGTAGGATCTAGTTTGCAATAGAACATGCAGATTTCAATTTAGCAGAGGTCCTGTTTCATAGATAAGATTAGTAGATTCATAGATTGTAAGGGTCCGGAAGGGACCTTGCAAAATCATCAGGTCCATCCCCCCTGCCCTAGGCAGGAAAGACAACTAGGATCAGGTGACCCCAGTGAGGTGACCATCCAGTCTCGTCTTGAGGATTTCCAAGGCTGGTGAATGTACCACCTCTGGAGGGAGCTTTTCCACAATCTGGACACCCTAACTGTGAAGAAGCTTTTTGTAGTGTTAAGCCTGAAATGGTCTTCCAGGAGTTTGTGGGCATTACTCCTGGTTTTCCTCAAGGGCACCCTTAGTAAACAGTTGTTCACAAAGCCCTTGCTGTATTCCCCTTATGTAGCAGTAATCTGCTACTAAGTGCCCTCTCAGCCTTCTCTTCTTTAGTCTCAAGAGACCCAAGTCCCTCAGCCTTTTCTCGTATGGCTTGCCTTGCAAGTCTCTGATTATATGGGTAGCTCTTCTATGGACTCTTTCAAGCTTTTCCATGTCCTTGTTAAAGTGTGGCACCCAGAGCTGGACACACTACTCCAGCTGCAGTCTTACCAATGTTGAGTGAAGTGGAAGAATCACTTCCTTGGCTTTGCTTGAGATACATCGATTGATGCATGCCAGAGTATTGTTTGCCCTCCTGGGTACAGCATCACCCTGTTTGTTCATATCATACTATGGTCTACATACCCCTATGTCCCTTTCAGTCATGGTGCTAGTCAGTTTGGTGCCACTGAGACTGTAAGTACGTTGGGGATTGTTCATCCCCAGATGGAGCACTTTACACTTCTCAATGTTGAAATTCATCTAGATCTGATCCACCCAACTTGCTAGCCTGTCTAGGTCCTCCTGTATCTGCACCCTATCTTCAAGTGTGACCATGCTCCCCCATAACTTGGTATTGTCCTCGAACTAGCCAGTGAGCTCTTCACCCCTACATCCACATCATTGATAAAGATGTTGAAAAGTACTGGACTAAGCATGGACCCCTGAGGGACACCACTGGCCACTTCTCACCGGGATGATACAGATCCATTCATTAGAATTATCCGGGTCCTACCCCATGGCCAGCTTCACAACCACCTAAATGTCAAACAGTTGGAATCATAACCTGAAAATAAATAATTCATTCTCTGATAAGAAAATCACCCATTTTCAAATTAAAAAAAGTAACCCAAAATCCACATTTTTTCATGATTAAAATGAAACACCACTCATATTACTGACAGGCATTTCATTTTAATCACGGAAAAATGTGGATTTTGGGATACTTTTTTAAATGTGAAAGTTGTGGATTTTTTTTAATCAGAGAAAACCTGGATCCCCACAGATCAGCTTCTTCAATCTTCTGTGAACTCATCAATGACTTACCTATTTACTGGAAGGCTGTCATTCTCATACTGAGGGACTGCCAATGATGATGAGCAATACATCCACACAGCATACATAATGTAGGGTAATGGAATTGCAAACTGTATGTAAGTGCCAAAAAGGCCACTTACACAACTGGAGAAGTGCCATTTATGTGTACAAAGGGTAATAGAATTCTGCCTCTGGTATTTTTAGCGAAGAATGAATTATTTATTTTCAGGTTATGATCCCACTTTTGCAGACTTAGCCTAAAAAGACAAATACTGCTGATATATATAATTGAATATATATATTCAGCTGCACTATATTTGGACAGAGATTTTAAATGGAGGTCTATAATTTATTTTGGTAAATGACTTGTTACCCTTGACACATGGTAAGTCTCTTTTACATTGTGTTCAAACTACATTCTCCTTTGGAGAACACTTTAACAATAATAATTTATTGTATGAAATATTAGTGGATCACTAAAGAAACGTTATAAAAGTGCCACTAAAGCACAGAAGTACTGTTTTTTCATTCCACTTATTACAGGACACTCTGGTAATGCGTCTCAGACTAGAGTCATCTTTATCACATAGCGATTATTAACAATACCTGGGGATCAAGAGGATGCAGGAAAATTTTATTGCCAAACTAATACTGACAGATGGGAATTATTGCTTTGAGAGCTAAGACATTGGACCCTTGAAGATTCCCAAAAGGAAAGAAATTAGCAGAATGTTTTAAGACTGCTCCATGCTGATGGAACAGTGCCAAGTCACCAGGGCACATCCCTGAATTGTGCTACTGTGAAAAAGTAAGAAGGTTCTTGGAAATTTTCTCCAAGATATAAGACAGAATCTTATTTCACCAAGCCAAAGCATTTCAATCTATTACACGTGTTAGGGAACTTAGGCATTTAAGTCTAATTCTATTCCATCCCACCAGTGGCTCTGAAAAATTATTGATAAAATGTGGGTGGGTGTATTGTTTTGTGACTCAAGTGATTTCAGACTTTGTGTCTGGCAGGAAAGCAATGAATGTGATACACCTGTATTTTAGAAAGGTTTTTGACATTGTTGCCCACAATATTCTCATAATAAACTAAGTAAATGCAGACTAGATGAAAGTCCATAAGGTGGATATAAAACTGATAGGATCATTGTGCTCAGCTAGTAACCATCAATCATTTGATGTCTACTTGGGAGGAGGTAGCAAGTGTGGATTCCTGGGGACTGTCTATGGTCTGGTAGTGACCTACCAGAATGACCGATAAAAACTGGAGAAATTATTCAAATTGTGTGTGTGTGTGTGTGTGTGTGTGTATCTGCGGGTGTGTGTATATATATAGATATAGATATAGATAGATAGATGTAGATAAATTCATATCTATTTCAATTGTGAAATTCACCAAAAGCAAGTGTCAAGTCCTGTACTTAGGACAGAATAATTACATGCACAAATACAGACTGAGGAATGATTGCCTATGCTTTGGGACTACAGAAAAGGACCTAGGTTTTACGGTGGACAATATGCTAAATATGAGCCAACAGTGTGCTTTGGTTGCAAAAAAGACTGGCAGCATCCTGGGTTGTATTAACTAGAGTGTCGTTTGAAAATTAAGGAGAGTGATCCTTCTACTTTATTCAGTACTGGTGAGGTATAAGCTGGAGTACTGTGTTCAGTTTTGGGGCCCATACTTAAAGAAAGATGTGGGCAGATTGAAGGCTGTCCAGTGGAGAATGATAAGGGGACAGGAAAAATGAATTATGAGGAAAGCCTGAATGAACTAGGGTCATTTAGTCTGAGAAGAGAAGACTAAAGTGAAAACTGACAACAGTTTTCACATACTTGAAGGTCAGTTATAGAGATGATGGAAACAGACTTTTCTCTGTAGTTTTAGGGCACAGGACTAGGAATTGTGGCCTCAAGTTGTAGAAGAGTTTGGAAATTAGGAAGATTTGTCTGTCTATAAATGTGGTCAAGCATTAGAACAGGTTGTGTAGAGAAGCTGTAGAATCTCCACCCCTGGAAATTTTCAAAACGTTCAAGGTCAGGGAAACACTTGACAAGGATGGTTTAGTCAGTGATCATCCTGCTTTGAGCAGATGATTGGACTAGATGACCTTGTGAGGTCCCTCCCTGACCTACTTTCCTATGACTAATTCTAAAGGATAGGATCTACAGAAGTAGATGCATGAATGGATTACTAGAACCTGATCATGTAGACCAGAATGTAGTCTAAGTGTTTAAGTATACTTAGACACATAATATGTGGAATAGAACTTTGTTCCTAGTGGACAACTGAATTCTGAGTTATTGTTGTATTGCTTATGGGTAACTCTCTTATCCCCTCTGGGTGTTAAAGTGGTACCAATTCTTGAAAGGAACATTTGCTTGGGACACCTAGCCTTAGGAAATCTCTTGAAGTATCCCCTGAAGCATACCAAGGATGCCACCCTTCTATGAAGGGTTAGCTGAGCCCCCGGCTCCTTGAACTGAAGACTTGGACTTTTGGTTCCAGATGCCCCTGGTTATCCATTTCCAGCTCAGAAAACTACCTCCTAGCTTGGTTCCTGGCAAAGCATTTTACTTCTTCAAGGTATAAAGTCACAGTTACATGCAGTAAAGCAAGTATATCTTCTTTTAACAAAATTAACTATTACTGGTCGACAGCAATACAGCAAGTAGTGTCCTTTGGCTCAAGAAGTCTCTGTAAAGACAATTTGCCTCAGCTGTTGTATGTCAAGCCTTTAAGGATCCTCTCATGTTGCCTTTATCTCTCCCTCCCACTTCCTCTGGCTAGCTCCTTTTTCAAGCTGATATTTTGCACTTTCTGACTCTGAAGTCTCCCTTGCAGCAAAAACTATAGGAAGTCTCTTCAGGTGTCAGGCTGGGCACCTGATGTGTACACATAAACAAATTGTTTTATGATCCATTATTGACAAGCCCTTAATTTGAGGATGATCTCTACCATCTCTCAATGATGAGTGTTAAAATAATTTCAAAGTACAATCTTTGACCCACAGATCCATCTGCAGAGTTTACAGGTCTTTCTTCAAGGATGAGTAGGCTGAGAGTTGAATGAGCTATGAGTTGGTCATCTAGATGCCAAATAGATGGTTCAGTGAAGTTAGTGCTTGATATCCATTCCTTACACATGGAACACTTTGGAACAGGAACTGTGGGGATCTTTTTAACATGTGTACTAACTTCTTTTTCCATGTACAAACTAGTCAAGAAAAGTGAGGCATGCAACATTATTATAACACAAACCCATTTAAACTATAAAACAAGATCATAGCCTGTCATAGCAACAGTGAATTTATAAATTAGACTTCTAATTCTAAGGAATGTCAGTCTGTATTAAGATTAACTAGTGCTAGTGACAACCAGGGATCCTGGTTTTCTCTGTTAAAAAAAAATCCTCAATTTTTTAATTAAAAAGGTAACCCAAAATACACATTTTTCCATGATTAAAATGAAACACCACTATATAAATATATTGTTGGCACATATATATATTATTCAAATATATTTCAAAATGAAATATAGTGGTGTTTCATTTTAATATACACTTATATATAAATAAAGGGGTGTGCTAAGTGGGCTGTATTAGATTTGGTTCCAGATTTGGCCTGATTTGGGGGACAGTGAATCGATTAACTGATTTGGAATACTGTCCCAATTCAATTCAGCCAAATCCAAATCTGAAGATTGAAGTCTGATTTGGAGAATCAGTGATTCAGACATAGACACAACTTTATATTTTTTTCTACATACCATGAGGTACTGGGCATGGCCCATGAACACTGAAATGGTGGGGCAGATGGAGCATCCCACAGAAGCGTGGGCCCCCGCCCCCCACCCACCGTGTGCTCAGCAGCAGACCCAGAAGTGAAACAGAAGTACCACTTCCAGGTCCACCACCGAGCATGCTAGGGACTCCTCTGCACTCTCGTGGGATGCTCCATCTGCCCCACCTTCTCAGTGTTACACAAGCCGCCTGATACCTTGAGGTAAGTAGAAAAAACATATAAAGCAGTGTCTATATCTGAATCATTGAATCTCTCTGAATCTCTTCAAATCAAACTAGAGGCTTCTGATTGGATTCAGAGAGATTAATGGATCTCCTGATTTTTTTCGGATTTGGAGATTTCGCTGTTGAATCAGGCCAAATCTCCTCTGAATTGAATCAGCGACTGAAGGTTCGCACAGCCCTAATAAATAATACCTACGTACACACACACACGCACACACACACACACACAAAATTATATATATATGTATGTGTGTATATGTATGGTGTTTATCTAGCTAAATATATGGCATTTCATTTTAATCACAGAAAAATATGAATTTAGGATTCTTTTTCTAATTCCAAAATTGGGGATATTTTTTATCAGAGAAAACCAGAATCCCTGGTGACCACTCACATGTTCAGGGTTAATACCCTACCTAATTTACACTGTTGAGATCTGCAGCTAGAGGACTGGTTACAGGCTGCAAGTATGCTCCATGTCTGCCCTACTTGCAGATTGCTAGCCACAGTATAAGCCAGGTTTCCCTCCAATGCCTCTTGGATCACTTCCTCCACACCCCCAAATCACTCCATGCCTGGATCAGCCCCTGAATTCCCCCACCACTTGATTAACCCCTCCATACCCTGATCACTTTCTTGATGCCCAGTCTGAGAGCAGTGGCAATGCCACTAGCAAGAGGGAGGGGGTTGGCTCCTCCTCCATTTGGTCCTGAGCTCCCTGTAGTCCATGCCATCCCCATGCTCCTAGATCCAGCCTCCACCTGGCCCTCACCTACATGATAGCTTCTTGTCCCACTCTTTCCCCTTCCTCCTTGCCTGCCTTTCAGCTGCAGGGTCTAAGGTGTCTGGATCTGGGTTCACAGGAACAGTGTTATCTGCTGGGACCTCATGAGCAGGCAAGGAGAGGAAGCACCCACTTTTTTATCTCTGCTACTCTTGGGCTGATCAGGGTTGTAGGACAGTGATCTGGGAATGAAGGGGCTCATGAGAGACAGGGGGTAATTGGGATGTCAGGTGAGCAATCTGGGGCTAGAGAAGATGTGGGGGTCAGGGGAAATTTGGGGAGAAGATGAAGCAGTAGTTTGGAAGCTACTTACTCCCCCTTCCTCTTACCTTTCCCACATCCAAGCCTATCCCCTGTCATTTCTTTCCATGCTTCCCTCCCCCTGGCTCCCCTACCTGCCTTTTCCCTCTCACAAAGATAATACTTGAAGTGGCATAATTTTAAGTCGCCTACATGGTACTTAACACTTGTTAATGAGCTTTAATGTGTAATCATTCCAGTTTTAAATGCTCTTAACATGATTTAATTGTAATGGGTGATCTCATTATATTAAATTCCATTATATGGATAGGATTGTCCTCTAGAAAAGTGTAGATATCTCCTTGTTCCTAGAACGGGGCACTCAGTTGCTCTGAAAGGGGGAAAAAGAATCATTCCTACATGATAGTTGAATAGCTCAGAGTTCATCTCAAGCTGCACTTTGGCTATCTGGTAAGTGAAACAGGATTCTGCCCATACTAGCCAGAAATCTATAGCTTTAAATGTAAGTATTTGCCAGATCCAAGTACTAGCAATGATGAAGTCACTGAATATGTTTTTCATGTCTTATTTAACCTTAGTCAGAGTCCAAGGATTTGAATAATATAACCATATCAGGGCAGATAAGACTCTACTCTCATAGGCTGTATATCACTGATGCTTTCACATTGGTTGCACAGTCAAGCATTACAGATCACCAGGCCAAGAGCTGAAAAGTAATATATGTTCTTTTCCATATCTTAGGTCTCAGAGATTCCAGGAGTGGAGCATAACACATTGAAAACTGACATCCCCCCTGCAAATTAGTTAAAAGTCATTAATGCAGTCACAGCAAAACACTAATGTTTAAAAATCTGAGATCCCATAGGATATACAATATGTAGTTTCAAGGCAAATTTACTTTCTAGTTATGAGACAGAACTTTTTTTCCATTTTTTAACTTCAGAATAAAGTCTCATAATTTGTATATTCTTGCTTCCCCCCCACTACTAAGAAAGTCTTGTTTTACTATTCCTCATGTACATTTCTTATGTCATTTTAAATTATTAAATTCAATTGCTCTTCTTTCACAGTGCTCTTCTCTAATTGCTCTTCTTTCACAGTGATTAAACCTTCTTAGTGGTGTACACCTTCATACATCAGGTGGTGTGAAAAGCAATTACAGTGTTCAAAGATCTAAAGACACAGTTCAGGCATGGAGTGTGGATATTATAATGTTAGAATATTCTAAAAAGAGTATTATATGCATATATATCATTTACCATAATTACTCAAGTCCAAGGGGAGGTTTTCTCCCTCATTCAACATGGGCGGGGGGGAAATTTACTGAGATTTAAGTACACGGCAAGGACAAGGGCAAGGGGCAGAGTGGGACAGGTGGATGCTATGGTTCTAACTCTGGCCCAAGCCTTATAGCAGCTGCCTTCTCCCCTACAGCATCTGCCTCCTAACCCCTGCCACTTTCTGTCAGGTGTGGCTCTAGTTCCATTTCTCCCAAGCACATGCAAGCTCCATCCCCTGCCTAGCCCTGCAGCTGCTTCATGGCTGGGCTGGGACCGGACTCTATGCATGCTCTATGCCTGGGAGGGAATGAAGCCAGAACCAGAACTATACCTGAAAGTAAAGAGTGGGGGTAAGTAGAAGAGACTGCAGGGAGACAGAAGGGGCAGAAGATGTGGGGAGCAGGCAGGGGGCCAGGAATCAGGTGTGCAAGCACCACTAGGGTTGTGCAGGCTGAAGGGAATCAAGTAGTGATGGGGACAAGTGTTAGAGGCTGTCTGCCACCCTCCTGCTGTTTCTTGTACTGCAATGGTAGCAGGGACAAATTTAAGATGACTCCCTAACAATTCAATTCCATACATGGAAAGTTAAAACAAATGTATAATTTTTCCATATCTACAATCTAATTATTGGGGGGTCATCTTAAATTTAAAATTATCTTGGATTCAGGTTAATATGGTAAATAAAGTTTGATTCATTAGGGTAAATTCACAGAAATCTATGAAGCTATACATAAATAGTAGAAAACTGTCTTTTCAAATAATCTCTTATATACTCAACCATGTATTTGTACTTGAATGTTAAGACCAATAATAGTTTTATAATTATGTAAGAATATGAAATAAATTACATATTTAGAGATACAGTTAGCAGTATATTCAGTCTGCAAGAATTTAGAGTTAGTTACATTATCATTATGAATAAAATAGCCAAGAAAATTAGTACTTTCCAATCTTATTTCTATTCACTGAAATTGAATCTTAGCCTGTTAATACTTCTTATTCTTGATTATTCATTTAACAGTATAGGCAAATTAAAATAATTTAAATTAAAAATAAACAAATAAGAGTCTATAATGTACTTCAGCTTTTGGCAATCTTTTAAGTTTGTCGGCAGGACTGACTTAGTTTGGGTCAGAGGCAGGAAGACAGGAGGAGGTGAGGGGAAGACAACTAAAACCCAGGTACCAGTAATGATTCCTTCCATGGCCCAAGAAAAGTGACTCCTAGTTAAAGCCCCCCCCCCCCCCCAGCAAATGCTGCCAAAGCCCCAAGTCTGTGAGCAAAATCAAATGGCTCCATGAACTGGATTTGGCCTGCAGGCTGTGAATTACCAAGCCCTGGTATATTCAGTTCTAAGTTCTCACTTTAACTATTCCCTCTTCTGTTTTGTTTGTCCTTTATCCATCATCATGTTACTAAAGTCACATGCTAATCAATCATGATGGAAGACTGAAACAGGGTAATAGCAAAGAATAAATGCACAAAATAACCATGATCTGATGCTGTGTATGATATTGTGGTTATGGAATTATTTTTCCTTAACTCTTGTGTTTAAAAAAAATAAATACACCTTTGCTTTTGAGTAGCAATAGATAGGGATTAAAGCTAGAAATAACCATTTTATGAAAGAGGTTAATAAATACATAGTACTTAGATTACTTCTGTTTTCTACTGTTACACACAGTTATGAATGCAGATTTAGGATTAATATATACCTGTGTTAGTACACACACACACACACAAATACATATTTATATAGGTCTAATTTTATGGTATTTAGATGTCTAGCTAATTTAAAAGTCAAAGTTATAGATCTCCCTGAGCCAAACAACCCAGTGAGCTAACACAGTTAACATATATCAGGCCCAACAGCCACAAGACATAAAGGAGTAATATAGATCGAAATTAAAGGTAGCCAGATGCCATGTTGAGTTTGAATGTCTGGATACCCACTGGGTTAAAAGGTAGCCTGCACCACGAGTCTAGAAAAGGGGTCCAACTATTATCTGTGAAGCCATGGCAAGTTACATTAACTGCTCTGCCATGATACCCTGACTATCTGTTTACTGTACTATAAAGACCCAAGCACTGATTCATTTTTGTGTCTCTGCAACTGACCCTTGGAAGTATTTTTGAGTGAAAAAAAGTTTTTTTCTAAAGTTAGAGTCTACCTTTACAAATCAGTCCCCATGACATGGGGGCAGGGGGAGGGGGGGAAGGAAAGAAAATTCTGAACAAAATTGATGCTCTTGTCCTTTGCTAATTAAAACCAATAATGAAGAGAAAATTAGAATGAAAATGCAGCTGTTAGTTTTCTGTAGAAAGGATTGATGTAAGATTTTTTTTTCTTTTAAACAGAGCTGTGCCTGTGTAAAAAAACAAACAAACTAATTACTTCATTTAATGACACTAATGCAACTCTAATGTTATTGTAGTGTCCACTTTCTGTTTAACTGAAAAAAGGAAAAAAACACAACATGGGATACTGTTTCTGTTAGGCATTACATCATGTGCATTAAGTTTACAGCTAACAGCCAAAGAGAACTTCTGGTACACTCTCTGCTGCTCAACTGGAAACTGAAAATTCTTGAGGGTCTTATAAATAACCAAGTGGAAGAGTTAGATGCTAGCTGTTTAAATCAAGGAGAATGCAATTTTAAACCTAAGATAAACATTAAAGCACAGTTTGGGGGGATGATATAAAATGCTTGTATTGCATGGTAATTGCAAGAACTGAAATGTATGGAACATATAAACAAATCCCTCTCAGGCAAAGGGAACCTGATCTATATTTAAAGCTTACAATCGCCACAATTATTCTGCTATGCCTCGTGCAGTAAACTAGTGAGCAGGAATTCTGGAATGAGCTTAACTGATGTTCTGAGGATGTCTTACTTGGGATCATTTAGCTCAGACTTGTGAAGATAATAAAAGTAAAATGGTGAGCTACAGTTGGGACGATGACCAGTGAGACAGCAATGTCACAGATCAGGAACAGAATTACTTTAAAATCATTGTTTCTAAAGTCTGTATACATTGTTCTGGTAGTAGGAACAGAAAGGTAAAAAGAGTCTAAGGTACAGAGGGCCACAGTTAATCAAGGGTATTACTAAGATCAGGATAGAAACAGATATTAGGTGGGGAGTGTTGAGTCAGAGAAGGGAGAATGTGAACTGGACTTCATATACCCTGGCACAGGAAGATGTGAGGTAAGAAAAATAAGGGAAGAAGACAGACATTCAGTTTTATCCTCTGCAGTGTAACAGGGAGTGGCAAGGCAAAGGCAGATCCACTGAGTGTGAAGGTGAGACAACGGAGAATTAGGTTTTTTGTGTACAAAATTTCAGGTTCAAAGTTACCAGCGATTCCAAATAAAGGCAGTTCAGAGCACAGTTTTGGCAGCTCCTGTGGCCTTTATCCAATTCAGATCTGCAAGAATGTGATGTGGAATGTAAAAGCAGGACACTGTAAGTGGGAAAGCAACCAGAGAAAAACTCCTGGTGATACCCTGCTGCCTCTCCCTTTCAGTGTCGACTCTTTGCCATTGTGACACAGGATACTGGGCAAGATAGAGCTATGGTCTGACCTAGTAAATGGCAGTTCTTATGATCTAAATTACTAACATCACTTTACCTTGCTGCTCAGAAAGGGGTTCATCTTTTCTTTTTTATTCAACGAAAATAAACATAAAACAAGGTCAGCTGCAGATAACTGATGTTTTACATCAACACAGTAAGACAGAGGTTCAAAGCCAGCAAATGTCACCAATGCTTCCGCTTTGACATCAGCTAAGAAAATTAGGGATATTTTAGCCAGAAACCTCATGAAAAGGTATGTGATTGGATGCTAGCCAAGCAAGTTACAAATGCTCTGACAGCAACCTCACACAGCCTGATTCTTGACATCAGCTCAGCAAGCTAGATGTTGCAGTTAGTGACTCACAATATCCTGTGCCAACCAGACATAAGTTTCTGTGCCAGTAACCTCGCAAAGGACTTAGCCTTTTCAACAAACACCAAAGCTAAACATGTAGCAAGTCCATTTCTTTGTGGTTTTTTTCCTCTTGGCTTCCTGTTCAATTTTACAAATAAATTGCACACAATACACAAGCAGGATCTTTTCATCTGTTCACTTTAATGTATCAATTTAAGTACTGCATCAGACACGTGCTGCAAACTGGTCCAGCAGGAAAGTCAGCATGGATAGTAATTCCTAGTTAGGTTCAAAAATGCTAGCTACCAAATATAAACCCCTGCCATCTGACAGACATGTTAACATTTGAATTAGGTCATGTGACAGGAGTCAGGAAATAAAATGAGCTTTTCTGTACTCTGCCAGATCCTTATTGTGCAGTGTATTCAGCATCTCTACTTTACGTAGTCATCATATATTTTTGTCATATAGATTGAAAAAGAATAAAGACCATTATAAACATATTTTTATTTCATTTTGAAAATGATTCATCAATGCCCTTTCCCATTCACCAGTGTTTGAGTCACCATTTTAGCCAACACCCTTGGGATTGAATCAGGGTCTTTTACAGATGAAAGCACACATTTTTACCAATTAAGTATCACAGGGCAAAATCCTGACCCCGACTGGTCAAGATTTTACCCTCAAGCTCTGTAACTGAGACTATAGAAGACTTACATCAACTGAGAGTCAGATAATGTCACACAACTGGCGCAGAACACCATTTTGAAGATCTTTAGATAATATGCTGTACAGATCATGGCTTTGAATGCTGCTTCCTATATCAGAAAATGTATTTCCCACATTTCTACTCCTGTTTAATTCAATTGGTAAAAGAGACAGGCAAAACTTTACAGTATAGATGTACTGATCTATGAGAAAAAACTGAGGTACTAAATATGCAGCAATATTTGAGGAAGCCCTAACCAAATTCCTGACAAAATGAATGGAATTGATGCATAAAGCGGTTCGTTTCTCTGGAGGCCTGCAAAAAAAATCACAGACACACATACATTAGATGGCACAAAAGGCGTATTTGCAAATAGGGTCAGAGCAGAGTCAAGAACTCAGATTACTCCAAACCCACAAAGGAATTTTGCAAGGAATATTTATCTTCTCCCTCCTGGCCACGTGTGCAGAAACAGGAACTCTTACAGTTCACTTCCGTTTCATACAAGCATACATGTGGTTACATCACTACATACATCGCATGTATAGTATAATTAACTACTTAAGTATGTAGGGCGGAGAAGTAAATATGCATCAGCTAATTAAGCATGCTCAGAAACTACAACAGGTCACCAAAAGTTTACTTCACCCCCCCGCCCCTTTTCAAGGACACAGATAATTGAATTCTGGCTCCTGCAATCTGTAGGAGAAAGACTAGGGAGATGATGGGGGAGAAACTGCAATTAGCATGAGAAAGGCTGTAGCAAGGCTGGGAGAGGAAAAAAGTCCTTGGCAGTATCTCTTTCTTATCAGATGCAAGATGCAAGCTGTGCATTTCTAACAATATTCCATTTCTAACAATATTCCCCCCTCAAGATGCTTTCTGCTCCCCATTTTCATTTAGGCAGATCAAGATAATTACGAGGAATTTTTCTGAGTACCATGACTTTTGCTACAGTCTGGGCTTTGAGGGGGACTGCTGCAACTTGCATCCCTTCAACTGTGGTGGTTTTCAATCTAGTGAGACAGGGAGTAAGGCAAGGAATAAAAAATCAAACCAGTCAGAGCACACAAAAATACAAACCCTACTTTCTTCCACCAGGGTCCTCCAAGTAGATTAGACCACCAGTCTTTATCCCATGTATTTTCCCACGTTTGTATTGGTACATGGGCTATTTTCCTAATTTCTTTGGCAATCTCTAAGACTGCTTTTTTGTTACCATCTATTTGGAGGCAACAATTAGAAAGGTTGAACTTTCGCAGACTCCGCCATCCTCTGCGAGTAAATAGTCTAAGGCCATTCGATTTTGGTATATGGCTTCTCTCATCTGAGAACTTTGTCGGGCCAGTAACTCGAGAGCAGTGGCAGTTTGGTTAGTAATTATTTCCAAGACTGCCTGCAACTTGATGATTCTATTTAACATGTATATTGGTGTCCGGTATCCCCAACTCCCATCATTAGCTCATGTACCTGGTCCATAATACTCAATAATCCTTTGAGGGGGCCACTCATCCTTTTTTCACTTTTGGGAGCCACCCCGTGTTAAACTTACATTAATACTTTTCTTGGTTCTTTTCCAATCATCATACAAAGAGACTCTCAACTTATTTCCAACCTTAGATGGTAGCAAAAAGAAAGCTGGTACAATTACTCCAATGTAGCAGGTTCTTACCCACCCTTGTGGTAGTATTGTATAGGCCCGCCGTCTGCAAATCTAATGGTATCCTCTTAAGGCCCTATTTTCTCTATTAGTGGCATTTGGAGGGGCCCAACCATAGGGCATCTCGGGAAACCCCAAGCCTCCTTCTGGACCCAAAGGACCAGTGGCTGCAAGGCCTCCTCTCGTGGAATATTCCCATAGCCCATCTTGGTTTTTGTTTGTACAATCTGTCCAATTATTACTTTGATTTGTGGCACTCCAATACTTATTAAACTATGCAATTGTTCCATTAGGATGCTGCCACACTAGCTGATTATACCCTGGGCTGTTAGGGTAATAAAGCTGTTCTAATTTTGTAAGGTTTATTTATTTCACTTTTAAAGTCCATATGCAACGGCTATGTCCCAAACTCCTCCCTGTACCATTATTGCTAATACAGTACTCTCCTAATGCCACTTGGGAAAGATTCTAGCTGTGGTTTTCATTTCATTCTTGACCAGTACTCTTAACATCCGCCTTATTGCTTACTAACCATTTTGGGGCCAAAGGAAAAGCCCTCCAAGGCCACCATTCTCCGGCCTCTCGGAGTCCCCCACAGGCCCAGCAGTTGGTGAGATTGAAGGTACCTTGAATCCTTTCCATCATGTCAACATACAAATTTGTTCCTGGGGGAGCAGTTGGGGGAAGCGGGGATATAGGCTGGCGACTAGGGCTGCTCAATCCTGCTTCTCTTATTACATAAGGCATATTAAGACTTCCACCATATTTTCCCTTTTCTGAGATCAAATACAGCCTAAACTTTTTCTTTTTACTTTCTTGTCTAATTTTCTGAACTTTGATTAAGCCGTCTCAGGCACAGTTGGAGATCACCAGTAGGTTCACAGCTCCACTTGCTGGCTTCTTGTTCCGAGGACGACTCAGCTTCCGGAGTGAGTTCGTCCTGGGAGTTGGTGTCCTCTGACGCTCGTGGATGTCGTTTCACATGGGTATGGTGTATCCAACGGTCATGGCCAGCAATCTTTACAGCGGTGTGGGTTGTTAGAAGTACCTGGAAAGGGCCACTCCACCTCTCAGTCAAAGGTTCCTTTTTCCACCGCTGCACCAAGACCCAGTCTCCCGGGCGGAAGTCATGTACCGGAACGTCTAAAGGCAGACGCTGAAAGGAGGCTGCACACCTGTGAAGAGAAGACAAGACAGACTGCATAGCAATAACGTACATATGAAGCTCGCTATTATCTAATTTAAAAGTTACATTTTCTCGCATCCCAGGGGGTAAGACTCGAGGGGGCTTGCCAAACATAATTTCATATGGGGTCAATTTAATGCCCCGTCGGGGAGTGTTTTGGATGCAAGTAAGAGCTAGTGGCAATGCTTGAGGCCACTTAAGGCGTGCTTCAATACAGATCTTGGTGAGTAGAGTTTTTAAGGTCCTATTCATGCGTTCCACTTGTCCTGAACTCTGTGGTCTCTATGGTGTGTGTAGTTTCCAAGTGATCTTGAGGGCTTGTGTGACCTCTTGAACTACCTTTCCCACAAAGTGTTGTCCTTGATCCGACTCGATGGATTCAGGCAGAGAATACTGGGGAATGATCTCCTGCAACAGATACTTCACTACTGTAGCCGCAGTGGCAGTCCTGGTGGGCTATGCCTCGACCCAACCGGAGAGCTGGTCTACCATGACAAGTAAAAACCCATGATGTCTGGACCATGGGAGCTCGGCAAAATCAATCTGCCATGCTTGTCCAAGGTACGCTGCCCAGGGTCTAACTTCTATTGGCACAGGGGGTTTCCTTCGAGGGTTTACTTTCTGAACATGTGATGCACCTGGTAGCAATATGCTGAGCTTCTACATATAGCCCTGGGGCTACTGCTTGGCAGATCACTAGATCACCCATAGCCAAGCCTCCCATATGGGTACTTGCATGGAGCTGTTGCAGCACCTCCCGAAGCAATGGCCTAGGTATCATGACTTTCCCTCCTGGTACTATCCACCACCCCTGGGAGTTCTTTTCTGCATAAGCCTTCTGTGCAAATTGATCTTCTTCAGGGGAATACTGCTGGACTAAATCCTGGATGTATGGCCATATAGCATGGAACATGGCCTGCCTGGATACTTCCTCCGCCTCTCCACCAATAAATGCAGCTTCTTTTCCTGCCGCATCAGCCTTTGCGTTTCCAAGCTTATCCTTTTCCTCAGCAGCCCTCCCATGGGCCCGCACATGAATGACTGCTACCTCTTTAGGCTGGTGGAGTGCCTCTAGTAGTTTGATAATCTGAGGGCCATTAGCAATTTTATTCCCAGAAGCCGTAATGAAACCCCTTTCTTTCCACAATAGTCCGTGTGCATGAACCGTAGAGAAAGCATAGCGAGAATCAGTGTATACATTAACCCGCCTGCCTGTTCCCAACTGTAATGCTCGGGTGAGCGCAGTGAGTTCCACGGCCTGTGCCGACCATGAGCTCGGCAATGACTCCCTCCATACTACCTTATCCAAGGTTACCACTGCACATCCTGTTCGTCTTTTTCCATCGATGACAGAGCTGGAGCCGTCTACGAAGTATTCGGCATCCGGGTCTTCAATTGGGTCCTCAGCAAGATCAGGTCACACCTGTGTGGTTTGATTCAGGACCTCAAGGCAGTCATGCATTGGTCTCCCTGGTTCCGGCAGCAAGGTTGCAGGGTTCAAGGCTGTAGTATGTTTGAAAGTAAGTCCTGGATTAGAGAGCAAAAATATTTCATACCGTGATTGTCTGGAGGGGTTGAGAAACTTTCCTCCCTCAGTCCCTAGAATCTGGGGAACTCCATGAGGGGTGTGTATATCCAAGTCTGCACCCATGACTATCTTCTGGGCTTCTTCAACAACCACTGCTGTGGCTGCCACAGCCCGAAGACAGGCTGGCCACCCGAGCGCAACTGGATCTAGAACCTTTGAGTAATATCCCACGGGTCTCCAGGTTGGGCCTGATGGCTGTGTCAGCACCCTTGATGCAACCCCTCGATTCTCATGAACATACAGTCGATATGGCTTTTTATTATTTGGGATGGCCAGGGCAGGGGGCTGGGTTAATGCTGCCTTAAGCAGATCAAAGGCATGCTGCATTTCTTTAGTCCATTTCCGTTCAGTGAGACTCTCCTTAGTCAGGGAGTCAGACAGTGGTCTAGCTTTTTCACCATAATCTGGTATCCATAGTCGACAGAACTCAGTTAGCCCTAGGAATGCCTGCAGTTCCTTGGGTGACTTAGGTGAGGCTAAACCTTGGATTGCCTGTATGTGATCCACACTCAGGGCTCCGACTTCTTTTGAGAGCTTATATCCCAAAAATATAACTTGAGGCTGACATATTTGGGCTTTTTCTCTAAAGACTTTATATCCTTTTTCCCCTAGGGTGTTTAGCAGTGATCTGGTGGCTTCCTCGCAGAGTTGCAAATTTGGGCTTGCAACTAGCAGGTCATCCACATACTGGAGGAGAGTCACTGCGGGGTGCGATCCCTTCCACTCCTCCAAGTCCTTCTGAAGGGCAAGTCCGAAAATATGGGAGGCTGCTATGAATCCTTGTGGAAGAACTGCCCACATGAGTTGGGCTTTATGGAAAGTATCTGGGTCCTCCCATTCAAAAGCAAACAATTTTTGACTTTCTCGGTGAAGGGGAATGGAGAAGAAAGCATCTTTCAAATCTAGCACTGAAAATATTTTAGCTTCCCCCGGTACTTGTGTCAAAATCGTGTGTGGGTTCCGGACTACAGGGTGGTCTGAAAGGACCTTTTTATTTACTGCTTGCAGGTCTTGGACCAGTCTGTATGAGACCCCATCTGCCTTCGGCACTCCAAGAATGGGGGTATTATATGGCGAGGACCTTTCCACTAGCCATCTGTACTTCTTGTATTTCTTTATTAGTGGCTTGAGTCCAACTCTGGCCGCTCGGCTGAATGGATACTGCTTTACCCGAACAGGCCCCTCCCCATCCTTGAGTATGATCCTTACCGGGGAGACCGACTTAGTTCATGCAGGGGTTCCATCAGCCCATACCGAAGGGTCGACTCCAGTCATGTGATCTTCAGAACTTACTACAGGGTGCCGGTCCTCCAGGAGAGCCATCTGATAGTTTGAGCTCTGCTTGACAGGTAACTGGACCACCATCTGGTCATCTCTGAAAAATATCTCAGCTTGCAGTTTTGTAAGTAGGTCCTGCCCAAGTAGTGCAACTGGGCAACTTGGAGAATATACAAAGGAGTGCTCAAGCAAATGGTCCCCCACTTTGGTGAGGAGTGGCTTACAAACAGGGAGTCGGGATTGCATTCCCTCAATCCCTTCTACAAGAACATGCTGTTTACTAGCTCTTGCACAGGGTTTTTTTTCTGGAATCATTGAAAATGTAGCCTCAGTATCCACCAAGGCTTCAAAGTCTTTGCCACCAACCCTAATGGTTACCATGGGACCTTCTCGGGCTCCAACCCGAAGGGTAGTGGTCTTAGATCCCCGTCCCCATCATTCTGTGTCCTCAACCTTTTCCTCTGCCTGCATGAGGTGACCTCTTGGTTCCCCCTCTCTCTTCTCCTTTAACTTTGGGCATTCCCTCTTCCAGTGTCCTTTCTCCCTGCAGTAAGCACAAACGTCTGCTCCCACTCTTTCTCCTTTCCCTTTCTGTATCCCAGCCTTTCCAGGGTTACCTCCAGTTATAGCAGCTGCCAGCGCTCCCATCTGTCGCTGAGCCTTTTTATCCTCCTTGCGCTCCTGCATTTGTTCACGATTCCCATATACCTTATATGCAATTTCCACCAGCTCTGAAATCGGTTTCCCAGCACCTCCCTCAGTTTTCTGTAACTTCGTATGAATATCAGCAGTGGATTGACCAATAAACATAAGATTTACCATGTGTTGATTATCTGGGGCTTCTGGATCTAGGTCTGAAAACCTGCAGAACGCCTCGTACAGCCTCCCGAGGAAAACTGAGGGATCCTCTTCTCTTCCCCATCTCACTTCATACAATTTAGACAAATTAGTAACCCGAGGCACTGCCTTCCCCATTGCTTCTACTATAATCCCCAGATACCGTGCACTCAGCTGTCTTACTTCTACAGTATGATTATTCCATCTCAGTTTTTCAACAGGGCAGGTATCACGCAAGGTACGACCAGCAACTCCCTCCACTTCTACCCTGGCTGCTGCAATGTGCTCTGCCATCCCCAATACTAATCTCCTCTCCTCCGGGGTCAGGAGGGTTTGGAGCATCATCTGGACATCAGCCCAAGTGGGTCGATGGGTTTGCCCAATAGATCGAAACAGGTCTCTCATCTTTTTAGGGTCTTCACGAAAAGAGGAACTCTGATTCTTCTAGTTAAATAAATCTGAAGTACTAAATGGGGTGTAGACAAAAGTTGCATTGCCCCCCTCTCCGATAACCTCTCGCATCGGGCAATTCAGCACCGGCTGTGATTCTACAGTCTTGTGCAAATATAGCCCTTATTCCCTGATTCAGATGGGGCACTTGGCTGAAGCACGTGCTCTGAATCATTAGGTATGCTTTGATACACTGGTGGTGGTTTCCCTGAGGGAGGGAGCAGTGGTGCAGAGGGACTGGATCCCGAGGAGGTGTCTGATTCATCCTCGCTATCTGACAGGGTGACCAGAGAGCGGGTCCGATACTCAGCCAGTTCAGAATCGCCCCCATCATTAGACTCAGGGAGTACAGGCGGTCCTCCTCGAGTCTTTCCTTTAACAACCATTGCATGAGACTTTACTAAGCATTTCTTAATTCAAGGTGGCTGATTTTGAACCACTTCCAACCAACAATCGATATAAGGAAATTGATTGCAATATCCGTTCTGCATAACTATTTCATGGATAGCTATCACTTCTTTTACTACAAAGGATCCTTTTGGGGTCCAGTGGACCCCGAATGTTGGCCACTCGAGTTGACAAAACTTAATTAAATTACCCTTTTTATTTTCACTCCATAATCTGCCTGTTTTGCAAATTTACTGAAGTTCCGTAATATATAACCTAAGGGCGTATCCGAGTTTTCTACACGGGAGCAACCCGCACCCATATGCCCACAAGAGTGCGCCCAATGCACACCAAATACCAAAAGATCCTAGTTACAGATGGTTTGCATATACCAGGCCGAAAATTCCCCAGTATTAAACCAAATTGAACACGTCTTTTTCCCGGATCCAGACCAAATTGGGCAAGGGAATTCGTATACTCACTCAGATATCCCAGAGATCTCGATCAGAATACAGGAATGTGTGTCTGGCATCCTCAGAAACCAAAAATTTTGCACAGGAGCCTTTAATCTCTCGGATACCCCGACTCACGTCTTAAACCCCCTGGGCGAGCCCAAAAAGGCGGCTCAGTGTGCACTCCCCGTGGTGACAGAGATGATCTTGTCACTGGCTTCCGAGGTGATCCAGAAGGTGTCCCGGTGGAGTCGCCAATTGATGCATAAAGCGGTTCGTTTCTCTGGAGGCCCGCAAAAAAAATCACAGACACACATACATTAGATGGCACAAAAGGCGTATTTGCAAATAGGGTCAGAGCAGAGTCAAGAACTCAGATTACTCCAAACCCACAAAGGTTTGCAGGGAATATTTATCTTCTCCCTCCTGGCCACGTGTGCAGAAACAGGAACTCTTACAGCTCATTTCCATTTCATACAAGCATACATGTGGTTACATCACTACATACATCGCATGTATAGTATAATTAACTACTTAAGTATGTAGGGTGGAGAAGTAAATATGCATCAGCTAATTAAGCATGCTCAGAAACTACAACAGGTCACCAAAAGTTTACTTCACCCCCCCGCCCCTTTTCAAGGACACAGATAATTGAATTCTGGCTCCTGCAATCTGTAGGACAAAGACTAGGGAGGGGATGGGGGAGAAACTGCAATTAGCATGAGAGAGGCTGTAGCAAGGCTGGGGGAGGAAAAAAGTCCTTGGCAGTATCTCTTTCTTATCAGGTGCAAGATGCAAGCTGTGCATTTCTAACAATATTCCATTTCTAACAGAATTGTGACTTTGTCTGACAATTACTATCATAGGTTTTATCTGAGACACAGGACTCAGGTCAATCAAGTCACACAGAAGTGAATTAGCTGAGGTGAGACAATCTTTTATTGAAGCAAATATAAGGGTAGCATCTTTGTACCCTACTAAGCTCTGAAGTGAAACCTTCATCTTTTGACACATATTTGGCAGATCTAAACCATTTATTGAAAAAGCAGAGAAAATATATTATAACTACAGCACTGGTCACTGGTGAATTGAAGGTTGCCATGGAAATGAGCCACTATAAGCTTATTATTGAAACAGAAATGGCTTACAAGCTTCAGATGTTAATACTCTGGAGTTGTATGGTATTAAAAAGAAAGAGCGCATATTTTAGACCAGACTCTGCTTTCAGAGTTATATTGGTGTAAACCCCTATACACTCTACTCCAGTATATTGAATTAAATGTTAAAACCAAAAAGAAAATAAACTTTGTGTCTAATAAAAGCATGATAACCCAAATGGCCTGTGGAAATGTTGGGGGCAAACGACAGAAACTAGTATAAATGATGCAGTTCTGTAATTCAGAGAAAGGGAGTGTTTAATAAGAAAAGCTAAGATAGTACGCTTCCATAGCCTCTGCTTTCATGTCTTCTAAATTTCATATGAATCATGTGATACATTATAGAATAAATTGTATCTTGCAAATGCACACACAGAGACATATTGAAGAGTGCTATTTGTTTTCCTACCTATCAGGGTACCATTAGATTTTTCCCTTGTCATCTTAGATGTAGAATATTTTTAAAAATATATGCTGTGTGCTTTAGTCTCTGCCCCCTTACAGACAGTTTTGTTACCTATCTCTTTAATTACCATACCACTCTTTCCTCCCTTTCACTTTGTAGCTCATTGAATGTGCTATTTGTGGTTGCTCTTTGGAGTTCATATCTTCTGATGTATCTCCTACTTCTTGCATGCTACTCAAAAATCTCTCTCATCTTTTCCTTGCTTGTTCTGTTCTCTTTTGACATAACTGACCATGGTCCTCTTCAGAAATCTTTTCCTCCCTTGACTTCCAGGACTCTACCCTTTACTGATTCTCCTCTTTAATTATCCCCTTCCCAATCAACTTCTTTAGGATCCTTCTAATTTCCCATTAGTTTTCTGTGACAGTTCCATAAGATTCTGCCTTCAATTGTCTTTCTGCCTTTTCATAGTTTCATAGTTGGTAGGGTCAGAAGGGACCTGAGCAGATCATCAAGGCTGACCCCCTGCCATGTCAGGAAAAAGTACTTTCACCTGAGTGTACGTAACTGCAGACATAAATTCAGCTGATCTGAGTAAATGACTCACTTTTCTCCTCCAGAATTGCATCTTCCTGTTCACCCTGAAATCTCAGTCAGTTTCTCTGATATTCCTTGAGGAAGTTTAGCTGTCAACTCAAGCTGGATATAGCTAAAATAGAACTCTTTGGCCCCTGTCCTTGGTTAAAGACATCTATGTGTAGATGCATGAGGCATTTTTGCCGTCTACACAGATTTTAGATTCTATTTCTGTTTCTGTAACTAAACTTGCTTTTTTCAGTGCACTCAGAAGGGATCTCTAATTTTTGCAGGTCAGCCTAACCTGGCTAGGCTGATCTGGTTTGTAACCGGATGGACATTCTCTCTGGAATGAGGAAATTCAGGCACATGCCTGCAGTGGCTCAGGCTAGAAACCAGGGGGGCACTAGATAAGCCCTCCCTTCCTTCCACAGTGCTGAGATGAGGGCGGCCTGGCCAGGCAACACTTTGATTAGGGAGGTCTGCCTGCACCATCGCAGGCTTCTCCCCATGGGCTGCTCAAGGGGTGGGAGTGTTGTCAGACCCCAGCTCCCTGCTAGAACTCTGAGGCAAGGGTGTGTGTGCAGTAAATGCATCTGCGGATGATACAGAGCTTTTCAGTCTCCCTCCCTGCTTCTTTATACTGTCTGCAGCAAACTGTCATGTGAGCAAGACAGCAGGGAGCTGATAACAGTGTTTATCACCTGATCAGCAAAACAATACCCTCTCTCCATTAGTTCAAACTCTTGTTAAACAGCTTACCAGATGACCTGCTGATTAGCTCCAAACAGCCCTAAGTGGTCCCTGTTCTGTCTTCCTGTCCCAGTGAAACTGGAGACACACACATGTCTGCATTAGCTAGCATACCACATGCCGAGGGTCTTTGAGACTAGGGTCCATGCTGTGGGAGATGGGAGGGAAGGGGAGATTTACTGCTTGAGCAGTAAGTAGTGAGCAGTGAATGGAGGTAAGGCAGGGAGAATCCAGGCAGACCCTGCTGTGCCTGCAAGTCTCTGCTGGAGCTCCAGCAAGGGAGCAGAGGGGAGGGGCCAATACTGCTGTAGAGCAGAGAGCCCTGCTCATCCCAGAGAGTATGTCAGGATGCTGGGGGTGTCTGGCTTATCTTAAACTAGCAAGGGGTCTGGGACAGACATTGCACAAACCAGTGTGAGCCAAATCAACTAACTCTGATACTACATTTAACCAGGTTTATCTCAAACCAGTTTCAGCCATTTTCAAACTGGTTTCAGTGCACTGAACATCTGTTGTGATACAGGTTTAAATCAGTTTCCAATCACTTAAACAGCTTTCTGTGTAATATCTGTCCATTGCCTATGGCAACTCATGTTCTATGATGATCCAGTTGTGCCTGGGTTGGTGTATTATGCCATCTAAGTATCCAAATTTACTGCTAAATTAAAAACAGAAATAACAGTTATTTGAAAGCAAAGAGCCATCCCATCTTTTGACTTAGCAATGAGGGCACATGGCCAGGACTTAGGCCTTCAAGTCTATGCTCCATTTACTCAAAATACATTTGAACATGTCTCTCACTTCCTAGCAAAGTACCCTAACCGCAAGGCCAAGAACCCCATCCCTACCCTTCCTATTGAAGCCGACAATTTGGTTGCCACAAAAGGAAGCTAGGTGGAGCATGGAACAAAGCTAGTCAGAGGGAGAGTATCTCCATGGGATGGGAAAAATCTTGAATGGAAGGAGGTTTCAAGTTCTGGCTTCTGTTTTTGCTCTCTATCAATGGTTATTAAAGAAAGTTCACCGAGGAACAAATGTTGGCACACAGGTACCACAGCAAGGTGCCTCTCCTTCAATGCCTTCTTTTTAGGTTTTCATATCAAGTCTTGCTGATACTTTGGAAAACATCTGTAAGTTACAGTCTATTTTATCTATCTACACAGCTAAGTTCTTGTTCTTTTCTCATCACCTTTATAACAACATCATCATTTTTCTCTGGCATTGGCAAGTGCAGTCTTGCTCTACTCATAATCATTCAAAATACTGATGGAAAGACTCTTTCTGTAGTTCATCACTTAGATTGTGTCACCCTTTTTTGCATCCTGCTGTCTCATCTTTTTCTATTATAAAACATAAAATATGTGTTTGTTCAGAGCCCTGCATTGCTTATTTTCAGCCTTCATGCATGCATGGCTGTGCATCCAGGGATAGAATCCAACCTATGCATAAACAGTACTTTTCAGACATAGACCATTATGTAGACACTCCAATCTGAATTGTCTAATAAAGGGCATTCAACTCAACTTGTGCCTCATATGTGTGCCTCATATGTGTGGATCCAGGCTGGAACATGAGGGAGTGGTAGGAGCAGCAGAAGTTCTGGCTCTGACCTGGAGCCTATAGCAATGGCAACCGTTCCTGATGTGCCCCAATGCTAGAGCCAGAACTGCCATTGCAGCATGCCTTGTACCACAGTGGCAGCTACAACTCTAACTATAGGGCTGGTTGGGGGCCAGTGACTTGGGAGGCAGGGCTACAGCAATAAGGACAGGTGAACTGGCTGGAGGACAGATGGGGTTATGTCAGCCCTAGCTCATCTTCCTGCCAGTAATCTCCATGTCTACTGGGGCCTGGATTCTGTAGCAAGCTACACTCCCCAGCCATGCCTCACAACTTCCAGTGGCCTCCCAGTAGGTTGGCAGACTAGATATGTCTCACAAAGCCAATCTATGTTTGACACCCAGGGTTTTAACTCCTGCCTTGAATAACACATTCTTCTCCACCAGTGCCTTCTTTCCTGTTATATCTAAAACAAAGCAAGAAACCACAAGTGAATAACAAAATTGTCAGGTGTCAAGGAAGAAAGGAAAATATGTTGACTCCCTTGTTACCAAATGGGCCTTTTCCCAAGTGGCCTAAGTATCTTCAGCTGTCTGAAGTTGCCTGTATGGGTATGGATTCATGCTCTTAAACAGATACTTTTTCAGCACTCAGCAAGACAGCTGTTTCTTTGCCTAGTTTTGGGTTTCTGGTGCCATAATCTGGTTCCAACCTTTTTCTTTCTAGTTTTCCAGTTCCTGCATTATGATTGTTCATTCTAGTGACCTAGGTTTTACCTGCCTTCATCCTAGTTCCTGCCTGCTGACTCCTTGTTCCAGCCTTGATCCCTTCTGAGTTCCTTGTGCTCCAGACTGTCTTTTGGACTTGTGGTTTAGCTTGATGATTACCAGGGCTCTTGATTTTCTTTCATTTAAAAAGAAAAACATTGCCAATTTTCAGTTTAAAAAAAGTAACCCACAATTCACATTTTTATGTGATTAAAATGAAACACCACTATCTATCTATCTATAGTGGTGTTGCATTTTAATCATGGAACAATGTGGATTTTGGGGGTTTTTTTTAATTAAAGATTTTTTTAAATAACAGAAAACCCCAGTGATTCCCCTTATCCTGCTCCTATACACTTAGAGATAGTAGGTCTTTGACCCCTCCCACCCAGCAAGTGACTCTGGTCCGGACCTTTTCTTAAATTCCTTCAGCTTATTGCTTTACCCAGTGTGACTGCCTGCATCCTGGTGCCTCAGCTTGGCCTTCAGATCTGACTAAATCTGATTTAGCTGGCTCCCTTGCTTTTTAGACCTTGTCTGTTCCTGATCCCCTGGGCTGACCTTCTAGGGTTAAGACCTGACTACACTGATAAATAAGTTGCTGTGAGCACTGCCAAGTATTCTGATTGATTGAATAACTGTTTCTTTGTATTACTTGTCTGTCTGCTTTTACTTGATGTAACTTTTCTTATCTAGGGGTGCTTGTATATGCTATGGGGGGTTAATTCAGTTTAGTTCTCCCTAAATTGAAATGGTGGGTTTTTAAAAATACCACTTAAATTTAGAGAGAATTTAAATGAACTAAAATCTCATGGCATGTACACAAGGGTGGAGGCCCAATCCTTACCTGCCTCTTTGGTGGCAGGGGGCAGGAGGAGCTTCCAGTGGGCTAAGCAATCCCTGAGATGAGCATGGGCCCCCCAGGGGCACCCACCTGCTGGCATCTGGCCTTGGAAGTCCTGGACGGCACTGCAGCAATGGACGGAAGCACTGGGCCCCTGCACACATCCGGGGGGCAGGTAGGCAGGCTCTGGTGGGGCAGGGGGAAAGATCAGGTTTTTTTTTTCCTTCAATGGAACTTGCCTGAATGAACTGCCACCAGGTCCCACAGCCCCTAAGTTGTGTGAGGCCTGCCAAGCCCCAGTGACATCTGCTTTCAGCATCCCCATGCACTGTTGCAAATTGTTACACCTTGGAGGTGTTTTATCTTGCTACATACCAGAGTCATTTAAAGTGGAATACACCACCAAACATGCAAACAGCAACACCATTAAAGCAGAATACACTGCTAATTATGCAAACAACAACACCATTAAAGCAGAATATGCTGCCAAACGTGTGAAAAGCAGTGCCATTAAAGGGCAATAAAAATTCCTTCTACAGATACATAGCGAGCAAAAAGAAGGTGCAGAGTAGCATAGGGTCCCTGCAGGACAAATCAGTTGGTGGTTGACGCAGACAAAAAGGCAGAGCTTTTCAATGAGTTCTTCATTTCAGTATTCCTTAAAACTTACCAAGACAATCCCCCCGCCGTGAGTATAGACAGATGTCCAAAAGGCACCAGACCATCAAAGGTTAGTCCTGACTCAGTTAAAGAGCACTTGGAAGGTCTGGATGGGTACAAGTCAGCTGGCCCAGATGACCTCCATCCATGGGTGCTGAAGGAATTGGCCAGTGTCATTGCCAAGACACTGGCACTGCTGTTTGAGCTCTCATGGTGCTCCAGACAGGTCCCTGAGGACTGGAAAAAGGCCAATGTGGTGTCCATTTTTAAGAAGGGAAGAAGGGAGGAGCCAGGTAACTTTAGGCCAATCAGTCTTACCTCTATTCCTGGGAAAATACTAGAAAAAATCATCAAAGAGCATATTTGTGAAAGCCCAGCATGTGATGCTGAAAGGAAACCAGCATGGGTTCGTCACAGGTTGATCCTGCCTCACAAACCTTATAGCCTTTTATGACGAGGTCACACACTGCCTTAACACAGGAGTGGAGGCCAATGTCATCTAACTGGATTTTAGGAAGGTCTTCAACACAGTTTCGCAACCTATTCTCATAGGGAAGCTAAGGGGTTGTGGAGTGGAAGCCTACACAGTCAGGTGGGTGGCCAACTGGCTTAAGGACCACACCCAGAGAGTGGTGGTTGATGGGTCATTCCCAGCCTGGAAGGAGGTGGGTAGCATGGTCCCATAAGCTTTGGTCCTTGAGCTGGTGTTATTTAATATCTTCATCAGCAATTTGGACGATGATGTGGTGAGCAACATCTCCAAGTTCGTGGATGATATCAAATTGTAGGGCAAAGTTAATTCACCAGAGGGCAGGGAGCAGTTACAGGCCGACCTGGACAGGTTAGATCAATGGGTGGAATGAAATAGGATGCAATTCACCAAAGATAAATGCAAGGTACTCCACCTAGGAAGGAGTAATCCCCAGCACACCTACAGGTTGGGGAATGTCCTCCTCAGCAGCTTAGAGGCTGAGAGAGATCTTGTAGTCATAGCTGACTCTAAGATGAACATGAGCCGGCAGTGTAACCAGGCCATCAACAAAGCCAATCAACACCCTGTCATGTGTTAGTAGATGCATGACCAACAGATCGAGGGAGGTGATGCTCTCCCTCTATGTAGCTTTAGTCAGGCTGCAGTTGGAGTATTGTGTCCAGTTTTTCGCACTGCACTTCAAAAGGGACACTGAGGATCTGTAGAGTGTTCAGAGGAGGGCCACTCACATGATTAGTGGTCTCTGTGAAAGACTCTGTGAGGGGAGTTTGAGAGATGTGGATCTCTTCAGCCTATACAAAAGATGACTGAAGGGTGACCTTGTAACTGCCAGAAATTTATCAGGGGAGGGCAGCAGGGAATTGAGGATGTGCTGTTTGCCAGTGTTCCCCAGGGAGTAACTAGGAATAATGGGTGCAAACTAGTGGAGAGTAGATTTAGGTTAGGAAGAACTTTTTTACAATAAGGATGGCCAGGGTCTGGAATGGGCTTCCAAGACAGGTGGTGCTGTCACCTAACTTGGAGGTCTTCAAGAGGAGGCCTGACAATCACCTGGCTGGGGTCATCTGACCTTGGTCCTCTTTCCTGCCAGGGAGGGACAGGGGGTCGGACACGATGATCCATAGCGTCCCTTCCAACTCTATAATCTATGAAAGTGATGCAAAAGATCATTTAAGCCATTTTAAAGGCCAATTTTGTAGTATGTACAAAGGCCCTAGAGTACAATGTTATCTAGATCCTTAAGGTTCTTACAAGCTATAGTAATAAAATAATTATGTTTCGGCTAAATAATTCCTGAAATGTATGTTTTCTTGTATTGTAGAAATTCAGTTGAGGTTCTGTAGAACAAGATACAGGTCTTTATTGTGTAATTGTCATTATATGGAAATATGGTGTTCCTCATCCAGAACCAAGGATTGTACAACTTTTTGTTTCCTCTTCTATTCTACCTGGCTACCGTGAGTGAAGGTTTTCCTTTTCCTTTTTTGAACAACCTGCTAAGAAGGATCAGGTCCCTGGACCTCTGAGAGAGCAGGATGGCTTTCTCAGTAAGAGGATGCCTCTTGCCATGACCCCCCCCCCCCCCGCAAAATGAAAAAGCAATAAAAAATTCATAATTTACACAAATGGCAGAGAATTTTAATGATTTTAGAATTACATAAATAGTTTTCTCTGATTCAGAGGCCAAATCAAGAAATTTTGGGATGAGAGGGAAGTTTGAGTGAAACAAAATATTTATTTTGAATCCAAATAGAAGAATATTTTATCTAAGTGCCAGAAAATGAAAGCTAAGGAAATGAATGCCCAATTTACAAGGCTGGCAGATAAGGCTCTCCATTTACCCATTAACTCAGTGTGTAGCATTCTTTCAGACTGCAGGAAGATACAGTTCAATTGTCTCCTGAGTATTTAAACATGTATCCTTTTCACAATCAGAGTGGTATGGCACCCTGGGGTGCTGTGGAGCTGTTTAAAGAGTGCTACCAAGTGCAATACTAACACTGTTATGTGTATAAACACTTGAATCACAACATAAACCCAAAGATTTCAAATAGGACTCCCTAGTTTTCTAAAACATTCTGATCTGCTGTGATCTTTGTGTTCTTCAAAACCAAGTATTTGATCTTTTATTTTTTGGCAATCAAAAACAACTGAAAGTTAAGAGCATGCTTTTCCAAGGTATACCTCATGTCTAACAAAGTTGAGAAGTACTGTTCTAGGGTATTATGGGTGGGGGGAAATGTCTGAGACCATCACAAATGAGTAACCTAACTACTAGGGACTTCAGCCATTCTCCTATGAAAGCCATGCAGAGTGAAACTGACCCAACAGACAATCCATATCAGAGGTCTCTAGAGCCTTGAGGTGACAGTAATGTTCTGTGATGTGGGACACAGGTTCAAATGCTTGTTTCCAATCTTGTAACATTAAAAAGCCTTATCTTCCTTTGAAGAATAAAGGAGATAGTCAGGCATAAATTACTTTTGTGTATTCAAAGAAAATACTTTTAACATTTACCATTTTTCTTGCTTAAGTTAAAGGGAGAGATTAGATATGAACTTGGTTTTCCTACATTCCAGGAAACTGTCATATCCCCCAGAATACACTTGATTTCACTTTGGTGGATTTTCATATTTCTCAGAAAACAAAAGAAGCTTTCCTGTTCTACTATGGATGTATGTCTTCAGAAACCAAAAATCATTACGAGGTATAATAACTATCTCTTCACTGTTTCTACACCGCTTCTACACTGTTTATACAAAGAGAAAATTTCAGCATGAGAAAGTGGAGGTAACCCAGTCCAGCTACTTTATAGTCTCATGGCCAGTGATCCTGGTTTTCTCCAATTTAAAAAAATCCCCAATTTTCCGTTAAAAAAAAGTAACCCCAAATCTACGTTTTTCTGTGATTTAAATGAAATACTAATACAACAAAAGCTGTGTTAACCAGCAACTTGCAAGACAGCATGCTCTGTTAACCAGCATGCTGGCTTGTAAGGGCTTGTAAGGGAAAGTGAAACTGGAAGTGTCCACCATGGCACTTCCAGTTTCATGGAGCCCCCATGGCCCAGGAGAAAGCACCCTGAGAAAGCAAAAATACCTGTTTGGGTTGCTCAGTTATCAGCATATTTTGTTATCTGGAGCCCTCCATTTCCCATGGGTGCCAGATAACAAAGCTTTTACTGTATATAGATATATATGTAGTGGTGTCTCATTTTAATAATGGAAAAGTGTGGATTCAGGGTTATTTTTTAACTGTTGCATCCACCTGGAGCTCAGTGCAGTGCAATCCTGGCCCTGCCCTGAGCAGATCTGTGGCCACATGCCCTACTCCCCGTGCCTTCCCATACAAGTGGCAGGAGCTGCTGGATGAGCCACCACATGAGCAGTTCCTAGACAAGTGGCAAACAGCAGCAGGGGCCTCCTCTCCCCTCCCCACACCCCCCAAATTTGCTGCACCTTCATCCCATGCCACCCCACCTTGGCTGGGCAGCAGTTGCCCAGCCCCTGTCTCAGCCCCTGCCCCAATCCCTCCTTCTCTGTGGGGGTATTGATCTGCCCCCGCATACCTCTTCCTTCCCCCCTCCCCTTCCACCACAGCAGACTTACCAGCTGTATTGAGCATCATGAAGTTGAAACCTGTGTCAGAATCTCAAAATGTGGTGTTAATTTATAAAGGTTGTAAGTGCCGTTCATCTTAAATCGAATAGTCATAAGTTAAGGACTGCCTGTATAGTGAATAATACCCATCTCAGTATCACAATTTCCTTCCAGTTTATAGATCTTGATTCAGTACAGTCAGCTCCCAATAATTATTGGCTGTCAGCCACAATAAAAATTATCTTTGGAGGGTCTTAGTTTTGCTCATATAAATTGATATAGATATGCAAACAGCAACATTGTAGAGCATTATGTGATATTGCGCACAATCCTAGGAAGTTAAAAAGCCAGAATGTGAAAGTTCAATGTGCATTGAGGATGTGGTGGGGGAAGTGGGGAGAGGAACTCTGTACAGTGGAGATTCCTCCCAGGGTGTGAGCTCTACTTCATAAAACAGGACAGAAAGAAATCATAAAAACATGTCCTTGGCTCAGCTTCTAAGACACTTTTCAAGATCCTATCAGAAAGATCAAGAAGCAAGTAGTTCTGTGAATACAGGCAGCTGGTATACTTTGCACTCAGGAAGGAAACTTCATGTATTATCCATCCCTGCACATCTGAAAATTGTGTTCTTTATATATCCTCCAAAATTATTGCAGTCATTGGAAATATCTTGACCTGAACGCTCACAAGTTAGAGCATACACATCATTTAGAAAATGTTCAGGTGTCTTTGAACAGTGCAGTGGTTTCTTTCAGGGTAACATGTCAGCTTATGCAGGCAGTCATATTATCTTATGTAGAGTAAAATTACAAGATGGTAGAAATCTATCTATCTATCTATAAAATTGCTAATATTTTAGAGGTTTTTTTTTCATTAGAATTGCACCACAAATACAAAAATAATGCAAATCTAAGGTTCAAAACTGGAATTTGTTCAGAAAAATAGGTGTTTAAAATGGAAGCAGAAGTAAATTGCATATGTATTTATCTAATCAGAAAACAGAAAGAATACCAGAAGAAGAAATACAGAAGAAAATTTGAATCACAAATATCAGCCATTCAAACTAATGTTCTTAGTGAACGCTTCACAGGTGTTTTCATAGTGAATTTCATAAACTGAAAATATAGTTAATGTAAACTATTTGAAAACAATTATACATAGGAAACACGGTCATAAAAATCAAAGTCTGCAGAAAATTATAAAGGCAAAAATAGGCTACATTTATTAAATAAGTTATCTTATACATTTTAACCCCTCTGATCAAGCACACCTGACTTACCGCACCTGCCCTTGATCCTTGACTAAGGCAACTGACCCAGTGCTCTGGAGCCAGATTGGCTGACAGAAATGCCCCTCATCCCTTATAAGCACAACTGCGGCCTTAGGCTGCACGCATGCTTTCACATAGCCTCAGTCTGTTCTTGCTGTTCTCAGTCCAGTTCTCTTGCCTCCTGGTTTTCTCTGAAACTGACCCTGGATCTCCCCTGAAAGTTGGGATTTGCCCTACTCTCTCTGGCATCCTGACTTGGCTTGGCTTCTTTGTCTTCAGATATTTTCTTTGGAACTCAGCACTGGTTCTCTGACTCCTGGCTCCTGACCTCAGCTTACATCTTGGAATATATCTCTTGGGTCTCCCCTCCTGGCTCTGGTAACTTGGTCCCACACCCTTCTGACCCACTGGTCACTTCTACTGGCCTATCAGAGTCCTGGCCATCTATGTCCCAGCCAAACCCTGACAAACTATAGCCTTCCCAACCACTCCTTGACTCTCACAAGGGCTTTGCTTCCAAATCAAAAGGTCCATCTTAAATCATCTTAAAGTCTTGAATAAAGTGGTCCCCTCTCCTAGGACTAATATTCTTAGCAGCCTCCTGTGAGACAGAGAAGGAGTCAGCAGGCTCCAAGGCTCCCGGGCTAAGCGGAGGGCCAGTGGCCTCAGGCCCGCAGCCCCAAGGAGCCCAGCAGAAAGTTCCCTTACCCAGGTGTGTTGGGAAGGGAGGGGCTGGTACTTCCCCCGCCGGTATAAAGGAGAGGCCGGGACCGGAAAGTGGCAGCAATGCAGAACCGGAAAGAGCATGAGGAGGAGGTAGAGCAGGCCGGCACACACTGAGAGGGATGCTGAAAGCAACGCTGAGTGCCGGTAGGAGCCTCTGGCAGAGAACGAAGCCCCAGAAGGGTTTTTGAACCCAGTCTGCTGGCCCCTGCGGGGGCTAGGACTGTTTGTTTACCGGCCAGGAGGAGCCCGGCAAGAGAAGGGTACCGTAAAAGCTCTAGTAGAGGGATACCATTGACTTTGGGTACCGTAAAAGCCCTAGTAGAAGGGCACTATTGACTTTGGATACCGTAGGCCGTGTAATAGGGGCGCACTTCACTTGTGGACTAAAACTGTTAAAAGGGGATCTTGTCAAGCCCCACAAAGGGGGCTCTCTGAGAGCCAATAAGGGGGCTCGGCCCCTCAGAGGGCAAGTTTGGATTGGAAGGTGGCTGCAGACAGCCAGAGCAGTGGCACAGATCAAGGGAACCTTCTTGGTCGTAGTGCTTGTTTTGATTTTTATTTTTTTTGTTCATGGATTATCTGAGAGGACGTGAGGATATGTGGCCAGACCAGCCAGTTGGCCACCACCCGGTGGAATGGGTGAGGGTGTAGGGGTGGAGGAGTCCTCAGAAATTCAGGACCTCATGAGACGCTTGTGAGACTCATAATTGGACTGCATGCGTCAGACATCTGAACCAACTGCATTACCATCAAAGTCGTGGCAGGTGAAACGTGTGACACCCCAATTATAGTTGAGGACACACTAGGCAACTGGCAGGCGGCATTGGTCCAGCCTTGCAGAGGAAAGCGATACCCGACACCTCCCAGCACTAATATCTCAGGACTAGTCCTATACAGTACAGCCCCTTTATCTCTAATACCTAGCAATGTTCCTTTCATCTTTCCTCCAACTCCAACTCCCAGGCCTTAACCCAGGCTCCTTGCTCAGATCCAGCTCCTTCTTCCAGGCTGCCTCAGCACTAGCTGCACTGGCTCAGCCCTCAGAAGGCTTATATATCCAAGGAAAGCATGGGAGAATGGGATTACCAGTCTATGCTTACTTTCTTACACTAGGTACAGACACTCAAAAAGCACACGGCAGAATCAATCTAAGCTATGCAGTTTTCTGTAAGTGGCATAGTTAAGATTGGTAGCAAACAGAACATACATTTGTTCTGCGGTGGAGAATGGTGGGGACCAAATCTTAGACCAAGTTCTGACATTTGATACGAGTCTTTGTGTGCTGAACTTCTGTTATGTTATAGGTATAGACTAATTTCCAATCACTTATACAGGTAAAAGTATAATGTCTGTACCTGGCCTTAAAAGTGCATACACCATCTTCTTTCCAATTCTGTAACAGAGCCACAGGCCTTCCATTACACCCATCATTAAATGTTTCACAGACTAAATTTTCTTTTTGGAAAGAAGTGTATTTTTTTTCTGCAGTTTCTGATTTTGCTGGAATTCCATTTAACTTAGACATTTAGGTGTCTATACACATGCTTCGAAGTGTGTGTGTGTGGGGGGGAGGGGGTGTTAGGATACTGAGGACACATGACGCTGAATACACGTGCCACTGCAGAATGGTAGAACTTTCTAATTAGATTGGTCCAGCAGACTTGATTGATTGATTTGCTGAGTCTGCTCTAAAACATTCTAATTAGAATGTGTCAGAGCATGTGTATAGGCACTCTTTGATTCTACAAAGACAAGAAACCTTAATTCAGACCATACACATTTTCCTTGTCTGTCTGTGACCACCAGCTCAAGACCATTTCAAGAATACATTCCTACCCTGGGTGACATTTCAAAAATCTGTATTTTCCATCCATTTTTTTTATGGTCTTACTATTAAGCTTCACTTCACTTTTTCTGTTATCTTCCTAAATCTTGACTCTCTAAGTTAAAATGGCCCAGAATCTTCAGGCTTCTTGGGAAGTATTATATACTCATTCTTTCATCCTAATACAGTCATTGTCTTCCTACCAATGTCCAAAATGAGTTCAAGGGTGTAACCTTGTTTGTCTACTTTGTACTAAAAGAGAAAGAGACATAGAGAGAGAGAGAGAGAGATTATCTCTCCCCCACACCTTGCTGGCTAATTTTTCCTTACATCTCTTCCCATTCATTCTTGGCACCCTCTTGTCTCTCCAACTGTGTGGGCTGCATTTTCATTTGTACCATCCATTCATCTCATCTAGAATGTTTTCTGAGATTCTCTTTGCATCTTTCACCATAAAATATTGCTGTTTGATTTAGCTTTGCCTCACCTTTCCTTTTCACATAATGTTCTTTAGCAAGTGTAACCTTCAAAAATACTTAGATCTTTGCTAATTTAAAATGTCAGTCTGCTGTTTACTACAATTCATTTTCAAATATAATTTGTCTCTCTTTGCTTGTATGAGTCACTCTATTAAACTCTGGAATCCACTGTCAGTCTATGCTACCTCTCTCAGAAGTACTAATACTTCATCTGAAGGACACAACAAAATACATTGTTTTGTACTAATTTATGTCTTTTTTTCCTTTAAATAACAAGAGTTCAGGGTCTAAGATTTTTTTGTTTGTTTGTTTAATTGAATAATGGTTACTTCCATTATTTTATTTATTATAAGAAGCACACATTTAAAATGCACATATATAAAAGACATATACTGTATTATTCTGGTATGGAATATAGCCAGAAGTAAATAAGGTAAGATTGACTGTTACAGTGTAAGGTAAATACTGTAATAGACATAGAAAAATCCCAAACAGATATTTAATAAGACAGAGCTACATATTATAACAATAGAGGGAAGTTGGGGCATAACCCCTTTTGCATGCTATTGTGATTTTTTTAAAGCAGTTACATGGACAAACAGTGTCATGAAAGACACTAATAATACTGCCTGGTATCATCTGATTATATCAGAAGTTACTACAAGGGTTTGGGGATAAGACTGAAGGACTCCATTGCATATGCAGTATTCTTGTTGCTATTATTTCTTGAGGGTAAGGCCAAAGCAAGAAGAGAGAAATTCTGGTGATAAACGCAAGTTTTTGCATATGGTGTAGTCAGGAGAAGTTTGGTTTTCTGAAGTACAAGGGGTATTCTATGAAAGCAGAATAGTGGAAGAGACTGGTACATGTGAAAGAGAAAAGAAGAACATCCCAGAATATTGACTTGGAAACTTAGTGAGAAAATGAGAAGGGAATGGATGAGACTTTTTTTGTTTTAAGTGACTGTTGAGATATTGAAAAGATAAGCCCATCATTTTCCAATTACTGCATTATCTTTTGGAAAACATTACAGTGAGACTCATACAGTTCTTGAAATGAATTGGGGATAGCTTTTTTGTTTTAGAAGGTTGAGGAAGCTACTAGGGACATAGGCATTTTAGATTTTGTTCTGACTAATAGATAGGACATAATTTATATAAAGATGATCATGAAATTAAAAACAAATCACTCTACAAGAAAAAAATTAATATAAGCAACCAAGTAAGGATAATAGAGTTCATATTTAAAGATATCCACAAACTCAGTGAACTGGTACATAGGTTATCTTCAAAAGACAATATAGAGGATAAAGGAATACAATGACAAATATCTTGGTGCAAAAGTAAGGAATATATATGGCAAAGTATATATAGGGGCTTGTTGTAAGGGACATTGAGGTTGCATCCTAAGGTATTTAATAACCTGAAAATCAATAATTAAATATAAAAAATTGACACTTGATTTGGGATGACGATACAAGGATAAAATCTGAAAGCTTAAGGCACAAAATAGTTTTCAATTACTAACATAAAATGCAAAAACAAAAGGTTCCAATAAATGTATTAAACAAAAACAAAGGAAAGTATATGCCTGTAAAAATGGGGAAGGAAAACTAATGGTAATAAAGGATGATACAGAGAAAGACGTCATTCTTTGTTGTCTTTTATTAAGTCTTTAAAAAAAGACAACATAATATGTGACTAGATATTTACCAATATCTTTTTTTTAACAAGGATCTGGGATTGCAGACTTGAACATGGAAAAAAAGCAGACGGCATGATATTTAGTTAAGATACATGAGAAGTAGGCAGGGACTGATGACATTTTCCTCAGAGTACTTAGGAACCCAGTTAAAATAAGCTGCAGACCATTACCAATTGCTAGACCATACAGATAACAGGATATGTTCCACAGAAGACCAAAGGACAGAAACTGGCCAAGTTAGTACTATGTTTAGAAACAGGAAAAAAGATCATCCTAGGAATTAAGCATAACTTTGATCAGCAAAACGATACTGGAAAAAAATCATTGAACAATCAATTTTAACATATTTAAAAGATAATAAAGTAATTTAAAAAGAGCCAAAGTGGTCGATAAGAGACAGATCATGTTATACCAAATGCAATTTCATCTTTATTCTAGTGAAATAAAGGAGAAGCACAGCGGCAGAAAGTGATCTTGGAGTCATAGTTGACTCCTATCTTGTGGCTGCCTATGAATTCATCAGGGGAGGGCAGCAGGGAATAGAAGACAGTCTATTTACTAGGGCACCCCCTGGAGTAACTAGGAACAATCACTACAATTTGACAGACAGAAGATTTAGGTTGGCTGTTAGAAGAAACTTTTTCATGATAAGGTTTGCCAGAACCTGGATTGGGCTTCCTATATAGGAGGTGGTGCTCTCCCCTACCTTGGGGGTCTTCAAAGAGAGACTGGACAAGCACCTAGCTGGGGTCATCTGATCCCAGCCCTTTTTCCTGCCCGGGGCAGGGGATCAGACTTGGTGACCTACTGAGATCCTTTCCGACAGTAACATCTATGAATCTACGAAGCTACAAATACGCCATGTCTTGACTATTTACAGATTCTTTTAATATACTTTCTCATAAGAAATCTGAGGAAATATGGCCTAAATGAAACATCATAAACTGCCATTGTCATGGCTGTTAAATTCTTCTTCTTTAAGGTTTTCTCCACTTTACTTCACTGGTTAAAATATGTATTTCCATTTTCCCATGAGTTGTGTTCATGCAAAATAGTTTGCTTTCTTGCACTTCATGTAAAGCTTACCTGGTACCAAATTTTCCTTTTGCTTTTCATGGCATAGTCCATATGCCTTGTAAACCTGAGGTATACATGCTTTTGTTTTAATCCTCAGCAAAAAAAGAAAAGCATGTGTCTGATGGATGGCCATGCCTCTCTGTTTCATTATTGAGTTAATGAGTATTTTCATCAATTCCTTGAATATGTCCTATGCTCAGGCTATTGTATTGGAATTTTTTTTTTAATTTTTTTTTTCTTTTTCTTGTATACCTTTTAAATTTGATGCAGTTAAGATCCTACAGTTCTTTACGTCATTTCCATCTGGGAAACCAGTCTTTTTTTATACTTGTATCTGGATTAGCCATTCATCACCTGTCTAATTTGGTCTCTGATTTCCTTCAGAGAATTTTTTTCTTTGTTTAGAAGTGTTTGTTTCTATGAAAAACAATTGGCTTCAAATTTCTTCAGCAAACAGTCTGGATTTTTTCCTCTATTCTACAACGATTTTGCCATTTAAGAGCTCCAAGCTGCAAATATCCCTGCCTATTTTCTCAGTACATATTGGAACTTACAAAGCTTTCTGGACTGAAGACAATTTATCTGCCTTCGGTCCTGCAAAGGTTACTGTCATTAACCTTCCACCTAGTCCAGTTCTTGGTAGGGCCTCCAGTTTCAAAGTAGTCTGAACATTTCTGGCATTATTCTGCATATAAACTATAGTTTTGGGGGGGTTGGTTTTTTTTGCTTGGTCATTCTAGGATGTGGCTTACTTTATGTTGCTCACAGTAACAGAGATAGATGGATGGCTAGATACAATGGACCAACCAGGCTTTTCAAATGTATTTTACTCTCTGTGGCTCACTCACAAAGCCACTGCGATTCTCTTTAAAGAGTAATATTTCAGTTCCCCATTTATGAATAAAATGCACATACAGACATACTCTGAAAAACTGAAACATTAGATAATAGGAATTATGATTCTTGAAATGAATGGCTTCCAGTTAATCACCAATCACATACTAGTATTGCAAACCGCACTAAAGTCATGGGGAAAAAACAGATAAACAAATGACCTCTCTTACAACACATTTTCCATATAAGTTTATCTTCCCATATGGGGAAGCAAGCAGTGGCAGAGTGTTGTTGTTGTTGCAGTTCAGTATATTGTTCATTTCTGTGGTACTCTAACCATTGTGCTTGTTGCTTTTTATGCATCTATTTAAGCACTGTAAGGCGTCAAAAACATTTTTTTCCCCTTAGTGCATGTTTATTATATTCTTCTTCTCTTGAGATCCAAAGTAAAGAGAATGCAGAGGTAGACAGGTATTGTTAATTATTTGCAAGAAAATAATGCACCATTAATACTGACAGTAATATAAAAAAGGAAAATATAAATATAATATAATATATTATAATACAGAAGAAAAATGTACCTCCTGGATGCTGAAGATTTAGGAACTGTGATACTGCCAAAATAAAACAAAAGAAATATTTATACAAACTAAAAATATGTAAATAATGTATTCTTCTTTTCAGTGACTCAAAATACCCCAACACCCCCCGCAAAAAAAACCCTGTTGCTTAAGTTGATTGTAAACCTTTTAACTTAATAATTTAAAAGGTAAAGTTAATGTTTAAATAAAGCAAGATTTCAAGATCAAAGTAGTAATCTTGTTTCATTTCCAAAGATGTAAGGGAAATGTTTGATTTTCAGTCATTCCTCAAAAAATGTTTGGCAAGTTTACTTTTTTCAGTCACAGCCAAATGCATCATAATAATAATAACAACAATAATAATAATTCAGTATCAGTTTAAAACTTGACAACTGTCTGTGTAGAAATTTGGACATAGTGCCCAAACAGGTTGAAGGAAAGTCTACTTTCAAGGACTCTAGCAGCTAAAGTGTCAATTCTGTCCTCCATTTGGTCTGACCCATTACAAAATTCTCCAGGTGGCCTCATTACTACTTCTGCACTCTGTTTATGAGAATGGCCTTACACATGTATGATACCACAAAACAACAACAGAAAGAACTCAACTAGTACTTCCTGCTAAATTGGTAAATTCCAAAATTTGTTCTATGGCCACTATGAAAATCATTGTGAGAACAAGGAATAAAGTCCTTCTGAGATTCCCTCCACCCCCTTTAAAAAGCAGAATATTCAGAATAGGAAGTCCTGCATTGAGGAATCATACATTTCTCAGTGAATTTGTATGTACAACTAAAGATGTTACCTAGTTGATTCCTTCAGCATGGTATGAGCAAAAGCTCATGGATCAGAAATTCAGCTTTTTCCTTGACACTTACTATTAATTTATTTTTAATGGACAATCTTAAGGATCCTTTAATGGATAGCAGGAAGAATATCTAATTTTTCTGTTGCTGTTACTGATCTTATATCAGATGTGTCATTGGCTTCTTAGTGCTTTTAGTGGTACCTCATGCAGAAACTTCAGAATGAATTACATAATCAATACCACTCTAGGTGTGCATTCACCCAGAGACGAGAGAATATTAGGAATTTACTTTGTGTGGAGGCTCAAGTTGGTTATTGAATTGTAAGTTTTAAAGCTTTGTAGATGGTCTATAGCTCAGGAGCTAATTCATAAAAACACTTACAGAAGAGTACATACTTTCTTTTAAAGGACCTTATGCTTCTGGGAGTTAAAAAAAGAAGCTGGTGTTTGGTGAGTGCATACTAGCTTTAATTTGATTATGCAGATGAATACTGGTCTGATGTTTCAACAGAATTAAGCAATGTATATTAAGGTTAAGATGTGTGTGTGTGTGTGTGTGTGTGTATCTATAGATATATCTCTATATACCTATCTGTCTATCTATACACATATAGCACATAAGTGTATGTGTATGTAACTTCACTTACACATTTAAAGATAATTAAAATGATGAAAAAAGTGGGCAATAGTGGGTCAAGTACCCCTCAAGCACTACTAGGCCTGTCTTTCCCAGGAGACACAGGGCCAAGATCAGTCCAGACTCTGGGTAGTAGTGATGTTACCCCCAGGCTTGTGGGTGTGCTGGATGTGAGCTGCCTCCTGGGAGGCACTCAGACAATGGAAGGCTATTTGGCACAAGGTGGTGAGTGGCTCAGTGCAGGAGCATCCCTTACAGGCTTGCAACACCCTGTGACACCCTCACTTCCATTTTCACTGATTGGCTTTCTTGCCTGCATTGCATACCAGCCTCTGGCTTCTTTACTATTCCTTCCATCTAGAAATAGCTCATGTGCGTGTGTGCACACACGCACGCACACACACCCACACACCCGCCCCAACTGCAGGTGCTTCCTGACAAAGGGTTTTCCAACCCAAAAGCTTGCCAAGATATATTTCTGTGATTATTCAGTTGGTGTGTTAAAACATACCATATTAGATTGACCCAAAGGAAAGGACCTTGTCTGTCAGTGCCATGTCCTTAGACCAACACCCCTAGCACCTGACCGGAAGGATGCAGGGCCCTGGGCACAGCTAACCCCAGGGCTGGGGCTGGTAGGGAGAGTTCTCTGGTGGCTGCTGGAGAAGAAGCTCCTGCAGAGAGGAAAGAAAGGCTCTGTCACAGTTTGGCTGCCCGAGATGTTGCTGGTCCTACTGTGCTGCTGCTAACTAAGTTATTATTATATCTGCTATCCTTTAAAGTGGTGGACCAGCTGAGTTTGCAGGGGAGGAGGAGACCTCATGGAGACACACTATCATGTCATGTGGAGGTCCCAGAGCCAGTGAGATCACATCTTAACACACACACAGTGTCTCCCATGTCACAAGTTTTGCTTGTCAGCAGCCTGAGATGCAGTTTCCCAGAAACCCTTGCACCTATCTCTTTGAAAGCTGGCATGCTCAATGGCCTCATCAGGGCCTAACATGCCTGCAGTTTTAACCCTCCTGCACCTTAATACCTTAGCACATACACAGTGTCACCCATGTCAGAAGTTTTGCTTGTCAGCAGCTTGAGATGCAGTTTCCCAGAAACTCCTCCTATCTCCTTGGACATCGGCAGATTTCATGGCCTCAGAAAGGACTACCATCCCTGCAAGTTTCATATGAATCAGACAAGAAATGACAATTTTCCAGGTTTTCCTCAGTTTATGTGGGTTCTTTATTTATACATTCACTCTTATGTGATGAGAGTATTTAGACCATATCATTATATGCGTCATAAATTAACTTTTATGCAATCAGCATAGGCACCCCCCCACCCCTGCCCAAACAGGTAAGTCTGTTGGGAGTGGAGAAAGGGCCATTGTCCCCAGTCATCCCAGCCCAGGCTGCAGTGGGTGTGGCTGGCGCCAGCTGCCTGCAGCTGCTGGACTGCACTGTGCTTCCCCTGCCCTCATGCTGTGCCTGGGCTCTGGCATAAGTGCCTTGCCCTGTGCCGCCCACTTGTCCACAGTCACCTCTGCTCTTAAGTTGCATCATGCCCTGGTGCAGGCAGCTGGTGTTGGCTGCTCCCAGGGCTGCTCTAGTATAGGCTGGGATGAGTGCAGACAAGCAGAGCCCCAGGCGACATGGGCCATGGCACTCACCCTGGCCCCGGGAGCAGCCAAGATCAGCTGCCTGTAGCAGCTGGGCTGCACCATGGCCCAAACCTCCCGGGGCTCTGCCGGTCCCCACACACCCCCTTCCCATGCTGGAGCTCTTCATGACATTTAACTCTTCATGGCAGCTAATACAGCTATGGCTACTAGCTATGATGAAAAGGTACCAATACAAATAAAAGCAGGTTCACAAAGTAGAGAATAAACTTACAAAGCCAGATGGCCTGATAATCACCAGATGATATTTAAAAGTTTTTAAAATGGTAAAAGGGGAGTGCAAAAGAGAAAGAAAACATGCTACATTATTTATTGACAAGGGAGCTCACCCTTCAAGCAAAAGTCAGCTTCAGTCTCTCTTAGCATTTCACAACTTACAGCAATCACTTCAAAATTAAACCTCCTTCAGGCTAGGCTTTTATAATCTTGAGCCTGAAGCTATCCAGTCATATTATAGAACAAGAGTTACTAGCTGAGGAAAACTAGTCCCTGGGGGTGGCTTTCATCTCATCATATAAGAACTAGTCACAACACTTTCCCCACCAACCAGTATTGTCTATTACCTAAAAAGAAACACATTTCCCTCCAAAGCTTAATGGCAATTTCACTTTTGTGTGCCTTGAAATCACTGTACAAACTTTATTATAGAGTGAAATAGGACAGTGTTGTGCACCCCCCTCTCTTCCTCCCCACCTTATCAGAGGATTTTTCTGGCAAGAAATTAGAGCAGAAAGAGGAAAAGAAGAGATTCAGGGTAAATTGATAACAAGGAAGGTCTTTATCCCTCCCTTTGAAGTGTTTTGACCAGTCAAAGAGGTATGCAATAAGCCAGGATTTCAGGTATGGTAAAACAAATAATCTAGAAATCCAGGAAGGAAAACCAATGATTTTTTTTTTTTTTTTTTATAAAGCCAGTGAGGGGAGAAAGAAAAGGGACATGGAAATGTCAATCTGTTAAATTGGCCATAACCAGTTTAATTACAATATAACAGAACTAATCACAAGGCAGTTTGGGGGAATGGAATCATGATTCCAACATGAATTAATTCATATGTTTATGCCATTGTTTTGGAAAAAAATACTATATGTATACAAAAGATTGCACATTTTAATTTGTTCAAATGAAAGTCAGTTTTCAGTTATAAGTTCAAAAACAGAAAACTTGTATATTTTTCTATTTGTATAGATCTTTTTGTGTTTGTTGGAGAAAGAAAACCCTTTCTTTGAATAAAACTTTATGGCTCAGAAAATTTGGGGGATAAAATAAAAAAATCCCTGAAAATAGGGATTAAGAACAGTCATAATGATCCTGTCACCATAAATTCAGCAAACAAAGACACCAAGCAATCTACTTTAAGTTATAGCTGTGACTTATGATTCAATTCATTGAAACTTTTCTTGGTGAGCATGATTCAGACCATGAAATTAAAGAGGCAGTGTCTCTTTCCATGTTATAGAATAGTAGTGTAAGTGTTTTAAGTCTCTATTCTCCTTTGTATCTCTTACCTTGCTAAGCAATCATGCAACACTGTAGGACTTTCTAGCTGCAATTCATCTTGGAAGAAACTGAATACCAAGATTAACTGGAATAGGCTATAATTATCACATTGAACATAATGTTTTAACTATTTTCAATTAACTTTTAATTAATTGATTTTTTGTGTTTGATGATTTGTTTGTTTCTTTTTTGTTTGCTTTTTCCTATTTTAAGCTAGGCTTCCAATTCCTTAGAGGGAAATCCTAAATGAAGCACTCAGTATTACATGAAGTCACTTAAGTGCTCTGCTAGTGAGCCATTATGTTTTTATTTCCAATTCAAATATGTTCAGTACAAAGAAAAACAATAAATCATGTATGTAGAGTTAATTGGAAAACGCAATTTCAAGTCCATTTGAATTTTAAACATTTTATCATTCCCCCTTCTCTAATGGAATGAAAATCCAAAATGTTTAGAATTCCTGTAGAAGAAAACTGTAGGAGAAGGGAAATGGGGGGGACGCAGGGTAACAACTATTAAGAATAATTGAAAAGTTTTCTATTGATGGTATTAAAACATTGTTTTGGTATCAAATTAATGTAAAATATTAAATATATATAGCGGCCTACCAATTTTGGGGTGGCTACCATCTGATTTTAGAGTCTGAGCCCAGCACTCACAGCTACTTTCTCAGTGGAGTGGGGCAGCCCCCTACCCCCACACCCCACACACAAAGGTCTGCTTGGCTAATAGGCCCCAGAAGTCCCACCCCTCCCTAAAGATGGACCAATGGCCCTAATTGAGGCTTGGTAATGCAGCAATTAAAGGCTTCCATGGGCTAAACCCCCTGATTAAGCCCATAGAAGCCAGTAATTGCCACATTATTAAGCAGTCTAGGGCAGAGTCAATGGCTTCCATAGTCTTCACCGCTTGCCAGGAAGGGAGGTAGCTCTTTGCCCTGGTGGGAGGGCAAGCAGGCAGGCTATGCCGGGCTTGGCATTTGCAATGCAATGCAAAACAAATGAAAGCAAAAAAGAGGGAGGCCAGCTTCTTTGCAAGCTCTTGGGCTGGCTCCTGACTGGCTCCCAGACTGCATCTACATCAGAGGCTCAGCATCCAATTTGCTCCTTCTCCCACCTCTCCTTTCCTTTTCCCCATTCTGCCCCATGCTTCAAGACACTAGGACTTACTGCCATTTTGCAGCTACATTTTTTTCATTTTTCTCCCTTGATTCACTGATTTTTGTACCTTTTTCACCGTCCCTGCACTTTCAGAGGGATGGACCAAATCAATGGTTTCAGCAAAATTGTGAAATCACAAATTTGGTAGGTCCCTCCCCACACCTCTCTCTCTCCCTCTCTCATATATATACACATACATTTTATATTTTGAATATAAAATTCAAAATAAAGTGACTAAAATTATAAAGATGAAATGAAACTCTATTAATGTTGCAACATAATCAAAATAAAGAAACAAAGTCTCAACTATTAATTTAAGCCTTTTCCCATGAACATGACCTTAATATAGACAAATTCCTGAAAGTTTTGAACTAGACAAATGCTAAAATCATATGTTATACCATAAATAAGTTATACCATAAATTTGTAATATATTTTTATTATATTTAGGAAAAGGTGAACCTAAAGTTAACCTTGCCATTTTGATTCTGTTGTTAGCCACAATGCTCCTCAGAAATCCCTGCTCACAGAACTGCAATATTCTCTTGTACCTTCACCTGCACTCTAAATGATCTCCCAGCATGTGTCACCCTTTAGCTACATAGTAGGGCTGTATGAAACAGCAGCGTTCTGCTTTGACATCCATTTTGACTTTTCAAAGAAACAGTGTTTTATTTTGAGTTTTGCTTCGCTTTGAAAGCACTGTTCCGCTCCGTTTCATCAAAACAGTTTCACTGTTTCAATGCTGTTTTGATAGAGCTGTGAATTGGGCTGGGGAACTTGGCCTGACTGAGTTCCCCTCCCCAGCTCTGTGATCGGGCTGGAGAACTCAACTGGGCTGAGTTCCCCAGCACTGCAGTTGGCTTCCTGGAGCCCCATGCAACTCATCTCGGTGGCGGGAGGCAGAGCACAGCATTTCTGTCACTGGGCTGAGCTCCATGGAGCTGGCAGAGCCAATCAGAGCACGGCCCAGCAGCAGGAGGTCAGCAGAGCCAATACTGCACTCCCATTCACTCTGCCAGCACCACCAAGCACAGCCTGGCTGCAGGAGACAGGGAGAGCCAAAGCTGCACTCCACGCCAAGCTGAGCTACATGGGGCTGTGGAGCCACAGGGAATGCAGCCCTGGTTCTCCCCTGTCTCCCACCACCTGGCTCACTGCTTCAAAACTTGAAACATTTAGAAACTTTTGAAACATTTCAACTGCCCTCATTTTGTTTTGAACCTCTTTGTTTTGTTTCAATTTTGCTGTTTTGACCTCAGAATGAGTCAAAATAGTGTCAAAATGAAACAGCCAGCAAAATTTCACACAGCCCTACTACATAGCAGCATACTACACTGCCATGCGGTCTGCTATGGTGGTATAGTGATCGCATGGGTCTACACAGGATTGGCAGCTCTGTTGCTGTAGCAGCACACTGCCCTGGTATAGCATGCCACTACGGCAACATAGTGGCAAAATCTAACTGTGTGTTGTGTGCACAGTGAAGTACCTTCCCCTACTGCACCAAGCTTTAGTACTTTCACAAATAACTACCAAAAGAAAGTACTAAAGCATGGTGCCATAGCAATATCACTGAACAGCAATATGTAGTTATGCCACCAGAGTCAGGTTTCACTTAGCTGTTTACCTGGAAGTGGAAAATTTGCCTTTCAACATGGTAATGATAGTTATTTCTCATTTCCTTCCCCTCCAAATATTTTTGATACTGTGTTCTCACCGATTCCCAAAAAAAAGGATTCTGTCATTTGTTAAGGTATACACAGTTGGAAAAAAGTAGCCAGACCATTGAGTCTTGTCTCCTGTGATCTTTGTTAACTATGATCCATAATTGTCCACCAGAACATCTATTTTGGACCCTCCTGCATATTGCAGGTACAAAGCATTCCATAACAATCTTCACCATAACAATGTTGAAATTAACACAACTCATGTCCCCACCCCAACCCTAAATAAATACAATTTGAATCTACCACAGGAAGAGCACAAGAGAGACAAAGACATGAGCAATATTTTAGCCTCTTCCCACCCCTCTCCCCCCGAAAGGGATAGGGACTTAGGTAAAGTATTCTCTTTTGGTCTCCTAAACATTTTAAGGACTTATTTACCCCTAGTTCATCTTAATTTAACTTGTTTTGAATAAGGTTGTACTAAAGCCCTGTATAATTCTACTAATAATTACCCATTGCTATTAAAAATATCCTTCCTAATGAATTCTATAATTGAATTAGTTGGTTTTTTGTTTGTTTTTTACAGCCACATCACATAAGCAAAAGAATAGAAGGCCTATGAGCTGCCAATGTATATATCCAAATCCATCTCTCCAACTACTATTTCTAGGATAAAACCAACCAGTTGATCCAAAATATTTTAGGAGTAGTCCCAGTGCACATGACTGCACTTTGTACTATTATATTTCCTACCGTTTCTATTACTTCAATCCCTGACGTTATGCAAGTCATACTGGACGTGTCTACCAGTGCATTTATGCCAAATTTAATTTCCTGTGCGTTAAAAACACTGTGTCCATAGTCATGATACTGAACTGAAAATCAAAGTTCCCAATACCTGAAATTTATTTTTTTGCATTTACAAAATGGAGGTAGAAATATGGCTGTACGTTTCTGGGTATAAATTGCACTTACAAAAAAGAAAACTATCATATTCCTTGATCCCACTCTTTCAGATCTGTATACCATTTTTATTTCTCTTTTATGAGAAAGCTAATGGTGTGAGGGATATAATATTCAGAATAATTAAAGTAAATTAAAGTAACTGCTACAAATGTATTTATAATGATAAACATTATGCTTATTTTTTGTTTCTTGTTATTCTTACTAGTTCATGATATGTAGAATTTCCAGCAATAGATAATAAATGCAATTTTAATTTTGTTCCCAAATCCTAACCCATTTCTGTCATAATGTGCCATATTCTTGACTGTAAAAGTGTCACCATTTGCTCAGAAAAACATACTCTACATGTATATTGTGAATCATAATTGTTTTCTGCACTTTATTAGTAAGTGAGCATTTTGACTACTTTAGTTACTTAAATAATTTTTTTTTTAACTTCATGAACTGGGTTCTGCTGTACTTGATGGACATTGAATGGGATTATTATTGTAACTGTAATATTTACAGAATATAACTATTATTATTAATTAAATTATGGAGCTCAATTTGATCATTTTGAATCCCTTGTAATTTCACATATTAACTAAGGCCAGGAATTGAAGATAATTGGATTTTACAGATGTCACTTAGGATTGGACTTGATTTACAAAAAGCTTATTAGCAAAGTTTTACAAGGGGGAAAGATTATTGTCCATGTTGATATTCCTGTGTTCTATTTTGCTTCTATATGATAAAGATGAACAAAAAACATATGATGGGTAGAGAAGGTACGGGAAAAGAAGAGGTAACTATGTCATATTGCTTTCCCTTCCCTTTGACCCCCAGAAGCTCCTTAATGTGAAAGAATGTCTGAGAAATAGCCTATGGTGGGGGGAGGGAGAGCAGAAGGGGTGATCAGTCTGCATGCAACCATGGTCTGGGGAGGAATAGTAGGATGAATTATATTATTCAAAGGATGACTGTAAATTGGATGGAGTATGAAAGCAAGAGCACCTATCCAGATGGGCAGATCAAGAAACTTGTCAGTCTTGACAGATCAATATTTCAGGAGTAAAGGTTGCAGCCATATTGGTTTAAGGAGATATCAGATTTACCCAAAGAACCATGTCTGCTTATCTTTTATTAAACCAACTAAAATAGTTGGAAAAATTATTTCTAAACTTTTGGGTACAAATGCCCTTCATCAGGCTGAGAGAGCACCTGCAGTTGGTCTATGCTTTTACACACACACACACACACACACACACACACACACACTTACTTCATTTTAATTACAGCAAAATGTGGATTTTGGGTTACTTTTTTAAATCAGAAAATTGGGGATTTTTTAATCAGAAAAAACCAGGATACCCGATGTTTATGATCCTTTCCCAGCAGGCTTTTTTTGCAGAAGGCAAATCCATATCTGAAAAAAGAAACCTTCATGAGTTTAAATTTATCTACAGTAAAAGTTCTGTTATCTGGCATCTTATAAACTGGCATGCTCCACTAACCAGCATGCTGGCTTGCCAGATAAAGTGAAAACAAGAAGTGCCCACCGTGGCACTTCCAGTTTCTCTGAGCCCCCATTGCTTGGGGCAAAGCAGCCTGTGCTGCTGAGCCCCCATGGCCTGGGGGCATAACAGACTATGTGAGGCTGTGTGGGACCCACCTTCATGTCCTGCAGGGTCCTGCAGGCCCCACGGGAGCAGCAGCAATGCCACAAGAGTGGCAGAGGGATGCCCCAGACACAGCGTGAGAAGTGGCAGCTAGCATCATTCAATTAACCAGCATATTTTGTTATCCACCATCCCCCTGGAATGGGGGATGCCAAATAACAGAGCTTTTACTGTAGTTTTCTTTTGCCTGCATATCCTCTGTATGGAAACATAGATCCTCAACTTTTTAAACTGAGATATAGGCAGGAGTTGCATGTGTGCCAAATGAAAGATAGTGTATAGCAATTCCAGGAAGAGAACTGGTACTTCTATGAAAAAAGAGCATGCTTCTACCCAGGAAGAACACCCTTCTCCTGTGCCAAGCTGAATGGCTGCACAGTTCTCCCACCTTTTGCACAGTTGGGAGTGACCTAGGTTTGTTGAAGAAGCAGAATGGGTCTATGGAAGAAACAAGGGACATTTCACTTTTTTCGTTTCTTCCTAAGGAGTCAAGATGCTGCTTTCTCCACTAGGTCCACAGACCTGGTCTAGCAAAGGCACAGAGTGCATTTCCCTGAGACCACCATGGATCCAGGGCAGCAGCCAGGGCTGAGAGCTCAACTCTGGTTTGCCTTCAGGGTAGAGGGGGTGGTGCCAGGCTGGAAAGCTTGTCTTTTCCCCCCTTTCACAAGGTTTCTCATACAGCAAATTTACCAGTAGCTTTCTAAAGCAGCTGCAGACTTTACAGGGATGTATCATCATTAGTCTGTATTGCAAATCAGCATCCAATGTGGTGCAACATTGTTCAGTCATTTATTTAATCATCTTCCCTAACATAATTTTATGTGCTTTGGGTTAGAGTACAAGGCAGTCGAGCGGAAGAGACTTAACGGTGGGAATCTACTACAGACCTCCCAACCAGGAGAAGAGCTTGACCAAGAATTCTTGGATCAGCTCACAGAGGTAGTGAAGGCTAAGGATGTGGTAGTCATGGGGGACCTGAACCTCCTGGGCATCTGCTGGGAAGAACAGTCAGCCAGGTATGAACGCTCACGTAGGTTCTTGGCCAGGGTGCAGGACCTCCATCTAACCCAGGAGGTGCACAGCCCCACCAGGGGAGACGCTTTGCTGGACCTAGTGCTGGCCACGGGTGATGACCTGGTGAGGGGCCTGCGGGTGCTTGACCACCTGGGCAACAGCGATCATCGCCTGCTGGAATTCACCATCCAGCGCAAGGTGGAAAAGGCATGCAGTAAGGCAGTGGTCCTAGATTTTAGGAGGGCAGACTTCAACAAGCTAAGGAGGATAGTTGGAGAAGCGCTGAGGTCCTGGACGGGAGGGGAGCCAGGTGTCCAGGGAGAGTGGTCGCTCCTTAAGGAGACGATCCTCCAAGGCCAAAGGAAGGTAATCCCAACGACGATCAAAGGGAACAGGAGAGCACACAAGCCTCCATGGCTCACCAAAAGCATCCAGGAATGTCTCCTTGCTAAAAAGGTGGCTTACACCCAATGGAAAGAACGGGTCATCACCAGGGAGGACTATTCTGTAGATGCTCGGGGATGTAGGGGGGTAGTTAGAAAGGCCAAGACAGAAATGGAACTGGGACTAGCTTCCCAGATTAAGGACAATAAGAAGTCCTTTTTTAAACACATAGGGGGTAAAAAGAAGGTCCCAGGTAACGTGGGGCCCTTGCAGGACACAATGGGAAACTTGGTCATCACACCAGACGGCAAAGCTAACATGTTTAATGATTTCTTTGCCTCCATCTTCCTAAGTAGGGACCAGAACAGCCACCTTCCTGCTGGGCCCCCCTCGGGCCCCGGGGGAGGCACACATGGGCCACGGGTTAGCGAGGATTTAGTTAGGGAGCTTCTGGAGGGGTTGGACATATTCAAGTCAGCCGGTCCAGATGATCTCCACCCTAGAGTTCTGGCCGGAGAAACTGGCCGGGGTCATCGCAAGTCCCCTGGCACAACTTTACGAGCACTCGTGGTGCTCTGGTGAGGTACTGGAGGACTGGAAGAGGGCCAATGTGGTCCCTATCTTCAAAAAAGGCGGGAAGGAGGACCCGGGAAACTATAGGCCAGTTAGACTTACCTCAATCTTAGGCAAGCTGTTCGAGGAAAATTATGCTGGCACACATCCAGGAGGGGCTAGCAGGGGACTGCATGCTGAGGGGCAACCAACAGGGGTTCATCAGCAGCAGGTCCTGTCAGACCAACCTGGTGGCCTTTTACGATCAGATCACCAGATCATTAGATGCAGGGGTAGCAGTGGACATAGTCCTCCTGGACTTCCAGAAGGCTTTTGACACTGTCTCTCACCCCCTTCTCATTAAGAAACTGGGGGGCTGTGGTGTAGACACCCACACAGTCAAATGGGTCGCCAACTGGCTGGAGGGCCACACCCAGAGGGTGGTAGTGGATGGGTCCTTCTCAACCTGGAAAGACATGGGCAGTTCGGTTCCGCAGGGCTCAGTCCTCGGGCCCGCACTGTTCAACATCTTCATCAGTGATTTGGACGAGGGGGTAAAAAGCACCCTGTTCAAATTTGCTGATGACACTAAGATGTGGGGGGACGTGGGCACACTGGAAGGATGCAACAGGCTACAATCAGACCTCGACAGGTTACAAGGGTGGGCGGAAGAGAATAGGATGGGTTTCAACACAGACAAGTGCAAGGTGATGCACCTCGGGAGGAACAACCGGCACCATACCTACAGGTTGGGGAACTCCCCTCTTGTCAGCACAGAGGCGGAAAAGGACCTGGGGGTCATCATTGACTCCAAGATGAACATGGGCCGGCAGTGTGGAGAGGCAGTAAGGAAGGCCAACCGCACCTTGGCATGCATCCACATATGCATCTCGAGCAGGTCCAAAGAGTTGATCCTCCCCGTCTATGCGGCACTGGTCAGGCCACAGCTGGAGTACTGCATCCAGTTCTGGGTGCCACACTTCAAGAGGGAGGTAGACAGATTGGAGAAGGTCCAGAGGAGGGCCACTCATATGATCAGGGGACAGCAGGGCAGGCCCTATGAGGACAGGCTGCGAGACCTGAACCTGTTCAGCCTCCAAAAGAGAAGGCTGAGGGGGGATCTTGTGGCCTGTTATAAACTAGTCAGGGGGGATCAGCAGGCATTGGGGAAGTCACTGTTTCCCCGAGCACGGCTGGAGTGACCGGGAATAATGGTCACAAGCTGGCAGAGGGTAGGTTTAGGTTAGATATCAGGAGGCGCTACTTCACGGTCAGGGTGGCTAGGGTCTGGAACCAGCTTCCAAGAGAAGTGGTGCAGGCTCCTACCCTGGGGGTGTTTAAGAGGAGGTTAGATGAACATCTTGCTGGGGTCATTAGACCGCAGTGTTCTTTCCTGCCATGGCAGGGGGTCGGACTAGATGATCTACTCAGGTCCCTTCTGACCCTAGAAACTATGAAGTTTTAGGGGTAATAGGTCAGATTTCATTGGTAACATGTCATAAATACCATGAGTTGCCAGCAAGAGTATCTGAATTGTTTTTTAAAACAGAATAATACAGTCTGGGACACAAATGGAGAAGTTATTATTAAATAAAATTTCATTTTGGCTCAGTTCAGAAGGTTAGTCAGAAATGTAATTAGCTGATTAATTATTGTTTTCTTTGTGAAAGGAGTCACCTTTGAGGATGAGTTTAATCAAAGATGAAAAGCTGTATACTTGACATACAACCCTTGTTTCATGTTGGTGGGGTGCCAAGGGATCTTTTTTGCTCTTGTTTTACCAGCATACAACCACACAGTAATCACTAAGAAAATTACAAAATAGGACCAGGTAATGCGCAGTTGACATAGGACAAGAGCTATGAATCAAAATATTTTTAAAAAGCTAGTTAAATTACTAAAAAGGATTTTTTTTGTCTTTTTCTGTTGCACATGAATGGCAGAGTAATATTTATGATTAGCAAGCTTTTCAGATATATCAGAAAGAAAGCCCTTCTTTTATGTCAAACCCACTGCATTTAACATGCTCGAGTGCTCTTACAGAAAACCACAATACCTCTTGAACTACTTATCATAAAGTGTTTTCCCCACAGTCATAGAAGGCAGATTTTAATTAACCTTTACAGTAACCTTGCCTTGTAGTTAATTAAACCAGTACAAACCAAACTAGCTTAATTTTGAGTTTTAAATTACAATGATCAAAATAGTGAAGATATTTAAACACTTTTGGAGCTCTGAACTGCCCTGTAATTTAATACTGTACTGTTTATTTTTAAAGTATATGCTTTAAATGAAAGGGTAGCAGAGTCCTTTATGAACCTTTTGAGTGTATTTAAGCAGCTGTTACTTCTAGACTAATTTGCTGGACATTATGTCAATGTTTCTGTGATCTGATAACCTATAAATTAAGCATTTCTTAACCACTGGGTTGCTTTCATAGTTTGTGAATAATATTTTTACTAACTAAACCGTTGTGATTAAATTGGCATATCTTTAATTTAAAATTGGGCACTGTACAAATGGTGTTTGCAGTCATTCCATTGCATTAATGACTGAGCCCTTGCCCCCCACACAACCCCCTGGAGCCAAGGATCAGTCTATGCTGTGATTGAAAATGCATAAATAGGTTTAAAGTCTTATCATCTGCTTGAAAGATTATTATCCCATCAGTATATAGTGCTTGAAACCTACATATCAAACTTTTGCAGCATTTTGGAGAAGGCAAAGGATGGTACATACAGATGTTCAGGGAGACTAGGGGAAATTAGTTTAAAAACATAACTTAGTTCTCCCAATCTAACTTAGTTCATACAAGTGAGGACATTACACTTAGATTACTAGTCAGGTGTATATAAATGCAAACTGTGCAGAAGTTTAAGGCAGTTAGTTCAGTCTAAAAAAGACTGACCTGACGTATTTTAAGTGTACCTCCAAAATCATCCATCTCAAATTGGGCCCAGCAAGACCTATCTAACTGAACTTGCATACAGTTCCCAGAGCACAGGGAAAACACAGCTTCTGGTTCCAACCTCAGGGTTACACTTTTCCTACCCTCCCAGCACCAGGCAACTTTTATCTCCCCAGATGGACAACACCCATAGACCAATGAGTGTCTCTCCCACTCAAACCTAGCAAACCTTCATCATCCCACAAGCTGCTCCCTCCCCTCATACTTCCAAGTTCCCTGAGGACCTTGCTAGCTCCCTGATCCCACCCAACCACCCTGGACTCTACCAACCCCCCCTCCCCCAACCCTGTTTTCCACCCTGATTTCCCAGATTGCCCCAATGGACTTCATGCATCCCCGCCACTCTTCCCCTATGGACCCCACTTACCCTTCTCCAATCTCTCCTGCAGACCCTACTATCCCTGATCCCTCCCACAGAACCTGGTAGCACCTCCAAACCCCCTTATCCCCTCCCCATGGACACCGATACCCGCCCCCATTCCCCTAAGCCTTTCACTCCCCCCATTCCAACTTATCTTAGATGAGGTTGAGCTAATCTCCCCCTATCCTCCCTAAATGTCTGCATGTACCCAGCAGTCTAGGTCCCCTCATGGCACAAGATGACTTTTGTGTATAAACAATCCCTTTTTGTCCTCCCCAGGTTGAGAAAGCAACTACATTTGCCAAAAGATTCAGCACCATGTCTCCAGAATAACCAAATAGCAATCATATGCATATCAGTATAAAAACTTGTGTAGGTCAAGTGAGGAAAAGGAAGGGAATAAGAACATACCACACAACCTACCTCAATATGTTGACTAGAGCATTTGACCCCAGCAAATTCTTCCCACTTCTTACCCCTTAAGGATTGCAGGGCTATATTATTAGGCTATTAAAATCCAACCCCAGTGAAGAGGATGAGGTGGGTTATTGTTTTGTCTTATATGAATTCAATTGTCTCCAAACATTAATATTTATTGTAATCATTTATCTCTCTGTTTGCCATGTTTGTTATTACCTTGAATTTTTATCCTGACTTTTACAATTTCTCCTCTCTTATTTATTAGTTATTATAATACAGAAAGTATAACTTTGACTTCTGCATGGAAATATAAGCATCCATACCTCATTATCATTATTGGAAGTGTATGCATCACACTGAAAAGTTACTTTATAGTTTGATAAATAGTGTAACTATAAATTCAAGCCTAGATGGCAAGTGTCTGTTGCACAACCTTCTTTTTTCCTATCCAAACTTCCCACATATTTTGGCAAACAATTAAATAGGATAAGAGGATGGGGGAAATTCCTTTAAGGCGCTAATATTTTTTTTTGATTATGGAAGTGATATCTATAAGATTTATTCAGGTCCACAGTGAATAAAGGCTTTTCAGAGCTTGAAAGCAGCATTTCTAGGAGAAATTTTCAAATAAGCTCTCTTCAAGATTCAAATTAGAGCCAGGTGAATAGTTTTTTATTGAATATTTTATTTAGCTAATGTAGCACTTACTCCACTTTGTGAATTGTCTATGATCAGACTGATACTTTCTTAAAATAGTTTACCAATTTCTTTAAAAAAGAGGTTTTGTAAACAAATGTGCTTTAGTGGATTTGCTCAAATTATTACAACATTTGAAATGTTAATACAGCTAGCAAAACAAAGTATTCTTTGGCAAAAGATCTGAATTTTATTAAACAGATTTAATGCTTGGCAGGCAATTAACATAGTATATTTACTCTTCTATTGAAGTCTAACATGATTAGAAGTCTAGGTCTGCATGTTGCATGTTCTCTTACTGTGTCATACACCTATGAATCTCTCCTGATGAACCGTTCACCACCCAGCAGCACCTACACACACTTCTTTCCCCATCTCATGCTCATCTTCTGAACCATGGGCTCTGTGACAGAAGGCCACCTCTGTTTCTTCCCAAAAACTCTACTTTGTGACAATTTGGTTAGTATGGGCCCAACAGAAGACATCACCTTACCCCATCTGTTTAGGTAACCTGAGCTGACTACATTCCTGAGGGAGTGGGGAAATCTGCTCCCTCTGCCTACGTGACTGGCATCACATACCCGGGTAAGGGGCTTTGACTATCTAATGGGCTAGAGACTGCCAGTCTGCCCAGCAACCAGTGATGCATTTCAAATTGGTTGGCTGGCAGCCAACAGGTGCTAGACTTCATTGGACCAGGTAAATGAGGTCATAAGTTAGGGGTTGCCCATGAGGAAGGGTAGTAGCCATGATAAAAACTTAGAGAGAGAGATGAGCTGGACCATATGAAACTTGCTCTCTGTCCTGAAACTCATGATCAATGAACTGCCTGCTTCCAGAGGGACACTTCACCTGCATTTGGATGACACCTGAGATCTAACTAGATACATAGCTTGCAGAAACTCAGATGCATGATCAATGGCTACCCCAGCCACCCTGTTTGCTTTATGGGATTTCTCTGATTCTACTCAAATCTGTATCCTATTTCAACCCTACTCCTTGTAACCAATAATGTTCCCCTTCATTTGGCTGACTAAGGGATACCACTACTTATGCTTCTGACTGAAGGAATCATTCTAAGTTCTTGACGTGAGACAAGTACTCTTGAGGGCTATTAGGCCAGTTTTCCAGGGGACACCATGCCAGGATCGAGTCAGTTCCTGGATGGTAGCAGCAATACCTCCAGGCAAGAGAGTATCCTCCAGTAAGGGGGTCGCCCAGATATGAGGCTCTCCTAGGAAGGCACTTGGAAGGTGGTTGGGTGCAGTGAGGTGGGTGGCTCAGCACAGGAGCACCCCTTACTGACCCACCACAGGGTCCCCTGTTCACCATGTTTTTCAGGCCCCCGGGGCTGTAGGTCATCCTCTAGGGCTAGATTCCCAGCTCATGCTTGTTCCCTAGAGCAGCTGGCTCTGCACAGAAAGCCCCACACAGCTCTTCTCCAATATGCAGAATCTAGTGCCCACTGCACGCACTCTAATGGGTGTGGGACAATGCCACACCTAGCAACTACTGTGGTCAGTCCAGGCAGTGAGCTGCACATGGACCTCATTTCAGTTGGTCCAGGATGGGCATCAAATACAGCGTGGGCCCTGGAGCCAACACTACATGTGGCATAGTCCTGGACCACCCAGAGTGGTTTTGGGACCCATGCTGTGTGTAGTGCCTACCCTGGACCAGCCAGAGTGTTGCATGCAGCTTATATCCCAGACCAGCTAGAGCAGATACTGTGAATGTTGGATCCAGTGTGAGGTGGTCCATGGGCTTTATCTGGCCCATAAAGCCAGCCCCATACCATTCATCTAGCCCATAGAGTGAGTTCTATTTATGTAACCTATATGCTACATTTTAACTCTATATCCTTCTACCCCTTGTTCTTGAAAGGAAATAAAATTCAAGGGGAATTATGGGAGCATGTACTTTTTTTATATATATATTTAAAGAAATACATGTTTTCATAATTCCCCTTCAGATTTTATTTCCTATTAAGAACAATGGATAGAAGGACATTGACTTAAAATATCATATTGAGAAACTGCATTATTTAAAGGTCAAAACTTCCATAGAATCATGTAAGTAGGGTCGGAAGGGACGTTGTAGATCTTCAAGTCCGACCCCTTGCCTGGGCAGGAGAAAAACTGGGCTCAAATGATTCCAGCCAGGTAGGCATCAAGTCTCTTCTTAAAGATCCCCAGGGTAGGAGCCAGCACCACTTCCCTTGGAAGTTGGTTCCAGATCCTAGCCGCCCTAACTGTGAAGTAGCTCTTACAGATGTCTAATCCAAACCTAGTCTCCAACAACTTGTGGCCATTATTCCTTGTTATGCCAGGGGGCGTTAGGGGAAACAAGGTCTCTCCCAAATCCTTCTGGTCCCCTCTAGTGAGTTTATAGATGGTCACGAGGTCCCCTTTCAGCCTTCTCTTGTGAAGGCTGAACAGGTTTAGGTCCCACAGTCTCTCATTGTAGGGTCTGCCCTGTTGTCCCTAGATCATGTGGGTGGCCCTCCTCTGGACCCTCTCGTTGTTGTCCACATCCCTCCTGAAGTGGGGTGCACAGAACTGGACACAGTACTACAGCTGTGATCTGACCAGTGTTGCATACAAGGGGAGGATCATCTCCTTGGCCCTGCTTGAGATGCACCTGTGGATGCACGACAAGGTCCAGTTAGCTCTGCCAACCATGACCTCGCATTGTCGGCCCATGTTCATCTTAATGACTCCAAGATTCCTTTCTGCCTCCGTGCTCTCAAGAAGGGAGTTTCCCATCTTATAAATGTGCTGCTGGTTACTACTGCCCAAGTGTCAGTATTGAAATGCATCCTGTTTTTGTTAGCCCACCCCCGTAACCTTTCTAGGTCTTGCTGCAGTCTTTCCCTCCCTATTAGTGTGCTCACCTCACCTCAAATTTTGATATCATCAGCAAATTTAAACAGGTTGCTTTTCACCTGTCGTCCAAATCGCTGATAAAGAGATTGAACAGTACAGGCCCAAGGTTTTCTGCTGTTAGTCTGAATAGAGGCCTTTCATCTAGCCTTGGTTAAATATTGCTTTTGTATACTGAAAGGCTGAATGCATAATTCATTTGCACAGCTCTGCAGTATATGGTTTGAGAGATTCTCTAAATAACTACTTTATTTGATAGTAAGCATTACAGAATGCTAGAATTCAGGGAACTTCCATCAGAACTGGGCAAGGCATGAGTTTGATCTATATGTACTTGTGGAATTGTTATTATATTTTTGGGAAGTGGGAAGGCATAACTGTTATTGTAGTTTGCTTCATTATTTAGTAGGGATTTTTTCTTTGAGAAAATAAGAAACAATATATTTCTCTGGTTTGGATTCCAACACAAAATGCGAAAATGAAAGCCCATTTCCTACCCCTTACAAACACCTTCCATAAAATGTGAAAGAACAAAATTAAAAAAACCCCAAAATCATATTCAAACACAAACATAAAAAAGAAAATAACATATCGGTGAAATATTCGGAAACAACATTTTTAAAGAAAAATCTTCTAGCAGAAAAGGGGGGCTTTTTGTTAAAAAATTAAACTAGTTCTATCTCCTGTATCAAGCTTTCAATGCTTAAAATTAAGCATAATAATATGGTACTCCTACATCAAGTCATGTATCAATTATAGTGGGATTACGGCTCAGTCATATATATGGGTGGGTCTAATTACTTCTCCCCAGCTAATAAAGGGAGTGGGAGATTATGCCTTAACCCAAGGTAATGAAGATAGAAAAGAAACTGATTTTGAACTATGCCCCTTCCCAATGCATAAATAAAACAAAAGCTCAGGGAGAAGTTGACTTTATTTTTGAGTCCATGTCTGTGATCTATTAAAAACATAGAGACTTTTCAACTGAGTATGTGGAGGAGACGGGGAGGGTGACTTAAAGACTTAGCCTCTTTTATTGTTCTCTCCTTATATTTTTCTTCCTCTCTAAAAGTTCTTTTAAGGTGTTTTTCCCCAATTCAGCTTTCTCTAAGGTACTCACAGGTTCCTTTCTTGGTCACCTTTTCTCCTCTCTCTACACTTATTTTTCTGTAATCTCATTGACAAACTCAAATTCAGCTCATTTCTATGAATAAAATGTACATCTCAGTTTCTCTCTAGATTATCATTACCTGAATGTCTACCTATCAGTTCAGGCTCAATATAGCTAAAACTGAGGTCTCAAACCTTCCCTCCTTCCCATAAATTAACCTTTATATCCACATTCTAAATCAGGCTTGTCCAACATATGGCCCGCAGGCTGCCATGTGGCTGTCCAAGCTGTTTTCTGAGGCCTGAGGTGCTGTGAAAGGAAATGAAAGTAAACGCTGTAGTTTCATTTGGTGGGGGGTGATGTGATACCACTTCCTGTGAAGTCTTTAAATATGGCTCGCTGGCCCACTGGGTGATAAAAAGTTCATGATCTGGCCCCACATTCAAAAAGGTTGGACACCCCTGTTCTAAATGATTTTAGACAATGTCATTGCCCCACTGTCCAAAAAACTGTGCATTGGTTTTCTCTCAGCCTCTTCTCCAGGTCTTTGCATTTTAACAATTGCCAAGGCTGGCAGAGCTCCACCCCAACCTCTTTTTTTCTTTGTGTGTGCGTGTGTGTGTGTGTGTGTGTATGTGTGTATATGTATGTATGAGGTTCTCTAATTTAATTAGAGGTACTCCATAAAACTTTTTTTACAACTGTACTTGCCAATACATCTCTACTACTCCCACACTGACTACACCCCACAACAGAAAAATCACCATCTCTGGATCTTGCACCTGAACCTCCAGACATGTTATATACACCGGAAATCTATCAAAGACAAAAGTACACAATTACCTGTCGGTGCACACTTCTAACAAGACAACCACTCTCGCTCCAATCTTTGAGTTCTAATCCTCAAAGGGAACTTTCAAAACACCTTTAGTACACAAGCCTATGAACTTTACTTCATAAGTCTACTGGATACTAAAAATCATGGACATTGGATTTATTGCACATTATAATCTGTCTGCCATCTGATAACCCCAGGTAACCTGTCTGCATTTTAACAACTACATTCTATCACCTATCTGTCTCACACTGATTGTCTCACATCTCCTCTGATCCTCACTGTCATGCATGTGCATTTTCACAGACCTGCATTTTGCATATCAGCTTCTACTCTGCCTAGGAGAGCATACAAAACACCACCAGACTTTTCTTATGCCTGAAGAAGGGTTTGTGCCCAAAATGTTGCAAAGAACAATTTTCCCAACTATTCAGTTGGTCTAATAAAAGATTTCACATCTACCATATATCTATATGTATTGTAGCAGACCAGAATCGTAGGGGTGGCCGTGAACTCACCTAGCACCCCCTACCGTGATGTAATATTAAAAGCACCCTCACATCTCACCCGCCACATCTTTGATGTTAACCATGTATAAGGGAGACTGCCCTTAGTCCTCTCTGGCACAGTGCTCTGATGTATCTTGGTCTTTGTTCTATCTTGGGTGACTCGGTGCACCCCAACCTTATGGGCTATGTGTGACTCCAACCATCCCGGTACCATGCCCCAAGATGTACCGGACATTGTTTGGTCGATTTCACTCTCCGCACCCCACGGGCGTTTCTGGCTTGCCTTGCAACCGTGCTCTCTGGCACTCGTCAATCTCTGCCCCTACTCCGGGGCTTCTCACAACTGCCTGCTCCAGGGCTTTTCACAACTGTGCCCCTTGCTCTAGGGCTTCTCACTACCCCCTTACTCTGAGGCTGGGGTCAGTGCACCCCAAATGCTGTGCCCTCTCTGGCACCAGGGTCCCCATGCTACCATGGAGCCCCTATGAGGCCTCCTCCAACCCCTAATAGCCTCACCCAGTCCTCTGGTGTAACAACAGCAAAAAAAAAAATTACACAAGCCCCTGGGCTATAACACAAAGCTAAACCTCCTGACTAAACGTTCTCCAAACCACACCACATCTCTCACCCGTGTAAATAGCGGCTGGTACATTCAGGCCTTATTCTCTTTCCCACATTCAGAGGCGATCTCTTTCCCAGGCAGTACTCCTTCTTCCTGGCTGCCAGCAGAGAAAAACCACTCACAGCCTCCAGTCTGGGTCTTATAGTAGTAAGCCCTGCCCCTTCCAGTCAGCTGACTCACCAGTTGTGGGCCCTTAGCTCCTCCTGGTTGCCCCTAGCAACCAACACCTGAACCCATACTGCTGCTTTTCAAGTACCAGGCAACTTAGTGCCCTGATACATGTATCTATATCTAGTTATATCTATCTATGTATCTATCTATCTATATCTGTTGGTTGTAGCTGTGTTGGTCTAAGGGCATAGGCAGACAAGGTTCTTTGGGTAGGTGTGATATCTTTTATTTGGCCAACTAAATAGATGGAAACATTGTTCCTTGCAAGCTTTTGGGCAAAGAACAAAAAGAAATATTTGTATTTATATAAAGGGAGCAGGGGATTCTCTACTCTAATTTTATATATGATATATGTGTTATATATCTAAATTAGATATATTCTGCATATCAGTCAAGCACCTCAACCACAAAACCATCCTTTATTACTCTTGACTTCATTATATATATATATATATACACCCTCCTTTATTACTCTTGACTTCATTATAGATATTATATGATGGTTTTTGTGGTTGACGTGCTTGACTGATATGTAGAAGATCACAAACTTCTTGTGTGCACTTTAATATTCATGTTTCTGAATTGCCTCTGTTGCCTGAATTGGAATCTATTCTGTCAGTTTCAACTTTAATTTCCTTGGGACAGGATTTTATCTTATCCTGTGTTATTAGAGTGCATAGAACAATTAAGTCCATTTTATGTAAAGCCTCCAGGTAGAAGTTTAATTCTGTCAATGATAATTTAAAAAGAGAAGAGAAAAGGCTGGACTTATTTTAATATTTATTCTTTCAATTATGTGCGAGTTTACTGTAATAATCTTCATAAACTCTAAAGCTTATAAAAATAAAACTCTTAAAATGATCCAGTCTCCAGTGCTGGCCTTGGGTCTTGAGTGGGCCCTCATGCCAGACCTGTACTGAACCACCCACCCCCCCAGCACCATATGGGGCCAGGGGAAAACGTGGTACCAGCTCTAAGATACATGACACATGAAGTTCCTGTGTGGGGCCAATCCAGAAAGCATTGACAGGGGACAGAGAGCTCCCCAGTCCTAGCCCTGATTAGCTCCTGGAGAGGGCCAGTGAGTTGAATAGCACCAGCACTAGGGTCAAAGAGCTCCCTGTCTCCTGTGTCCCCCTGCTGGCTAGGCTGACCAGGAGCATATTTGTTCCCAGGCAGCATCTACGTGCATTTTACTGTGCATTATCTAACTTTGCAGTTCATTTACTACTTGTATCTATAGGGAGTAGTTAACTGCACAGTTGACTGGTTTACTGCACAGTAAAGTGTCTCGTGAAGATACAACCACTGGCTCACAGGCCATCAACTACAATTCTTACTAAAACTCCAGTCTAGTTCAATAAGAGTTTAGTCTTCTTTAGTTTAAAAAAAAATCAATGAACTAGTATAGTTAAGGCATATATGTTTCTATGGCTGATGCTATATCAGGCAGTGATGTCACCAGTATCACAGCCAGCTGCCTTTCATTTCAAATCCCAAGCACCTATTTATTGATGTGTCATGAGCAACTTGAGCTTAGGATCATAGAAGCATAGACAATTAGGGTTGGAAGGGACCAAGAGGTAATGTAGTCCACCCCCTGCTCAAAGCAAGATCATACCCAACTATATCATCCCAACCAAAGCTTTGTTTAGCCAGGTCTTAAAAACCTCCAAGGATGGAGATTCCACCACCTCCAATCTGTTCCAGTGTGTAACTACACTCCTAGTGTGAGATTTTTCCCTTAATAGTCAACCTAAATTTCCCTTGCTGTAACCTGAGGCCATTGCTCCCTGTTCTGTTATCTGTCATCAATGAGAACAGTCTAGCCCCATCCTCCCCTCTCAGGCTTCTTTTCTCTAGACAATCTAAGCCTGAGTCCCTCATCCTTTACAGGTAAGTCAAGTTCTCCTATTTTCATTGCCCTACGCTGGACTTTCTCCAATTTCTCCACATTCTTTCTGTAGTGGGGGCCCCAACACTGGACACAGTACTCCAAGTGTGGCTTCACCAGTGCTGAATAGAGGGAAACAATCACTTTCCTCAATCTGCTGACAACGCTGCTGCTAATACATCCCAGTATGCCATTAGCCTTCTTAGCAACAGGGACACACTGTTGCCTCATATTCATCTTATTGTCCATCTTATTGTCCACTGTAATCCCAAGGTCCTTTTTTGCAGGGCTGCTGACCAATCTGTAGTTCCCTGGAATCACGTTTTTCACTTTCTTAGAGATGGGCACTGTATTTGCCCATTTCCAATTGTCCAGGACCTCCGCTGATTGCCATGAGTTTTCAAGGATGATGGCCAATGGCTTTGCAAGCTCATCAGCCAATTCCCTCAGCACTCTCAAGTGCATTCCATCTGTTCCTATAGACTTGTACATGTCCAGCTTTTCTAACATCTCCCTACCCCATTCTTTTGCCACTGCTGGTTGCTCACCTCCTCCTCAGACTGTGCTGCCAGGTGCAGTAGTATGGGAGCTGACCTTGTCTGTGAAGACTGAGGTGGAAAAGGCATTGAATACTTAAGTCTTTTCTGCATCCTCTTTCACTAGGCTGCCTCCCAGTTTAGTATAGTAAAGGACCCACATATTCCCTGATCCTCCTCTTGTTGCTGACATACTTGTAGAAATTCTTCTTGTTCGACATGGGTGTGGATTCTGTGGGCAGGAGCATGCAAGGAGAAGATCATGGCTCTACCCTTACCTGGGTTCCACACTGTCACCACCCCAAGATCCTGTTCTTTGATCCAAGCCTCACCCACCCATCCCACTCCTGAACAGTGCTTCCCTCCCACACCCATTGCAGGGAGATGCAGAGAGAGGATTGTGGCCCTGCCCTGGCCCCAGCCCTGGCCCCAGCCCCAGCCCCAGCCCATGTTGTCACTGCCACAAGATCACAGCCCCAGCCTCAGCTTCCTGTCTGCCCATAGCCCCATGCCATTCACCTGGCTATGTGCCCTGCCCACATGTCTCCCTGCTAGTCTCCATAGAGACCATGGGATTGTGGGGTGGTGACAGCTTGGGGCTGGGGCAGAGCCATGATCTGCTCCCTACATGTCCCTGCCTGGAGAATTAGGGCTCGGCCCTGGCCCTGGCTCTATGCCATCACCATCACAAGATCCCAGGATCTCCATTAAGACCAACAGGGAGCTGCACAGGCAGGGCACATAGATAGGAAGAGGGAATACATCCAGGGCTGGGACCAGGATCTTGATTCAGCGATAGCATGGGGCTGGGGCTGGGGCTGGGGCAGAGCCACGATCCACTCCCCGCATGTTTCTATGACAGGTTTGGGTTCTGAAGGCAAGGGCATGCGGGGAGTGGATCACAGCTCTCACCATGCTGTCATGCACCACTTCACACTCACCCACTGCCTCATCCCAGCAGCCTGGGCAAGATCCCTGCTCATGTGGGCCCTGCCCTCAGTGGTGGGTGCAGGGCAGATGGGCTGGGTTGTGTGGGCAGCAGGGCTAGGTTTGTAAGCTGTGGCAGAGCTTCCAGAAAATGGAGTCAGGCCACTGCTGTGCACCTGGAGCTGGCAGGACCAGCTGCATGCACCACAGTCCATGCTACTTCCCATACCTCAGCTTAGCGGGACCAAGGAACCTACTGCATGCTAGATATAATCCCTCAGCACATCCAGTCTGGTCTATGGGCAATATTTTACCCACCTCTGAACTACTCAGACATGCTGACATGTTCCAAATATATCTCATCAATGTGATTCAGTGTCCTAAAGAGTGAAGAAAATATATTGATTATATTTCGAATACAAAATTAAATAGTACAGAGAGATTTGCATTGTACGCCTAGATTTTACAATACACCTTCAGATAGACACTTCAGATGAACTTTTATTTTCAAAAGCATCTGGATGTCTAATTTCCATTTGCTTAAGTATTTATATGGTTCTGGTCTTTTGTGTAGTTTCCTGGTCTCACAAATCACAGAAAAAAAAATCAGAAAACCCCATTCTGACATAAAGGGACAATACACACACACACACACACACACACACAGGAGTAGCAATCACTTAATTTAAAATATATTTCTTTCAGAGATTAATTGGCCTAAACTGTATTTCCTGAATCTGAAATCTAGCTAAATAAAATATGTATTGCAGATGTGGAGAATGAATGATGAATGGGACAGAAATAGATTAAGGTGCAAATCCAGCGGAGATACTTCAGTGCCTGGAGTGGAATCCAGAACTTGAGAGAGTCATTTGAGAGTTATCTATGTAGTGTAGGTATAAGGTGCTTCAGAGTGGAATCCAGAACACAAAGCATATTTAAAAGAGAGCACATTAAAACCAGCCGTCACAGCATGTGGTTGCCTAAAGCTAACTCATAGAAAAACCCTGACCACAGATGTGACACCTGCTTACCAGATGTTTTACAAAGTGACCTACAGAAAGGTTTTCACATCCACATATTCCAAAGCTGGAACCATCTTATGCCCTTTTCAAGAAAAGTAGCTGGGCTCATCTTTAAAAAAAATATAGGAAGGGAAGGACATATAGTAACCCATATTTCTATAACAGGTCATCCAAAAACTAGGAAATTGACGCTTGGTTTCTTACTTTGCATCTTCTGCTCTGTTTCTAATGTTCTCCTGCCGAAGCAACCACTTTTTATCACTACTAAATGTAGATTACTAGGACAGATCATTATTTCTTAGTCCTTTAAAATAATTATGGGGGACTATGACTTTGAGAATATATCAGTTTAAGATAATTGTCCTTCAGAAAGATTGGCTTTACTTTCACACAATTAGTTTCAGGTTTGTTCCTGTTGATTAGTTGTTGTTTTTATTTATTTATTTATTTTTGCCTTAAATCATATGCACTCTAAGGGCAATTATTAGCTCATACTTTCCTTTGACAAATTTGACTATTTGGCCAAACTTTGACTATTTCCATTGATATTTATGAACAGGGATCCTGGTTTTCACTGATAACCCCCCTACCCACAATATTTGGATTTAAAAAAGAACCCCAAATCCACATTTTTCATTGATCAAAATGAAACACCACTAATACATAGATATATAATATATAGATATAGTTATAGATATTAGTGGTGCTTCATTTTGATCACAGAAAAAATGTGATTTTGGGGTTACTGTCTTTACCTGAAAATTGTTCTTTTTTATCAGAGGAAACCAGGATCCCTGTTTTTGAGGCTGAAAAGATCATATCTGATACATTGCATGGAGTATTCTGTATAGCTTTGGGTCCCACATTTCAAGAAATATGTGGTGAAATTAAGAGTCCAGAGGAGAGCAACAAAAAAATATTACAGCTTTTAAACATGAAATAGGATAATAGGTTGGAAGAACTTGAATTATTTATCATGGTGAATGGAGTAAAAGTGATTTGCTAAGTTCTTCAAATATAAAAAAATATTGTCATAAAGAGAATGGCTACAAACTGTTCTCTGTTCCAAGATAACATGAAGATTTGAGCTTTAAAAGGCCACAAGGGAGAGAGAGGTGGAATATCAGGAAAAAATGTCTAAGGATGAATATGAATATTATTGGAACAATGTCATTTGGTAGTTTTTTAGATAAGTTTAGAGAAACACTTAGAGGAAATGATCTAGACAGAGATGAACCTACTTTTTGCAAAGGTTTGGATTAGATGAACCCTTAAGGTCCTTTCTCAAGATGAGCTCTATTTTTCTATGCTTCAATGATATTTTTTAATTTGCAGGAAAAACAGTACATCTATTTCTTCGAAAAATTTTTAACAGCATCATTATCCTATGAGTTTGGCAAGGAAATAGTCCTCATGAAAAGCAGGCCTTTGGTGTCATTCTGATTCTTCATTCAGACAAAATCAATCTTTCTTTTTCCCCCCAAATTATCCATTGTCTGTGGAAGTCAAAAGACAGGAGAATATGAGTCCTAGACTTACCTCAACTTTGAAATGGTATTATTAATCTGTTAATATTGTATACTGTAATACTGAGAAAAGTATTATCTGTATCCTAATACCCATTTTAGCATACATTTTATCAAAGGGGTAGATGAGATGATGTGTAAAGTTAATCTTGGGATAACTGAGACTAGAAAGTGGATGTCTAATAAAATCACTTTCAAATTAAGAAATTCTTTTCCACAGAAAGTCTGCCAAATCTATGTACCTGAATGCAGTGCATTATCTGTAAAAGACTCTGTTCCTTAAAATTCAATCCATTGCTTTTGTTTGTTACATATTCCTGTCCCCAAGTAAAACCAGTTCAGAAATTATAACTGTTGCTAGCTAACATAATTGTCCCTGCCCGTGAAATGATTGAAATCTGTGCTGCAGTGCTGAGGTGCTCTGTTTTAAAACATGCTCCATATCAGTACTGAAGTTGTTACAGTTACAAATGCCATATCTGGAATATGCTTGTTTCCTCTGTTACAAACAGACAAAGAAACAAGCAAAGAAAATAACCTCCAAACCAAAACAAACCATAATAACCTCCTCCCCCTGCCCCAAAATAAAACCCAACAACAAATAAACAAACATTAAAAGCATGTTAGTGAGGTTGTAATATCAGGAGTTAGGAAATAATATATAAAAATAGAAGAGTTCTGTGACTCTTTCCAGTTTTGGCCAATGGTCTCAGTCAAAATCTGAGCTAGTTATTGTACAAACATATACAATAAAATAAAAAGTTAAAACTTTCTAGAGTAGCTTACATTCTAATTAAAGACAACAAATTACAATTGATCAACTTTTCTTAATTAACAACAAGAAAATGCACTTGCTTTGTTTTTAGACAGAGAATAAATATTTTGGGGCATCTATCTCTATAAAAAGCAATATATATATTTTTGACTTAACCAACTAATATAAACATTGATTTTAATTAAGTTTTCTTATTGCTTGTAAGCACAGGATTTTATTTTTTTAAAGAAAGGGATCTTGCATGCCAAGAAGTTTTTACAGGCCCCAGCTCTTGTTATATATTTTATAGTAAAAGCGAATGCATAATGGAAATGCTTACAACCTCCTCCCCCTTAGATGTGCACAGGTACTGGTATAATCCAAGGCACTACCAAGGGAGAACATTTTAATTAACAGTTGCAATTTTAGTATATCAGGCAAGTAGGGTTCTCTGCTTAAAAAAAACTTTATTTAATAACCTCTACCACACCAACATGAAAAATTATAACCTTTAAAATTCAACTTTCTAGCTGTTCTAATTCCATTCTTAAATTCTTATAGTCTTAACTGAAAGTTTTATGAAACTGTATTCAAGAGAGCTAGAATATCTAATTTATAGTAAAATACATAAATGTCTTTGAATACCCTCCATTTTCAATAACAGAGATTGGAGCAAATGAAAAACTGTTGAGTTATATGTCAGTCACACTTGTAAGTAGGCAATAGCAACATTTCCTTTATTCCCCATAGAAGCAGCCATAGCATCTTCTTCATAAACTGTATATCTTTATTAAGTCTCATTAAATAGAAATATTTGAATAATTTCTGATTTGAGCAGCCATGTAATGGCAATACATTTGCAACAGAATATATATAAACAAAAACCAGAATTATACATAGCCAATAAATGCATCTTTTCCCTATTTATTAATGGAATTTATATTTTTGCTTTTGTTTTCATTGAGGCTAGTTCTTTTTCCTTCCTAAGTCAATGGTTGGCCGTGTTCAGATTTTTAGAGAGCTGGTGAGTTCTCACTCTTTCTATTTTTCTTGCTGTTATTTAAGTGATATTCTTTATATTTTTTGTTGATTGTATTTAGATATCTCTTCCTTAAAGGGGCTGATCTAAAGGTCATTTAAGTCAAGTTTATTCTTTCTATTGACTTTTTCTCTATCCCTGAAAACAGATTTTAAATACTTCTAAGATAATATTATTTCTTAGAGAATATTCAGTTCTGGGACTGTGTGTATCCATTCAGGCTCGCTAGTAGTTGAAGGAAGAGAATTCTCTAGGCCTCCAGCCTATGGTTACTTTGAACCTAGCATCCTAGGATCTAGAGGAGTGGAGAAGCTTTGGAATGAAACACAATAGCCAGATCCCCTTAAGACATTACTCCAACTTCTTTCAAGATGGCTTGATGTACACACTTCTACTAATGGAGGGCTCAGTGTGTCAGAATATCATTAAACTTATGTGGCTGCTTTCAGCAAAACTGCAGGCACAAGAAGGTATTATACACTGAGAATAAAATGGCAGAATTTGGTCTTAAAGAAATAACAACTCCCTCAAGATGTTTCTCTATTTGAAATAATGGAATAAAATTTTGTGTATGTTCCTACTGATAAAATTTGCAATAGATTACGTGGAGGAAATACTCAAAGATGGATGATATTTTAAGGAATAATATTCTAAGGGGGGGAGGGGGTTGTTTGTTTGCTTGCTTGCTTGCTTGTTTTATTCCTCTATGGCACCTTCACCTTCTTCTAACCAGGATGCACAAACTCATGCAACTTGTATCTGAGCACATTTTAATGAGCCCTGGAGAGGCGGGTTTCTTTTTCATTGACAGCTCTCATCCCCTGCTTTACCATGCAGGTAAGGGTGCTTTTGGTGCCTTTGCGTAATAAGCCTTGTAGTTGTATGACAAGGTTGACTCATGTAATTTCAGAAATAGGTTAGATCAGAATTTGTATGGAACGGTTGGGATAGTGATGATCCTTCTTCAAGCAGGGGGTTGGACTAGAGGTCCTAGAGTTTCCTTCCAGCTCTACTTTTCTATGATTCTATGAATGGAGATGATAATATGTTGGTTCTGTCATCCACTATAAGAAAACCTGAGTCATTTTAAGTGGGGGAGGTATTATGCCTACATATTTCATTGAAATATGGAAGGAATCTTCTCTTTTTTACCAGTCCTCATATAAAAATGGCTTGCATGCAAGCATTCTCTTTAAGCTTCTGAGTGCTCATCATCCAAATGTAGGTATATTTTATCATATCAAAAAGATTAGAGAGGCATTACAAATTAGAAATGTGTCATTGTTGATCCTGTTATTTATAAATTAACATCATGTGGTTTTACATGAGGTTTACATATTCTTGACACACGCAGTGTCATAGGGTGGAAGTTTGGAGGACTGAGAAATGGAAGCTGGAGAGGGAGAAGAAAAATTAAAATGTGTACAAATAAGTTGCAAGGGCATTAGTCACTGAAGCACAGGTCAATTTGTAACTGAAGTCCATGTCAGTCTTAGGCAAGTTTTAGATATTTGAGTTTAAAACTGATAATAAAATTTTCTGTTGCTAGAGGCTCCTGAACTCCATTGGAACCTATTATTCAAGGCAACTAAAGCTCTGCTTCTGGGGATGTACAGAATCTGATAATGATGAGGAGCTGCTTAACCTCCAGTCCAATTCTATGCCTTACTAGGATCCATAAGCCTATCATACCTAGGGAGCCTGATCCAGTAAGAATTCTTACAAAACACCTATTGGAGCAAGACCCATATCAATGGAAAAGGAGACAGTGGCTTCTCTTTTATTTATTTTCTGGGCTTCTAGGGAGCTCACACAGAAACTCAGAGACTAGAGGGATATAAACTTTCACACCCCAAGTGAATGCTGTAATTACTATGTTATAAGACTTTTTGGGGTAAGATACTTAAAAGTGATCTCTCAACACTTCCTGCTGGAGCTATTCCACTTCCAATGGAATAATAAAGAGCTATTGTACTTACATGAAAGGGGAAATTGTGATTATAGCGCTTTTTCTGTAGACATGCAGTTTATTAATTGCTTCATATGTAATAAATAAACAGTCTTCTATGAAAGTTTAGGAGTCTGATAGTGTCTTCCTAGCCACTGGGCTAGAGATTCATATTCTCTTTCTTTCTTCCTTGAGCCCCAAACCATTTACATGGTTTTTTAAAGGCATTTTAGGCAAAGTGAAACATTTTCAACCTAAGTTTTAACATTAGAGAGATTGCCCATCCACCTGATAATAACCTGCAGTCTAGTAATTAATGTATTTTGCCAGGAATGTGGGACATGTTTTTGAAATCTATGAAAGAGAGAGAAGCACTAAAACCAGGTTACCCAAGTACCTGGTGTATGTTCTGAGCTATTCTACTAAAGGAGTGAGGGATATGTAGGGTTTAGATTCTGGTTGTAAAGTATGGCTTGGATAGGGATGGTCCTGTCTGAGGCAGGAGGCTGGATTAGATGGTCTTTGGAGGGCCCGTCTAATCCTACTTTTCTATGATTCTATAATTCTATGATTCTATGAGTGTTCTCCTCTTTGATTTTCTTCAGTTTTAAAATGCATCTTCATTTCAAGATAGAATCTGGGGTCATGTATCCCAAGTGAAGAGACAGGTCCTAGTGGCTTAGATAGGAGCTAGGCACAAAACTTCACAGACTATGGGTGTTTTGCAGATGACCAGCAGCAGAACTTGGTGCCTCAAGAACATGAAAATCCAACAGAGTGAGTTTAGGTACATTCAGGACTTTGTGGCATCTATTTTATAATAGATTTGGATTGTGATTTGGATTTGATTTTGGAATGTGATGAATGAAGTTTGCTCTGTGTTCTAACAAAAACTCTATAGTGTCATCACAGCCTCATGTGTATGTAACAGACTGTAATAGAAGGGATACTCACCTGTAGGGGGAAACCCGTCGTAAGCCAAAACCAGGCTGAGCCTGAGAGGTTTCTTTGTCCCCCTGAGGACACCAGAGCCAAAGGACTGAAGAAATTCTGCCTTCAGGGCCTGGAAACAGGGCCCCTCTCACAGCCCCAGAATTCTGCAGCCAGAATTGGTGGCTGCTAGGAGCTGGGGCAGAAGCTTGACAGTTGAAGATTGTTGGGAGCCAAGGGAGAGAGAGTAAGAGAGAAATAGAGAGAGAGAGACTGTTGTTAGACTGCAGGGATCTCACTGGGGGACCAAAGTGGTGAGTGAGGGAAGTGACCAGAGCCCAGAGGTGAATCCTGGCTCTAGTTAAAGGGGAAGCACCTGGGGTTAGGAGTTGGTGAGTGGGCATAGCCCTCCCATCTTGTAGTTGACCTTCACATGGGAAGCCCCGAGGAAGTGAGCAACCAGGACTGTAGAGCCACCAGCCCTGTCTGAGGGGCAGAAAGAGGTGTCATGGGGAGGAAGTTTTTTATGTATTGTAGGATGTCAAGCATGGGCACCAATCATCATCAGGAGTGGGGCCCTGGGGTCATTGAGGGAGTTCCTATTGCACTCACACCTGAACTATGGTGGAGTCAAGACCATGATAGTTAACCAAGAGACTACTATTTTGAGTGTCTACATCAGATTTGCCGGGGGTGTGATTCCCTACCTATAAATGTACATATGCTGTTACCAAATTATACATATGTCTATAAGCCTTGAGGTCATTAGTATTATTTCATAAGTTAAATATGTTATGAGTTAAACCTTAGAATAGATAGCAAAGTATGTGTACAAATATAAATGTATGTATGTAAGTATGTATGTAAATATCTGAATATAAATTAATATCTATCTATCTGTTGTACATAATAAATATTGTAAATAGTTACCTAGTCCGTCAGAGTGCTGTTACAGGAGATATTCCCATACCATGATCCTGAGGTTTCTTGTGAGCCTAAAGGAAACAAAAGGATGGGTATAGCTGGTGCCCTAGAGTTCCACAAATTGCCACTAGCAGTGATAGGCACCCCACAGCAGGGTGTTATATATATAAGCCTTGATGGGTTTAAAAATGTCTGCTGGGGCACTTTATCTAAAGCTCAACCCTAGTCTTCACTTCCACATGTGAACAGAGGGGTCTCCTTCTTTCTGAGCTGTAGCGATGAGGGACTGCTTCTCCCCTTCCATCTGTGTGGGCAAAATAGTGAGAGGGAAATCCCTCAGACTCCCACTGCAAGGCAGACTGGGACTAGGGGGGGAGGCCCTGGGTGGGCTAAGAGAACCCCCCTGAGGTGGGGGCTCTACATGTGGGTAGCTCCATGACTACCAACTGCTTTCCCCTCCCACCTGTGGGGCTGAGATATGCCCCAACTACACAGGGGAGGGGTGGGAAACCCATCTGTTCCCATGCAGCAGGGAAGACTGGGGCTCAGGGGACCTCAGAAGGTCTGGGCTAAATCTCCTGAGGCATGGAGCTCCCTTGGATGGGCAGACCCTTGGCTGCCATGGCCAGCACCAGTGAGGGGGGCTGCTTCTCACCTCCCACCTTCAGGGGCAGGTCAAGTATGGGGATGGGGGTGAGGGGAATCACTCCCCACTTGCAACAGGGCAGACTGGGTCTGTGGGGCAGGCCTGGGGCCAGGGGCTCTTTCTTTTTCATTTCCCCCCACCTCACTGGGCTGACAGACATAGGCAGGATGCAGGCTAGGGAGCAGAGACTTTGGTACCTCAGCTCTGTAACAGCTCAAAGGTAGGTCCAGCTCTGCTGAAGCATACAGCACAGCTAAGGGCAGCCTACCCATCCTGTCAAGGGGGTTGGGGGAGGCACAAGGAATCCTGGGATGCTGAGGGACTTGACTTATCTTGAGTTGAGAGAGGATTTGGGACAGAAGTTTGACAGATTAGTTTAACGTAAATCAGTTCAGTCTGATACTACATCCATCCATGGGCAGTGGGGTCCCGCAGGGCTCGGTGCTTGGACCGATACTCTTTAATGTCTTCATCAGCGACTTGGACGAGGGGGTGAAATGTACTCTGTCCAAGTTTGCAGATGACACTAAGCTATGGGGCGAAGTGGACACGCCGGAGGGCAGGGAACAGCTGCAAGCAGACCTGGACAGGTTAGACAAGTGGGCAGAAAACAACAGAATGCAGTTCAACAAGGAGAAATGCAAAGTGCTGCATCTAGGGAGGAAAAATGTCCAGCACACCTACAGCCTAGGAAATGACCTGCTGGGTGGCACGGAAGTGGAAAGGGATCTTGGAGTCCTAGTAGACTCCAAGATGAACATGAGTCGGCAGTGTGATGAAACCATCAGAAAAGCCAATGGCACTTTATCGTGCATCAGCAGATGCATGACAAATAAGTCCAAGGAGGTGATACTTCCCCTCTATCGGGCGCTGGTCAGACCGCAGCTGGAGTACTGCGTGCAATTCTGGGCGCCGCACTTCAAGAAAGATGCGGATAACCTGGAGAGGGTCCAGAGAAGGGCCACTCGTATGGTTAAGGGCCTGCAGGCCAAGCCCTATGAGGAGAGATTAGAGAAACTGGACCTTTTCAGCCTCCGCAAGAGAAGGTTGAGAGGCGACCTGGTGGCTGCCTATAAGTTCGTCAGGGGGGCACAGAAGGGAATTGGTGAGTATTTATTCACCAAGGCGCCCCCGGGGGTTACAAGAAATAATGGCCACAAGCTGGAGGAGAGCAGATTTAGATTAGATATTAGGAGGAACTTCTTCACAGTTCGAGTGGCCAAGCTCTGGAACGGGCTCCCAAGGGAGGTGGTGCTCTCCCCTACCCTGGGGGTATTCAAGAGAAGGTTGGATGTGTATCTAGCTGGGGTAATGTAGGCCCAGCACTCTTTCCTGCTTATGCAGGGGGTCGGACTCGATGATCTATTGAGGTCCCTTCCGACCCTAGCATCTATGAATCTATGAATCCATGTCTATCATAAACCAGGTTCAACCATTTTGGAAACCAGTCTATGTGCACTGAATTTCTGTTCTGGTACAGGTTTTATTGATTTCTGATCACTTATACTGGTTTATGTGTAATTTCTGTCTCTAGCTCAATTACTTATTTCTGGACTAGTTTTTACTACATTTTGAAAGGCAGATTTTGACACTCCTATCTCATTGGGCACTATTCCACTCCATGATGTTATTGTTGCTGCTATTATTATTATTAACCAAATGACAGGTTTTAGAATCTAACCTGTTTTTCATATTTTTTAGGATTTATACAGTTTTACTGCCTTAGTGTCAAATTAGGACCAATGCTTTGTTAACAGTTGTCTCTCAATATTAGCAAATTGGGAAAGTTCCTTGTTTCTCTTTTTTGTTGAAGGGTTTCTACTCCTTTAACTACTCTGCAATTTTAGTGATCGCTCAGTTACTGGTAAATATTTATAATGACAGACAGGTCAGCTAACAGCAAGTATACATTTCCAAATGAGTGCTTGGATGTTTATATCCCAACCTGAAAGATATATTAACCCAGGTTCCTGAAGGGTGCCTAAAGCTTTAAGATATCAGTTTATATAATATATGTGTAACGTTCTTGCAGTGAAGAATAATGTACTGTATCTTACCTTAGTTTGAAATATTCAGCATATTTGAATTTGTTTGCATATGATTCATCTGTATCATCTATGTCATTCTATATATATATGTATATGCTGGATTTATATTATTCTCTCCAAGTCTGATGGAGAGCACTTTACAGTAGAGTGAACCATTAGAGACTGCTTCAGCTGGTCAATAGAATTTCATTGTCTGTTTCACAGCTGCAAGTCAATCTAGGAACCTAATATTAAAAAAGGAAGCTAAATTCTACTACATAATCAAAATAAATAAATAAATAAATAAACTCCCTTCTGACCACAGAGCTAGGCATTTTTATAAGGTATTTCAGCTAAGAGTCATTCTGAATCTATCGTGTATAGCTAATTTATAAAAGAACTCAGATAATGAAATGTTGCATAAAAGTGCTTGCTTAGAAAATATTGTCTTTGAATCTCAAGTATAAACAGAATTAAAGAAACAGTTAACACATTTGAAGCTGCCAGAAAATATAATAAAAAATAAATCATTATCACTAATCGTTTTTGGGGTATGTGGTTCTTTCTTCTATCTCAGGAAACCTTGCTGTTCTAGAAGTACCCTAATATTACAGTCCCTTTCATAGAGACATGTATTTAACTCAGTAAAAAATTGAGATCAATCTAGTTCTCACTGGGTGTATCTATATGTGTACCTAGGGTGCAGTAAATTAATTAAATCCACTGTAGGCCAGTACAGTCCAGGACAAGTACTGTCCTACAGCAGAGTAGTTATGTGCACCAAAATGCATGTGTAGATGGTGTTTGGAGCTGTCTGGGGCATGAGGGTGCTATAATGAGGGGGTTGCCTGCCAGCTAGTCCTGCACTGGAGCACCCTTGTGCTCCAGCTATACCCCTGCAGCATGATGAGCCAGGACTGTTATGGTTGGCAGGCTGATCCCTGTGGGTCCTCTTTCAACCAGTGCTGCTCCACCCTGTTTCAATGTGCTGTGGTCCTGCACATGTAAATGCTGCACCTGGGAGCAATAAATTCCAGGGTGAACTGCACCAGTTTATTGCTCTGTGCTAATTGTATATGTAGATGCACACACTGAAATCTCAATGATTGTTATCCTTACTGTTTATTGTCCCTGCCAGTATGTACAAAATCATTCCAGAAAAGTAGCATACATTTATCAAATGATGGGCTGAACTTCCTACTGGTTTTAAAATGGTCTGTAAATTGGCATGAGGAAATTAATTGAATGGAGATATACTTGCACTTACTGGCATTCAATATATATATGTGGAAACACAAATCCAAGGTTTAATGACTCCGGCTTTCATTCATGAATGAAAATTTAAGGCATTTCTCACCAAACAAAGACACAAAAATTAGCCATAATTGTGATTTATCTCATTGTAGTTATAATTTAATGTCCAAGAGTAAGAGTTGTCTATTGCAGAAAGTAACTTTTTAAAGCTGGGCAGATTTTTTTTGTTTTTGTTTTACAACAGCTGGAAATATACCTCTAGATTATTCCTTTTACTTTTTGTATGTATACATGGGGAACCACTCTTGTGGGAGGATGGGAGAATGTCAGTTATTCTTCAGTTAAGTTCAATAGCTATTGTCAGCCCCTTAAATATATAAATAAAACCAAATTACAGAGAGATGTTATGTAGGTCTGACAGTATCATCTGGTCCTTAATATCATCTCTTCTTGGTTACTTTAGTTCTAAATATAATTCTAGTATCTGGAAAACAGGTGAACCTAATGATTTATGTCACAGTCTTGTCTCTAGAAGTATGAAAAGGCTGTTGCTGAAATGAAATAGTAGACCATTTTCATGATATAGTGTCACCTTTTATGCCATAGCTTCTGACATTTCTTTTCTCTTTCTTTCCTTCAAGTTATTAAAAACTTCTTCTCAGAAGTTCAAAGTTCCCTTGTAATATAATTATCATTAGTTTTTTTCTTAATGTGTTTATAACTTTATAATGAAAGAGTTCTATTTTCTGTTCATATTCACTCTTTTACATAAAAGTCAGTGCACCACAAGAGGAGAAATCAAAGCTCCAATTAAACACAGTCGAATGAAAATGACATAAGTTAAATACGTAGGTAAAGCTTGGGACGTGACATGAGGTATACAAAGAACATTCCAAAAAAACAGATAATGCCAGAATGATCAGATATCTTTCTTTTATGAGACAACTGGTTTCCTAGACAAAGGAAATGCATTAGACTGAATATATTTGAACCTTACCGGTAAAGCATTTGATATGGTGCCACACTGGAAATTATTCGATATGCTGAAGAAGATGAGGGTTAGTACAAGGACCCATAAAGAGGAAAGGAAACTTGTTAAAAGAAAGATTTCAACAGCTTTTGTTGAAAAAGAAAATGCACAATTGAAAGGATGGTACCAGTGAAATTCCTTGAGGATCAGCACTTGAAAAATCATATTTATACTTTCTTTTAGGGTAAAAATAGACCTTAGCTAAAGTATTGCCCTGGATTGATCGTCCCAGGTTTGACACAGATCAAAAGAGCAGTACAGTCATCTACAAACATGGCTTTTCAAAATTGACTGATGTTTCTTTGTCAAAAGGTGACCAGCAAGAGCACTTTTGACAAGCTTTAGATAAAATGCCCCAACCACCATTTTGAAGCACAGAGACGCTAATACACGAGGCACTCTGGACTCTTTAATTAGAGTGGCTCTTGGAGTCACTCTAATTAAAGCCCCTCCCTCCCCATAAGACTATTGCCAAGAATCAGTGGTGTCCCGCAGGGATCGGTGCTTGGTCCAGTACTTTTCAACATCTTTCTTAACAATTTGGATGTGAGAGTGAAGAGCTCACTGGCCAAGTTTGTGGGTGACAGCAAGTTATGGGGAAGTATGGTTACGCTTCAAGATAAGCTACAGGTATAAACAGGCCTAGACAGACTAGCAAGTTGGGCAGATCACAATCTGATAAAGTTCAATGTTGAGAAATGTAAAGTACTCCACCTTGGAATGAGCAACCCCCAAGAAAATAGTTTTATATGATCTTTTATCCTTTTCTTCAGTTTTTCCTCTATGAGTCTGCCTTTTTTTTTTAATGCTGATTCTGACTTTCATATATGTACATATTGGACCAGATTTTATTACACTTTTTAGGGTTGTAAATTGACTTAGGTGTCTGCTGAAATCCCATGAAACCTGTTAATAGAAAAGTAGGATGGATTGCCCTCTTCTTCTCTGTATTTTGGGATAGGATCTTCAGGGCAAAATAATACTGTGTTGTACAAATATAAACATTATTTGGGTAAATATGATATCTTTTATTAGACCAACTGAATAGTTGAAAAATGTTCTTTGCAAGTTCTCAGGTACAGGCACCTATGCCCAAAGAATTATAAAGAGCAATTTGTCTAACTATTCAGGTGGTCTGATAAAAGATATTGTTGACTTTGAAAGCAAGACCATGCTCAGGATCAGCAATATCAGGTTTATTAGATGAGGGTGTAACTATGCAAACATAAAACAAATACAATAAATTAAAACAGGTACAAGAAACTATTGGTGCACACACACACATACACACACAGGTGACTGTGGGTTGGCATTTGGAGACTGAAAATGGCGGTGTGCAGTCCTAGGGGAAGAGAATGAGAGAACAATAAAGCCACAGAACAGACTTCTGCAGCACACAGCTGTCTGTCAGGGGAGAGAGAGAGAGAGAGAGACACGGACTTCAGCAGCACACAGCTGTAGTGCCTGTTGGGAGTGAGGGGGAGAGAGAGAGAGAGAGAAGCTGAAGGGAGAGGCTAGGAAGGACCGAGGTGATATTTACCTATCCAGGTGCCATGGGTTGATGATTGATAGCCAGTCAATGTCATCCCAAGGTTGGGGTCCAGAGGGGGTCGCTGGCTGATTCTCTGGTGGGTGGCTGGTGCAGGTTATGTGGTGGGATGCTGGTCTGGATAGAGGTGGCATCCACCAGGGTCACTTTCCCCTCCCTTTTTATCAAGCAGTTCCCTGGTGATCCTTGTGGGCTCAAAGCCCTGAAGACGAGCTAACAGCTGTCATTTTCACATTGATGAGAGTCCCATCTGGTGGGATGTGCAGTTTCAAAGTGTCCTATCTTCTGACTGTTTTGGGTAGAGGGCTTCTTCTCAGAATTCACAATGAGAGTGGTGCTGGGTTACTGGAAATCCATAATGATCCTGATTGCTTCCTGAAATCTTATTTTCAATTGAATGCAGGGCTGCTCCTGTGTATTGGTGAGTTGATGGGTCCATCGTTTTCACCGTCATACACACACACTCACAGTTTCCATTCACTCGGGGACCAATTTTTCATATAGACACAATTGACATTACAATGGGGTTACAACATGTCTTGAGCAAGGGGAGAAGCAGGTTACAACATAACAAAATGGAATCTTGACATTACAAAATGGGGCTGGATGGTACTTTGATTAACCATGAAAACATGTCTGAAGTATACAAAAATGGTGTAAAAATAGCACAAAATAGCAACAATTCAAATATAGAACAATATAAGATAGCAAAATTAGTGATACATAATCTAAAAGAGGCGCACACACACACACACACACACACACACACACATATATATATAGTAAAAAATTGCAATGCACAGACTACTTTCCTTAGCTTAACTCACAAAAGATTTATCCTAGACCTAATTTCATATGGGGGGAGAGAGGGGGAGAGAGGGAAAAGAGAAAGAAATGAATGGGAAGGAAGTGTTGGGTCTTTCTGCTATAATATCACATTTGCCCAAATAACCTTGTCTGCCTATGTCCCTAGAACAACTTGGCAACCACCAACATTTCCTTATTAAAAGTAGATGCATTAGAGATTTTCAGGGACCTGGAAAAGGTTGAATAGAATCACACTTAGATGCCTAAGTTCATTTACAAGTCTAATACATGGAATAAAATTACAACTATTATCTTCAAGTTTCAGACAGTGGACACTTTAAAATTTGTGGTTGTATACACGTCATTTTATTACTTTCCATAACTCAATTTACATTAAAAAGAAAACGAAGAATTGTTGGGAACCAACAAATACTCTAATATTCTACTTACTCTTAGTATTGCTTCAGAACAGCCCCTCAGTCTTGTCTTCTTTTTTCACAGCTCCCCAGTTCCTACACACAAACTAATTCCTTGGTCCTTAAGCCCATCTGTCTATTTATATAAATCTACTATGACAATTTCAAAATATCCAACTGTCACACCTAACCTACTTTTCTCTGATCTCTCTAATAGCTACACTAAAATTTCAATGTTTGTTTCTTTGTTATTCTTGTTTGTTTATTTTACTTTTTTTACATTTTAAATAATTTAAAGAACTGTTACATTCAGCTATACAACCTGATCTCTGTTCTTAGCTAGATAATGATATATTCCAATACATAGATGTGCAGTGGTAAAATCTGCATATTATTGTTTTTACAGGAAAACTGGGAATCCAGAATTCAGAGATTGTTTAAAGTAGTATTGTGGGACTTACGGATTATCTGTCATATTGTCAAAGTAAAAGAAATGCTAATGTATACCTAGGAACTCAGCAATGTGTATAATGCTTAAATAATAAAACAGTCAGCTGACCTTTCTGTGCTTGTGAAACTTGTGAATTCCTTGTTTCTACTAATTTTGTCCATTGGAAATAACTAAAATAACTCTATTCTAGGATGATAAAGTCATTTAGGTTTTATTATGGCTGGATTTATCAGGATTTTGTTTTTCAAATTAGTATTCCAGAAGAAATATTGACATACAGAAAATAACTTGTAATAATTTATCATTAATGTTTAGGTGCCTAACTGTAAATATTTACTGTAAATACATGTGCATTTTTTCCAGCATAAGACACTATCACTTAGAATGAACATCCACCTTACCTCTGTTCACTGATGGCTTGATATTCTGCAGGCTTGATCCAGTGGGCATTTCATCTGGACAATATTCTGACACACTTTTAGACAACACATTGTACCACATGGAATTTAATGGCATTTCAGGTATGTCTGAGGTTAATTTCTGAGCCAAAATTCTTTATTAGTTGGCAGGTTTAACTGAATATGTTCTGCCAAATGTCAGCTTTTAATGAGTTGTACTGCTATTTTTCTGCTCCATAAAGTAAAATCTCATCTTTTCTCTAGAGCCAGATTACAAAGCTTTAGTACAACTATTAGAATTTCCTGTTGTCTATGAAAAGTGATTTCCTGATTTTTCATAGTAGAATAAACTTCTCCTTCTCCAATGATTTGTTGCAAACAAAGAACAAAGTAATGTTGACTAAACATGTGAAAGTAACTTGCATTTATGAGAGCAGGGAAAAAATGAAAGATTCAAAATGAAAGGAAAGAAAAAGCACCTTTAAGAAGATTTATCATTTTATTTCTACTTCCTATCTTTTTTGTAGTTGGTGGTGGTTGTAGATGTAAGAAAGATTATTTTTGCTGGTTGGAAATGCACATTATTCTTGTGTGTTGAACAACTAGGAGAACTGGATTAGATGTATGTGGTATGCCACAGTTACCTAAAGAGGACTTAATAAAATTTGAGTACTGCCCTAATTACCTCCCAAAACGCCAAGGAAAGGGTGGGGGAGATAAAACAACAGATGAGTGTAACAAAAAATTGAATCTTTTTAGCTTAGTAGGTCAAAAAAGAATCACTGATGTAGCTACAATTACTGCCAAGACAAAAGAAAGGATAACTTTAGCTTTTGGAGCTCTTAAGATTGTCAGGTGAAATTACCAGTTAGTGAAGATATTGATTTTAAAATATGATGGTTCAGATTTAATGCCATTAATTTGTTTCTGCCTTTGCTGAATAGATTGCTGACTCTCTCTGATTTTGGCTGACTGGCTCAGTGTGCCTTCTCTGTGTTTCTTGATAACATTACAATTCACCTTGGGCTGCCACATTTCTCAACAGTGGAAGTTACTGCCAACTAAGATCACCGCCTCACTTATTATTTATCTTTCTTGCCAAACTGAAAACACTTTTCCTGAATACATTTTGTTGCTGAAGCTCATGAAATACTTTTTGAAAATATTACTATATAAATGTGCATGTTAGTTCTGTTTATGATAACATCTAGTGGATGTTAGTACTGTTTAAGATGAGTCTAACCTCATATCTGAGTGTGTGTGTATGTGTTTGTGTGTGTGTAAGACCTACATTTCCATTTCATGTTTACATTGTTGATTTAGAAAGGTGGTCTTCCGGATGCAGGCAGATCACTTGGTCTGCTGATTTTATCAAGAGAAGGAACATACCCATCTCTATAAAATATGAAAAACCACCAGAGAAAGCAAGCCAAACAGCTGCTCAGAAAAGAGGAGGAGCCCATTAAGCACTAGGCATGTGAGGAAGAAGTACAAGAGAGAATGTACCTCTGGAGGAATTTTTTCCATAAAGTATGTGCGGATTGGGGCAGAAAATTGTATTTTTGTGATCTGTTGCTAAAAAGTATGTTGGCTTATTGGAATAATACTTATTTAGCATGTTGTGGGTGTGACAAAGAGACCTATTTTAGCATGGGATAGGTGTGACAAAGAGAATTGGCTATCCACAAACTTAATGAAGCGCAGAGTGTGAGAAGGGGGATGTAGAGGAGGAAGTGTCTACAGATCCAACCATTTTCCTGGGTCTTATGCTGAGCAGAGCTTACCTGGACCACTTAGACCAAGGCATAAGGGTCTGGATTTTATTTTAATCTTTTCTTTCTTATTTTTTTCTTTTCTTTCTTTTTTTTTCTTTGACAGTTGGGGAGCAGGAGCAGAGGAAGCAGGGTGCACGTGTGCCACATTACCTCGGCAGTGAAGGCAGCAGCTGCAGAGGAGACAGCGGCAGGGGCAGCAACAGCTGATTTCCCCCTAAGGTAAGTGGGGCAGAGGATACAGCACAGCTGAGGTGGAAGCCCTCTGAAGCCTTCTTAGATCACCTGACAGGGAGCTTCACTTCCAAGCTGCGCGCGGGCAGCAAGCGCGAACAGTGTGCGCAAACAGGCGCTCTATGTAAGGGTGTGAAGACGTTTGCACCAGCATTCACGTAAGGTGGGTGTGAGGTACCTGCCCAGAACGGCACCTCCAGTGAGCAAAAGCAGCAGGCGCAGCTCTGTAGACACGGTGCAGATTCAAAGCGCAGCTGCCAGGGACCCCGCCTGGGCACAGTCACCTGCCATGGGCCCTTCTGAGGCCTCCACCCAGACAGAGCTCATGGTGAAGTCAGTGGCCCCTTGCCCCCCTGTCTGTGGGGGGGCTTGGTGGGGTCCTGGGGGGGGGTGGAACCTGGTGGTCCCCTTTCCTGTCCCTCCTGTGCATGACTTAGGGCCTTGGAGGAGCAGGTGAGGGAGCTCCAGGCTGAGGTGAGAAGGCTGAGGGGGTTCAGGGATGCAGAGGATGAAATTGATGCCTATTTCTGTTCTCTGCAGGCCCGGTTGCCCACTGTAGAGCCCCCACAGGAGACACAGCCAATGCGGGAATGGCAGAAGGTGTCCAAATCCAGAGCTGCTAGGCCTAGAGTGGTGGAAGCTCCCCAGGTTCACCTGGGGAACAGGTTTGATGCCCTGGCAGCTGTGATGGAGAAAGACAGTGAAATTGCCTCTGGCGGGAATGATGCCACTCCCCACATGATAAAGGAAGGGCAGAGAGCAAACAGCAGCAGGAAGAAATGCCGAGTCCTTGTCATCGGAGATTCCATCCTACGAGGATTGGAAGGTCCCATCTGTAAGCTTGACCCCATGACACGAGAGGTCTGCTTCATGCCTGGGGCTCAGATTAGAGACAACACGGAAATGATCCCGGCCTACATCTGACCTGCAGACCAGTACCCCATGGTTGTTATCCATGTGGGGACGAATGACATGGCCAGGGGCAACCCTGACCACATTATGAAGGATTTCAAGGCTCTGGGGGACAAGCTTAAGGAGACGGGGGCACAGGTGGTGTTCTCCTCTCTTCTTCTGGTGAGTAGGCGGGGATGGCGACACGAGGCCTGGTGCCACCAGGCAGGCCTTAGGCTCCTTGATAATAACCCATGCTTTCAGATGGGGGACTTGCTGGGGTGGGTTGGGCTTCACCTCTCTCTTAAAGGCAAGTGTGTCTTCTCTTCCAGTTGGCTGATCTTGTATGGTGAGCTTTAAACTAGCATCACCGGGGAGGGGGCCGCAGGAAGATGAAGAGACACCACCTGAGAAAGACACGTGACAAGTGCAAGGAGTGCCCAGGTAAGAAACAGTGGTCCAAACAGTCTTCCAAATCAGGGGGTGGCACACACAGCTAGGCAAGGCCTTAAATGCCTATATACCAATGCTCGTAGTATGGGGGATAAACAGGAAGAACTCACCCTCAGAATAGCCAGTTCAGACCCAGACATAATAGGGCTTACAGAAACGTGGTGGGATTCATCCCATGACTGGGCAGTTAGCATTAGGGGCTATAGGCTTTACAGGCAGGATAGAGAAGGAAGAAAAGGCAGGGGTGTGGCGCTCTATGTCAAGGAGCAATACACATCCTCTGCCAGCAAAATGGGGTCAGAGTGTCAAGCTGAAGTGCTCTGGGTCAAGCTACAAGGGGGCCATGTGGAGAGGGATCTAATGGTGGGGGTCTACTGCAGACCTCCCAACCAAGGGGAGGAGCTGGACCGGGAATTTTCAGGCCAGCTTGCAGAGGCACTTAAGGTGAAGAATGTAGTTGTCATGGGTGATTTAAATTACCCGGACATCTGCTGGGAGGAACAGTCAGCCAGGTCAGACCGTTCCAGGAGGTTCCTGGCCGAGATACAGGACCTCCACTTAATTCAAGATGTGCACAGTCCCACCAGATGGAATGCCCTGTTGGACCTGGTCCTGGCCACAGTCAACAACCTGGTAAGGGGCCTCCAGGTTCTTGACCACCTGGGTGATAGTGATCATTGTTTGCTGGAATTCACCATCCAGCGCAGGGTGTCCAGGGCCTGCAGCAAGGTGGTAGCCCTAGACTTCAAGAGGGCCAACTCAACGAGTTGCGGAGATTAGTGGGAGAGGTGCTGGGGTTCTCAAGAGCAGGGAAGCTCAGTGCCCAAGATGAGTGTTCATTCCTTAAGGAGATGATACTCAGGGGCCAAGAGGTGACCATCCCAACAAAAAGCAAGGGGGGCTGGAGTGCCCAAAAGCCCCCCTGGCTCACCAAGGGTGTACGGGAATGCCTGATTGCCAAAAAGGTGGCGTACAATCGGTGGGGGGGTGGGGGGTGCTATCTCCAAAGAGGAGTATACCTCCTCTGCTCGGGCCTGTAGGGGGCTGTCAGGAAAGCTAAGGCGGACATAGAGCTAGGACTTGCATCCAAAATCAAAGATAATAAAAAGTCCTTTTTCAAATATATAGGGAGGATGAAGAAGGCAGCGGGAAATGTGGGGCCCCTGCAAGATCCTCTGGGCAATCTGGTGGTTGCACCAGAGGAGAAAGCAGACCTCTTTAACCAATTCTTCCCACCGTGATGCAAGATGGACTCGAGGGGAACACCTCCAGACCTCAGGTTGGGGAGGACCGGGTTAGAGAGATTCTGGAGGGGCTGGACATGTTCAAATCAGTGAGTCCAGATGCTCTCCACCCCAGGGTGTTGAGGGAGCTAGCAAGGGTCATTGCAGGGCCCTTGGCACAGCTTTATGAGCACTCATGGTGTTCGGGCCAGGTGCCAGATGATTAGAAGATAGCCAGCGTGGTCCCCATCTTTAAAAAAGGGAGGAGGGAGGATCTGGGAAACTATAGGCCCATCAGTCTTACCTCAATCCTAGGAAAACTCTTTGAGAAGATCATTGTGGAGCACATCTGCAATTGGCCGGCCTCAGGAATGATGCTTAAAGGCAACCAGCACGGTTTCATTAGGGGCAGGTCATGTCAGACCAACCTGATTGCCTTTTATGATCAGGTCATAAAAGCACTGGATGCAGGTGTTGCTGTGGATGTAATCTTCCTGGACTTCAGCAAGGCCTTTGACACCATCTCCCACCCCATCCTCATTAAAAAATTGGGTGACTGTGGCATTGATGCCTACACAGTCAGATGGATTGCAGATTGGCTGAAAGGTCGTAGTCAGAGGGTGGGAAGAGAAGTGGGCAGCGGAGTCCCCCAGGGCTCAGTCCTTGAGCCCGTGCTGTTCAATTTCTTTATCAGTGATTTGGATGATGGGGTGAAAAGCACCCTGTTTAAATTTGCTGATGATACCTAAATTTGGGGTGAGGTGAGCATGCTAATAGGGAGGGAAAGACTGCAGCAAGACCTGGATAGGTTACAGGGGTGGGCTAACAAAAACAGGATGCGTTTCAATACTGACACTTGGGCAGTAGTAACCAGCAGCACATTTATAAGATGGGAAACTCCCTTCTTGAGAGCACGGAGGCAGAAAGGGATCTTGGAGTCATTAAGATGAACATGGGCCGACAATGCGAGGTCATGGTTGGCAGGGCTAACCGGAACTTGTCATGCATCCACAGGTGCATCTCAAGCAGGGCCAAGGAGGTGATCCTCCCCCTCTATTTAACACTGGTCAGGCCACAGCTGGAGTACTGTGTCCAGTTCTGTGCGCCCCACTTCAGGAGGGATGTGGACAACATTGAGAGGGTCCAGAGGATGGCCACCCACATGATCCAGAGACAACAGGGCAGACCCTAAAATGAGAGATTGCGGGACCTGAACTTGTTCAGCCTTCACAAGAGAAGGCTGAGGGGGGACCTGGTGACCATCTATAAACTCACTAGGGGGGACCAGAAGGATTTGGGAGAGACCTTGTTTCCCCTAACGCCCCCTGGCATAACAAGGAATAACGGCCACAAGTTGCTGGAGAATAGGTTTAGATTAGACTACTTCACAGTCAGGGCGGCTAGGGTCTGGAACCAACTTCCAAGGGAAGTGGTGCTGGCTCCTACCCTGTGGGTCTTTAAGAGGAGGCTTGATGCCTACCTAGCTGGGATCATTTGAGCCCAGTTTTTAATCCTGCCCAGGCAGGGGGTCGGACTTGAAGATCTATAAGGTCCCTTCTGACCCTACTTCTATGATTCAATGATAATAACAGTAAATTACATTAGCTATATCTAGGTAACCAGTTTTCCATATAAGCTCCTTTGCCTTTTCTGTTTTCTCTATTGTACAGTGAGCTTTGTAAATAATGTAAAATAAGTGCTATAATGGAACTTTTATAGTCAACAGAACCATAACTGAATAATGTTTTCTCCCTGTACCTCTCTCAAGGGTATTTATCATACACAAAGGAATAGATAGTCTAAGGATATTTTATGGTATTTATACTTTCTGCATCCTCACACATTATATATCAATTTAAAGCTTAAAGAGTGTACATTTTCACAAAATTCAACAACCCCAAAAAGTCTGAAGAAATGCAAGAAACAAATAAAATGGTACCACAGAAAAAGCGTTACATGATTCAGTGCATGCATGTGTGCCACCTATAGAATGAAATGCCGGACTTCAGTCTATTGAATTTAACTGAAATTTCTACTTCAAGTATCAAAGTCCAAAGAGTAAGGGTGAATGTTATTCATCAATGTAAACTCATCCTTTGGGACTAGGCTTCAATGGTTTTTACTTTGGTGTTGCAATATACTGACCGACATGACATAATGAACACTGAAATTCCATTTGAAGGGTAAATCATAGCTTTGGGAAGGCATTTCAGGCAAGTTTGACTTGTTGATACTCACAGCTTACATGTCTATAATTGAAAGCAGTCTTAAGACATCACCATTGCTGAGACATTTTAAAAATATTGAAACTTTACTTGACAAAAGAGCAGTGGCTGGAGGAGATGAATTTGTTGCTTATCTTAAGGGATTAGAAAAGGGACTGGGCCTACATATGGAGATTGCTCTGATCTTATCAGAGAACCAGAAAACTCCCTTTTAAAATAAGGCAGTGTAAATTGAGTGGGTCTATGGAAGTGACTTTTCAAAGGAAGTCATATGCCACAATTCACATTTTGTGATTATCGAATGGACACTGTGAAGCTCTAAATGAGGACATAAATCCCAGAATTATTGGACAAGAAACAGTGTACTTAAATGTAGCTAGCAAACATGATAATGAGGATATCTGAGTTTCTCAACAATTTGTCACCAAGCAGCTTGCATCCTCACCAGTGCTGGATTACGACATGCTGAGGCCCTCAACTATGTCCAGTTTAAGAGGCCCCATATGTTAAAAATAATCCAATGTATGTATATTTTTGTCATATTAGAATAAAAATGTCCGTATTTAGAAAGTCATTTCCCATATCTTCTTTATCTCCTTTATTTACCAACTGATTATTATAAAACTTAATATTAAGTCAGTTTTTTTTCTTATTTAGAGGCCCCTCATATTGTGAGGCCCTAAGGTGTTTTTTAAGTAGTTTAAGCCTAAATCTGGCCCTGCTACCCAAAGACTCATGCTTATGGTGGGAACAATTGTGATTCTGCTGCAAAAGATGACTCCAAAAATTTGGTTTAATCAATGTCACACAGGTTATTCTAAAAATATGTACAGCAACACTATGGACTTAGAAATGCTAATAAGATAAGCTACTGGAAAATGTGTTCTTTTGCCAAAAGTCACATGATGCTCATCAGAGATAGCTCTGCCTTTTAAGATACTCAGATGGAAAGGTATTTGGAAGAATCCCCAGACACTTTTACTTACATAAGATGTTAAGACAGTATTAAATTCTTCCATTGAAGATGGGCAGACAAAGTTCTTTAAGTAAATCTGGGATCTTTTATTAGACCAGCTAAAATAGTTGTAAAAATTCTTCTTTGCAAGATTTCAGGGACAAACACCCTTCTTAAGGCAGAGAAAGCATCTGCAATTGTTTTATGCTCTTCCTGGATGGGATAGAAGCCTGTATGCAAGAATGCAGATGAGTGACAGTGAGGATCAGATGGGTGAGAGACAATGGGTGAGAAACAGGTGTGTGTGTGTGGAGGGTGGGGAATTGGTGACCTGGTGGTAAAATGTAGCTGGTCAATTGTAGACAGGTTCCCTGGGGTGTCAGATTTTAGGTAGGTTATAATGTGCCATAAATCCAATGTCTATACTTAGTCTATGATTCTTTGTATCCAGTAGGTTGTTGAAGTCAAGTTTGTAGGCTCACCTGTGAAAGGTGTTTTGTAAATTCTTTTTGAGGATTAAAACTGAGAGATTGAAGAGAGAGTGATTGCCTTGTGAGAAATGTGCTCCCACAGGTAATTGGGTATTTTTGCCTTTGATAAATTTTCAGTGTGTGTTCATTCTGGTACGCAGTTGTTGTTTAGTTTCTCCTACATATTTTCATCTAGGTATTTAGTTCACTGGATGACATATATAACATTTTTGGAGATGCAGATATAAGATACAGGAATGTTGATAGTGCTGTTGGCAGGTTTTACATTTCTTGTCATAGCATGGTTTGAATCAACGTTCCCTCTAAGGAGTAACAGTCCATGATTGTGCTGCCTGGGTCCATGAGCATGCTGCATAGGTCCGGAATGGGACGCTTACCGAAGCGGGTTGAGAGCTGGGGCCTGGGGGCCTGGGGGCCAGAGGCTGGGAGCTGGAGCTGAGAGGCTGGAGGCCAGAGGCTGGGACCAGGGGCCAGGAGGCTGGAGCTGGGAGCTGGAGCCAAAAGGCTGAGAGCCGGAGGCTGGAGCTGAGAAGCTGGAGGCTGGGGGCAGGGGCCAGAGGCTGGAGCTGGGAGCTGGATGCTGGAGCTGGGGGCTGGAGCTAAGTGGTTAGGAGTTGGGGGCTGGAGCTGAGAGGCTGAGGGCTGGAGGCTAGAGTTGAGGGCTGGAGGCTGGGGCCAGGGACTGGAGCCAGGGGCCAGGGGCTGGAGGCTGTGGCTAGGGGCTGGGGGCTGGGGCAGGGGCTGGTGTGGGCTGTGCTGGCTCCGGGGAAGTGCTTCATTCCCCGGACCTGATGCCACATGCCTCCTTGCTTCCTGAGGTGAAGCAGGGGAACAGAGCACTTCCCTGAAGCTGGCAGAGCCCGTGCCAGGCTCCCGCCCCCACCTCATCTAAGAGTTTACCTTCAGCTCCTCTCCCGGTGCACAGCTTTGAAATGGCTGTGTGCAGCCAAACTTTTAGTTGTGCGTGGCCGCGCACATGTGCACCTTAGAGAGAACCTTGGTCTGGATCCATTTTGTATGTTTCGGGACAGGAGGTTTGCCTCTGGTGATGAGGTAAGTGATGTTGGTGGTGTTATATATTAACAAGAACTAATGGTGTTATATACTAGTAAATTTCCTCAGTTAGGGTTCCATGGTTGGATAAGATAGGTCCGCCTGGGTTGTCTTGTTTGTAGATTTTAGGGACCACATAGAAAGTCCATGGGTTGGATACTTGGGGGAACTGAGTTCTGCAGCTTTTCTTGTAGTTCAGATAAAAATGATTTGACGGTAATTTTGAGTTTTAATGGGAGTCGGAGCTTCCTCTAGTTTTTTGTCATAGGTGGTATCAGAGCTGCTTTCTTTTATGTAGTCTTCATGGTTCAGGATAACTATAGCTCCTCCTTTATCTGCTTGTTTTATTACTATTTGGTAGTTGGGTCTTAGATATTCTATGGCCCTTCTCTCTGAGAGGGAGAGGTTGTTATGGCGGTGTGTATTGTTGATTATTTTGTTGTTCTTTCCCTGAAACAGTCAATATATTAGTCCAAGTTAGAATTTCATCCACTGTGAGGTGTCCAGTCTGATGGGGGTTTTTTGGTTTTTGGGAGGTTGATCTTTTCCTCAATGTTGTCAAAGGGTGAAGTGTTGTTGGAAGTGGATTCATCTTGGTTGTGGAAATATTCCTTGACGTGGAGGCAGAGACAGAGGCATTGGAAAAATTCTTCAAGTTCTCCTCATTATAGTATTTTATTAAGGTATATTTCCAGACAGAAATGCAGCCCTTTAGAGAAGACATGTTTTTCAGCTTTGATAAGAGTGTACATGGAGAGATTGATGATAGGTGAGGGTTGACTGTTTTTTCAGTTTCAACAAATATGAGGTTGGACTGTTGGACTCCTGTTGGTGTTGTTTCTCTGATGGTTTTTTGTGACTGGGAAACTTGTTCCTGAAGTAGTTGGTTCCATTTCTTCTTTCTATGTTTGATAGATATTGTAGAAAATCTTTGGTAGTCTGTTTTTATACATTGTATAATGTTTGGGAAGGTATCTGGATTTTTCTCTTTTAAGTTGTTGCAGTATGTATTGATTTCCTTCTTGACTTGATCTCTTTTGGAGTTGGTTACATGAAGAAGATGATTTCTAAGTTTTTCTGAAGTTCTCTTGCATAGCTGTAAAGCATATTTGGAGTTGTGTGTTGCAGACAGAGGATTATAGATGTTCAGTCCTCTGGGAATTATGTTGTGTTTCTTGCATACACTTAGAAAATATATATGTAGCTATTGAATGTGGCTTCTTTCTTTTTCATGTTGTGAAGTTTATTTGCATTTAATAATTTGACTGAGGAAACAGACAAACTATAACCTAAAGTTAGAGCACTTATGCAGGGTGTGCAAGATCCAGGTTCAAATCCAATCATGAGTAGAAATTAAATGTGAGTCTCCACATCATAAATGATTGCTGCAGCTGCTAGAGTATAAAGGGTAGATGTTTTATGTATTCTTTTTTATTCTATTTATTATTATTATTATTTCCTTGTGATAAAGGACTACCATACTTTAGGAACATATCTACCCCCACATAGTCAGGTTTTTAACCATCTTTGAGGGTAAGAGTTGAATTACTACCTTTTATTAGCAACTTCTATCAGTTTGTTCAGTGTACTGGGTTCTGTGAATCTTTCTAAGGTACTACTTCCTGTGTATTATATAGAATGCCTATGTATTTGAGATGCTATTTCCATAAAAAAAACAGATTATTTCAACAATTAGTCTAAATTCCCTTGTGAATCTTGTCCCAAGTGCTGTTAGTTCAGGTTTCATAGATGGAGTATTCAAAGGCATTCTAGGCAAAGGACGAGAAAAATGAACTCTGGAACAAATGGGTTCAAGATATAAGTATGTTCTTTATTCAAATAAGTTAGAAATATGGTATTTTGACTTAATTAATCCACTCTGATAGTTAATCCATTCTGGATCTTGTTCTGAATAAGAAATTCACTATATTCTCTCTAAATTATTATTTTCTTAATAATAAATGTACACAATGACCTGTTGCAAATGAAGAGAGGCTTCATACAGTTTGGCATGTTTTGGATGCTGTGAATGCTTGAATCATTGAACAATCTTTGTATTTGTATTTTACCAAATGACATTTTCTTTCATGATTGCTTACCCTTTTTCAGTATTTAACCACTTGCTTATGTTACCCTTCTGCCAGGCACAGGTCAGCAATTTTAGGCATGTGTTTAAATTGGAGTGATGTTAATGGCATGCTTACATACAGAAATGCCTGTGTGTGCTCTTTCTAGATGGGGACACCATAACCTGAGTTAGTTGTCTCCCAGAAACCCATACTCTGAGCTTCAGTAACAATTAATATGAAAGATTCTTGAACAGATAGTCAGTGACCTTGATGAAATAAAATTTTAAATCTTCATTGATTTGTTTAATAAGGCTCAGTCTTAGCTTCTCTGATTTAAAAAAAAAATTGAGTCCTGAGTGATTCTGCCTTCTTATGTGTTTTAAGTACTCTACCATGAGATGAAAATAGATCTCTACTAGCTCAAACCAGTTACATCTGTCTTACTAGTGAAGTTAACTGTAGAAACCTTTCCAGCTGTCTTCTTCCAGTTTACAAAACAAAGGAGAACAATGGATGCTCCAAATACCATTGAGCTACTTTGTATATTTCTAAAACATTCTCTCTCAAGAATATAATGTTATGAGATGAACTGTTAATCTGTAACATTGTGATTCAAATTATTTCTACTTCCTACAAAGTGTAACCACTCAACATTTTTTTCTTTATCCCTAGTAATAGTACAGTTTCTATGAGATGAAAGATGGGGGAGAATGGTTATTAGAAACTGTGATAGTAGGATCATATTATAAAATTGAGATGTGTGGCTCAAGGACAACAATAATTTGTGACATCTTGCCAGTATTGCTTTGACGAGGCTGTAATAAAGTGAAGTTCTGCTCCACAATTTCAGATTCCATTTATCTTGGGCATCAGTAGTTGCCCCAGTCAATTGAGGTCAACTGAGGGCAGTCATCTCCAGCCAAGACTATCTTTGATTGTTTCTTTTTCTTTGCTGAAGTTGTTTGCTGATGGAACAAATGTATAGATTTTTAGTTTTCTGAAAAGGATCCCTCCAATCTGATCTTCCTTGGGGCTATAAAATAGGTTGTATTTAAGGAGACTGTAATCCATCATTCCCAACAAAATCCACTTTGTGTCCTGCCTAATTTGCAGAGTTCTTGATTGCTGTGCTCACCTCAAGAATTCAACATTCTTTATTTTGTCTATTTCATGATGACTGTTTTGAACCAGGGTCTACATTGAGTGCAGTTTAAATTCTGTTAAATAAACACATTGCTCTTCTATAACTCTGCACAGAAGTATTGTTAGTTCTATGCTAGTAAAAATGCTTCAGGGTCTTGATAATGATGGTGTTAGATTTCCATATTGGTGGCAAGCTTCTAAAAACAAATACATGCCCCACCCCCATCATCATACTGAAGAACTAATCAATGGAGTTCTGAAAGTTGCTGTCAACTTAGGTAAATTCATCAACAGTATCAAAACAACTTCTAGAATAATAGAACCATTATAAGTCCTGCTCATGAGTTCATTGGACTTGAGACCAGGCCCTGATAATCCTGGTTTTCTATAATTAAAAAAAGAAAAAAAACATTTTGAATTAAAAATTAACCCCAAATCCAAATTTTTCTATGATTAAAATGAAATACCACTAATATATATTACTAGCTAATTGCCCATCAAGAATGAGAGATTTCAGGGAGTGTTTATGTGGCTCCCCCTTACCCCCTGCTCACCCTTCAGGGCTGGCCATGTAAAGACTCCTTCTACTGCCACCAATGCCTCCACCTCCTCCTTCTCCTCCTCCAGCTACCCGTGCAGGGGCTCCATCCCCCCCACACCTGCCTCTGCCTCACAGCAGGGCTTCCCCTGCCTCCCCTGTGCACTTCCCTCCCTCCCTCTGCCAGCTGTTGTTGGGGTTGGGTGGTGGGGAGGACACTGTCACCATGACCCCCCTCCCCTCCCTTCTTCCCATTCTTCTGTCCTTCCCTGCCATCTGGCCCCGACAACAGCCAACACCACCAACCCCCCATTTGCTTCCCCCCACCCTCCCCCGACCTGTGCCCATGCAGCCTCCCTCCCTGCCCACCTGCTGTTGTCAGGGCCCCCTTCCTGCTCCCCTCCTTTTATTATATTAGAATAATAGTGGGGTTTCATTATAATCATAGGAAAATGGGGATTTTTGGTTACTTTTTTAAATCCAAAAATTGGAGTTTGTTTTTTTCAATCAGAGAAAACCAAGATCCCTGATGAAAATTAAATTTCCCATATGTATTTGTATAAATATTTAAACAAGACAGGGCAGTAGCTATTTCACTTAATAAGGTCATAGGGTAATAAGTACAGGTTTAACTTTTTCCATCTGTTTGGGTAAGGCCCAATTTAGGGGTGCCATATTTAATCTATCTAGTCAAGGTGAAGTGGAAGTTACTTTACTATCTCAGTACCAGGTTGTTGTTGCTGAAGTAAATAGATAATACTGACTAATTGTGGGGATGGCATTGAGGAAACTTCTCTTCATGACACGCAGATTTAGAAGATGAATGTGTATAAAATAAAGATCCTTCTTGCAGAATCCATATATACCACTGTCCTCATGCATCCATATATACCATTTTAGTTATGCTTGACGCATTCAGGATATGCTGGTATAAGACCTTTTGTCCATGCAGAATTTAAGACTAATTTTATCTTCCAGAAAGCTTTTATGCAGTGAGAAGATCATAAGAAACTATGATGCCTTTGAAAATCCTGTTCTGGGTGCCACTGTGGTAAGTGATATACGGAAGGGAAAGAACAAGGCAAGATTCTATTCCACACATTAGGCACATAAATTGACTTAGGCATCTAAATGAGATCCTATTCCATCTTGCTTGAGTCCCTGAAAAACAGTTAATGTGAAAAGTGGGTCATTCTCCTCTTTGCTACTACCCTGCTTTTAAGGATAAGATGACAATGTGTTATATAAGCATGTCATTAATGGATTTTCAGGAACATGAACAGTGTGGAATAGAATACCACTTAGGTGCCCAAGTTCATTCGGAAGCCTAAAACTGAAATATAATCTGGCCAATGAATAAAATCTTATGAATAAAATGAAATATGAATAAAAATATAAACAAAAGATGTTGAGTCTTTTAATGTGGCATACAGTGATGTATATCAGTGAAATCCTCCTCCTGTATAGGGACATACAAGAGTTAAAGTCAGAGCACTAACTATCAGCTACCTCTTTCTTTGCAATTCTTAATGCTTGCCTGGAAACTATTTCTAGAGGAGAACTCAGATAACAGAAGGCTGAGCAGATGGTCATTTCCAACTTTATAGTTCCAGAAAAAGCAAGGGTTTTCATTGTTGCTGACATCTAAAGTTGATGCAAGAAAATGCCTTCCATGACAGATGAAAAATATAACAGCTACTCAGCCCTATGATCAAGCAGCTTGAAACTTGGTGACAGAAGTTTATCCATGTGTTGGAATCAGAAGAAAAATTAAACTAAGCCCACATGACTGCTCTGAAATCTGTCCTTTGACTTTGCAGATTTTTTGATATTGCCATTTTCTGCCTTGAGAGAGGTAAGACAGCACACAGAGAGAAAACTGAAGGAAGGGCCTGTCAAAAAATAAGAACATGACATCATATGAACTGAATTCTGAGCACTTAACATAGTAAGGAAATCATAGTTTCATAGTTGTTAGGGGCTGGAAGGGACCTTACAGATCATTGGGTCCAGCCCCCTTGCACTTGGGCAGGAAAGACTGCTGGGATCAGATGACCCCAACAAGATGGTTGTCAAGAAGCTTTCTGAAGATCTCTAGGGTAGGTGACTGTACCACCTCTGGAGGAAGCCTGTTCCAAACCCTTGACTTGTAAAGAAGTTTTTCCTTATGTCTATCCTGAAGTGATCCTCAATCAGCTCATCCCCGTTATTTCTTGCCCTGGGGGCTCTTGGTAAACAGATGCTCCCCCAGGACCTGATGTATACCCTTGATATACTCATTGGCTGCCGCCCAAGCCCCTCTGAGTCTTCTCTTCTCCAAGCTGAAGAGTCCCAAGTCTTTCAGCCTCTCCTCATATGACCTGGTCTCTAGGCCAGTGATTAGATCATGTGATGATTAGACTTTCTTGAGCTTCTCAACATCCATCCTGAAGTGTAGTGCCTAGAACTGGATGCAGAACTCCAGCTGTGGTCTCACCAAAGCTGAGTAGAGAGGGAAGATGACATTCTTAGCCTTGTTATGGGACTATAGACAAAATAGCCCCTTAATAGTCCTAGTGAAGGCCCTGTCCTTGTAAAATGCACTCTTATAGAACTCAATTGCAAAATAAAATAAAATAAATTGTGCCATTCTAAAGAGAGAAATTTCATATTTAAAAGCAATGTTCCATGCTACAAGTAAAGAGTTCCTTTGGTTCTTCCTAGATACCTAAGCAGTGGAATGAAAGGTACCCAAAGTACAATGGTGTGGATGCATCACTCTTTGGGAAACTACTATTGTCCTTCTGGCATAAGCAATCAAGCTAAAGGATCTAGAAAAGCCAGTGACTTTGTTAGCTTAAGTTAATGTACATAATGGGCATGTGTCCACATGTGTAAAATTAGGCTAATTGTGACTAAATTTGATAGCTGCAAATGCAGGTATCAAATTTAGGCATGTTTAATTAACAAGCATTAATTCACTTGTAGATGTGACCTGGCACTAACTTTAGTGCAGGGCTTGTCCTGCCACTAGGGGGCTGGTCCAATCCCAGCCCCAGGGAAGATCAAGGGGTTGGGGTGCTGGGTACCTGCCCTGGGGCTTTGCCCCATAGCCCTCTTCCCCGACACTCCCCCCAACTCTGGGCTTGAAGACCCATAATATTGCAAATAGTTTTTCCCTTGTATATAGTTTCCTACTTTTAAGCAGGTGTTTTTTTCTTCTTGATGGGTGGGGAGGGTGGTGGAGAGGCACTATTGGTTGAGGGGGGAGAGGGGAGGGGAGAGGGATGGGTGTGGGTGTTGTGAGGGTAATAAAATTTTTCTGTTTCACCCATGTCTGTGTTCTGATAGTGGTGCTGGGGGTGGGCAGGGGGTAGAGGGTGTGTAGGTAGTGTGTAAGTAGGGCTGGAGTGGGGAGTGCAGGAAGAGGTGTTCAGAAAGGGCCTCCCACATTCAGTGCTCTAACTCCTGCTTGGAGGTGCATGGTTGTCCTGGAGCCTGGGGGAGGGGGAGGTTGCTGGGGCCAGCTGGGACAGTACCATAGCCAGCAGGAGTGTGGGGTACTGGCTGTCATTGGCAGGGCCAGGCTGGAGCACCAGGGTGCTGGGCAACACTGGCAGTGGCAGAGGCAGGGGCAGGGCTGGAGCAGCCATTGCATGGGGAGGCAGAGTGGGCAAGGAGGGAGCTGTTGTATACTGTGCCTGCACTGGGCACACAGCTCCTGGGTGGGGAAGAGGGTGGTCAGGGATCAGAGTTTCCCACATGGCTGCTAGCTACTGGCAGCTGTCTCTGGCTCCAATATGGCTGTCAAGTCTTGTGGCCAGAGGCTGGAGTTCCTCCTGGTGGTGACATGGGCACATGGAAGGCCTGAAGGAACTTGGGATTAACTTGAGCATAGGCCGAGGAATGGGGTGGGCCACTCAGACCATGGTCCAACCAACTTTTAGCATGTGTTACTCTGTGGGGTCAGGCCAATGCTCAGGATCTCGATATTGTGCTATTAGATAGAAGGCTACAGTGTACAATTGCACATGCAAACATAAAAATCAATTAAGTACACATACACTCACTAGGTGCATACACCCCTACTAGGCATTCACACACACTCCAACTAGCAACTCAGATACACACAAGTTCAAAATAACCAGTCTAGGTTCATGCACACCTATCACCAGTTTAAGCCCATACACACTACACACACCAAATTTAGACAGAATCAATTACCAACACCTGTACATCCAATACACATACATGGATTACTAATTTATATACTACACACACACAATGATATCTATATATGTATATACATGTGTATTCACCAGTTCACACACATACCACCCACCTACACATATACACAGCTGAGTTCCTAAGTTGGGTGTTGTAATGTGTATGTATGTATGTATGTGCTTGGTGTATTTGGGATACCTGGGGAAAGGTTAAGTTAAGAAAGTAGAAATGTAGGGAGTGAAAATTACTGGGAATGAAAGTTACCAGAACCGGGATTAGAACTGGTAGACTAGAGGGGCCTGGGCTGAAGAACTGAGGCTCAGGGGTAACTTTAGGTTAATTGATCTTAATTAGTTAAAAGACAATGCCCAAAGCCTGCAGAACAAGGGAGTGATGCTGGCACAGAGGCTGGGACTGGAGCCAGAACTACGTGGGAGCTGAAAAGGTAGGTGGGGAGAGGGAAAATGGGACTAAGGGAAAGTGTGGGTGTTAAAGAGGGCCTCTGGGTATAGAGAGACAGAGGATGGCTCCAGGGCAGCTAGAGAAGCTTCAGGGAGTGACAGTAGGTACTGGGAGCTGGAGAAAACTTCAGGACAGCCACAAGGAGCTGGGAAGCTTTGGGGGTGTGGGGGAGAGGATTACAGAAGGTGTGGGTGAAGCCTGAAAACAGAGAGACGGACAGCAGAAAATAACAAGAAAAGCTGCAGGAGAGACTGAAAGGTGGGAAAGTAGAAAAAGGCAGCAGAAAGTCACAGGGAAAAGGCAGTAAGAGCATGGGGAGCAGGGGGAGAGGAGAAAATCACAGGAAAAGCAGCAGGGTAGACTGAAAGGAAGCGGGGGTAGTGGAAAAGCAGGGAAAGGCAGCAGAAAGTTACAGGGAAAAGGCAGTAGATAGCATGGGAGGCTGAAAGGCAGCAGGGACAGCAGGAAAGCAAGGAGAGGCTGAGAGGTGGCATAAAAGGGGAGATGGAATTGGGAGGAGATCAGGAAACTAGCGGAGGGGCTGGAGCTGAGAAAGATAAAGAACGAGGCTGGAATTTAAGGGACTGGAATTTAAGGGAAGGGACTGGGATTCAGTAAAACATAACACAACTCAGGGTTGCAAATCACAGTGGTTTTATTGAATGGGAGAGATGGTGACACAATGTCAAATTGGTTCCCTTGCGTGTGCGCGCACAGGCGCACACACACACACACACAGTGGCAATGGGGGTTAGAGAGGCTTGGTGCAGGGGCTGAAGTCCACTGAAGTCCAGGAGGAGAGAGAGAGACAGAGAGAGAGAGTCCAAATTGTAGGAGGTGTGCAGGTAATATCTACCTATCCCAGGCTGGAAGATGATCCTCGATGGCCAGTTGGGATCTCCTTCAGCTCAGTGTTGTCCAGAGGGGGTCACTGGCAGGGCCTCTGGGGTGGATAAGTGACATGAAGCTGGTCTGGTCCAGATGGAAATGGCGTTCCCCCTGGGTCTCTCTTCACTGCCCCTTTTTATAGGGGCAGACCTTGTGTGACCCTAGTGACAGGAGGCATGCCCAGGCAAGGGTCAGCCCCTGGCATACTGAACATGTGTGCTCCATACAAGGATGTGCAGTTTCAGGTCTCTACAATGGTAGAGTTACTGGTTCTGCAGGCTCTTTTGTCTTTCAAATGCTGGGTTCTTTTCTCTGTTCCTGGGTTAGGTCCGTGGTTCCTGGATGAATCAGTGCAAGGTGATGGCCTGGTCAGTTCAGGCCTTCTACCATTGAATATCAATCATTCCCAATCACTCTTATTCATCCAGGAACCAATTTACATGGGAGGGGTCCATGAATCATACAGTTGCAACACAGGGGATGCCTGGGCAGAGGACACATGATAGAGACTTGACATACAAAATGGAAACTTCACATTACTTTGGTTTACTTACGAACACAGGCCTAAACCATACAATATCATATAAAACAATAAAAATCAATATGAAAATAATAATACAATATACAACAGTAAAAATTGATACAAACCTAATAATTATACAGTATAAAACAGTGGATATCCAAAACCAAAAACTTGTTACCAAAATAAAAATGTTAAAGATTATCCTAAGTCTGAGTTCCCTTATGCTTGTCTATAGGGAATAGAGAGGGAGAGAAAGAAAAGTCAGAAATAGTTAGGGAAGGGAATGCATATCTATCATACATCCATACCTACATACATATGTATAGGTATTAAAAAAGAAAAAGTGGGGGTTTTGTTACAAATGTATATAACCCACAAATGCACAATTGTATTTCCAGTTAAAACAGTATAGCTGTTTTTCAAAGTGCATAGCTAGCTAAATTGATGTGCTAAAAGTTGGTCAGGCCATGGCCTGGGTGCCCCACCCCATTCAGCAGCCTATGAACTTGATTGCCAGGTCCAGGAACTTGGGACTAACTTGAGTCCCATGTCTCTGAATGTGCCAAAAATTGCTTAATGTGCATTAAATTTAGTCACACTTAAATGCACATGTAGACATGTTCTTGAAGCAACAAAATTATGCTTGAGAAAGCACCCTGCCCAGTGCAATGCGGCCATTTTTCAGCTATAGCTTTAAATTTACAGTCAACACGTGCACACACACAGAGACACACACGCTGTTTAATTTTTGCAAATACATAGTTTAAAAATTGGCCAAGAACATAGAGACTGAATGGATCCTCTGCTGTAGAAACAAAATAGTAATGAACTATATCATCCTCATTTCCATACTTTTTCAGCATCTCTTATTAACAAGTAAAAAGTTTAGCCAGATTCATACACTGGAGAAGGAGTATTCTCTTTGTTTCCATAGAAAATCTTTTAAAGTACAGGTTATGGAAGGAATAGGCTACAATCTAGACCTAGACAGGTTACACGCATGGGCAGATGAGAATAGGAGAGGATTCAACACTGACAAGTGCAAGGTGATACACCTGGGGAGGAAGAACCAGCACCATACCTACAGGTTGGAGAACTCCCTTCTCGTCAGTGCAGAGGCAGAAAAGGATCTTGGAGTCATCATTGATGCCAAGATGAAGATGGGCCGACAGTGTGGGGATGCAGTCAGGAAGGCCAACCGCAGCTTGTCATGCATCCACAAATGCATCTCAAGAAGGTCCAAGGAGGTGATAGTCCCCCTCTATGCAGCACTGGTCAAGCTGCAGATGGACTGGGTCCAGTTCTGGGCACTGCACTTCAAGAGGGATATGGACAACATGGAGAGGGGCCACTCGCATGATCAGGGGGCAGCAGGGCAGGCCCTATGAGGAAAGGCTATGGGACCTAAACCTATTCAGCCTCCACAAGAGAAGGCTGAGGGGGGATCTAGTGGTCGTGTACAAACTAGTCAGATGGGACCAGCAGGCATTGAGGGAGTCCCTGTTCCCTGGAGCACTACCAGGAGTGACTAGAAATAACAGTCACAAGCTGGCAGAGGGTAAATTCAGATTAGACATCAGGAGGTGCTACTTCACTGTCAGGGCGGCTAGGAGCTGGAACCAACTTCCAAGAGAAGTGGTGCTGGATCCTACCCTGCGGGTCTTTAAGAGGAGGCTAAATGTACACTTTGACGTTTGACCCCAGTACTCTTTCCTGCCATGGCAGGGGGTCAGACTTGATGATCTGCTCAGGTCCCTTCCGATCCTACTAACTATGAAACTATGAAACTTCTCTGACTTATGACTGAGCATCCCTGATAATACATCCAGCCCCACACACTCTGGAGTTCAGCTTGATCGTGGTTTGCTTCTTAATCCCTGATTCTAGTTGGTCACAAGACTTTGTATTTTGTTCCTGATTTTTGGCTTTTGATGCACTGTACAGTAAGATAGAACCCTTTTGGAGTTCGGCATGCCACACCGAGGCCTTCCCTTTTGCACCCCGAAGCCCTGCCACTAGTCCAATTGGTTCCATGGCCCATGGCAGCTTCCTTGTGTCATGGTGGAAAGAAAACCCCCCCTGCAATGTACCAGACCCGGTACAGTGGTGACACCCAGCCTCAAATTCACACCCTGCTGGTCCAGAACACAAAAGGCACAGCACAACACCAGACCTCAAGAGCAACACTTCAAGTTCCTTCCAAGTTCCTTCCTACCAGATGACCACATCAACGTACAGATTTAAAAAAAAATGACAACAACAAAAAGCAAAAAAAAACTGCACTGGTGTTATGCTTGAGGTTGGGTGTTGTGGCGTGTTATCTGTGTTCTAGACCAGCAGGTTCTGTGTTCAAGGCTGTGTGTTGCCCCTGGCCTGGTGCATGTTAAATCTTTTTTTTCTTTCCACCATGACACATGGAAGATGCCATGGGCCCCAGAACCAATTGGACTAGCAGCAAGGCTCCGGGGTGCAAAAGTGCAGGCCTTGGCATAGCATGCTGAACCCCAAAGGGTTTCGGCATGCCAAGCCGATGCCCAGATTTTGGCCCGTGCTTCATTCGGAGCACTTGGACTGTCTGTGAGGAAATGGAAGTTGGTGGAGCCAAAATGGTCTCTTTTGTTCTTTTCTAATTTTGGGGCAGCCAGGATGATTGTGGCCCGAGCATCAAGAAGTCAGCAGCCCTGGAGGATTTTGTTGTGTCTCTTGGGCTGTGCGTGATACTGGGAGGGAAAAGAGAGATGTTTGTGGCTGCATATGGCTCTTGCAGGGCACAGGGCCATCAGTCAAGGGTTTAAATATTTTGGGGTGGGGGGATCGTTTGTTTGGTTTGGTTTTTTTAGCATCGTGTATTGGTGGGAAAACCGATGTATGTTAGTGTGGTCATCTGGTAGGAAGGAACTGGGAAAGATTCAGGTCTCGCTTTTGAGGTCTGGTGTTATCAGGTGCTTTCTGAGTTCTGGACCAGGAGGTTGTGAGTTTGAGGTTGGGTGTGACCCTAATATTTCCCCCTGAGCTTGTGTGTGCCAGTCCTGCTGTGGACTGTGACAGCCCCTTCCAAATCCTGGTTCCACTCCCAGCTTTAGGCTAGGCTGGATGTCATGGTAGACTATGGCACATGTGTTCATAACATCAAGACTTGTTTACTTCAATACACTGTATGCTGGGCTGCCCTTGGAAATAGTCCAGAAGCTTCACCTGGTGCAGAACACAATGGCCCAACTTCTTATGGAGTGGATAACCAGAAGCATATAACTCCTTTCTTCCAGAGTCTGAACTAGCTCTGAATAGCTTCCTGGGCACATTTCCAGGAGTTGGTTTTAGCCTCTAAAGTCCTTAACAGTCTGAAGCCTACATACTTAAGGGACTGCCTTTTCAACCACTGGGCAAAAATGTATAGAAAGTCATTATTAACAGTTGTTTCCCAGCTCCCTCTCTCTGAATCGTGAAGACAGACCAGTAAATTTTCTGGAAGGGCTATAAGATGAAATGCATAAACTTAAGAAGACTAGGTCTATTTAAGTCTTTTACTCTTAAACCATTTCGAGACTTCGTTACACAGAAACTAAATAATACTAACAAATCAGGTTCCCATTCCCTGTATTCATAAATTTCATAGATTTAATAGACATTAGGGGCTGAAAGGGATCTCGTGAGATCATCGAGTCCAGCCCCACTGCTACAGGCAGGAATTCTTTTGGGGTCAAATGATTCCAGTAAGATAAGCATCCAAAGACCTTTTGAATGAGTCCAGAGTAGGTGCTTGCACGACCTGTGGGAGGAATCTGTTCCAGACTCTGGACACTGGGACTGTAAAGAAGTTTGTCTTTAAATCAGCCTTCCATACATTTGTGGCCATTAGACTTTGTTATCCTTTGAAGGGCCCTGGAAAACAACTGTTCTCCCAGATCCTGGTGCAAACTTATAGGCTGCCACCAAGTCTCATGAGCCTTCTCTTCTCCAGGCTGAAGAGTCCCATGTCCCTCAGCCTCTCCTCATAAGGCTTGTTCCCTTCGCCTTTGGTCATGCAGGTGGCTCTGCTCTGGACTCTCTCAAGCTTAACTACATGCCTCCAGAAGTGGGGGGCCCAAAACTGGATGCAGTACTCCAGGTGCAGCCTCACTAAGGCCAAATAAAGCAGGAGGATGACATCCCTGATTTAGTGAGAGATGAATTGATGGATACATGCCAGAGTTTGGTTTACTTCGCCAGCTACAGCATCACATTGGTGACTCATGTTCATCTTGTGGTCAGTCAAGACCCCCAACTCTTTTTTGGTCATGGTGCTGAGAGTAGCACTGCCAAGCTTAAAAGTATGATGCTGATTTTTCCTCCAAAGGTAGAGCACCCTGCACTTCTCTACATCGAATGGCATCAGGTTTTGGTTTGCCCACCTTGCGAGCCTGTCCAAGTCAGTCTGTATCATCAGCCTGTCCTCCAGTGTGACCACCTTGCCTCATAGTTTAGTGTTATCCATGGACTTTCCCAGTCCACATCTGATGTCTGAATCCAGATCATTAATGAAGATGTTGAACAGTACTGGGCTGAGTCCTGAGGGACACCACCGGTCACCTCATGCCATGTTGATTTGATCGCATCTTTGGATCTGACCCCCGAGCCAGGTCCCCAGCTATAGGACCATGAGATGGTTGAGGCCACATTTCTACAGCTTAACCCTGAGGACACCATGGGAGACCAGTCAAAGACTTTATTGAAATCCAGGTATATGACATCAATCTCATCTTCCTTGTCCTTTCAATGCATCACCTGGTCATTGGAGATGAGGTTGGTCAGGCAAGATCTTCCAATAAGAAAACCATGTTGTCTGAAACTCAGAAAGTTGTCTTCCATTAATCTGTTGCTTATGGAACCCTTGGTGATTTTCTCCAGGATCTTTCCAGGGTTGAATGTCAGATTGATTGTCCTGTAACTCCCTGGATCTTCTTTCCTTCCTTTCTTGAAGATTGGGACCATGTTGGCTCTTTTCCAGTCTTCTGGTACCTCTCCCTAGAGGGTGAACTATGATGTCTGCCAGCTTCTTCAGGACTCTCAGGTGCATTCCATCTGGGCCTGCAGACTTATGGATGTTGAGCCTCTTAAGGTGTTCACTCACTTGATCTACATCAATTGTTGGCCCATCTCTCACCCCATGGAAGCTTTGCATCCTGTCCAACATGGTGACCTCCTTGGGCAGGTGAAGGACTGATGCAAAGTAAGGATTTAAGAGATTGGCCTTTTCCTGAGCGTCAGACATCATCTGCCCATTTGATCTAGCAGGGGTCCAATTTTGTTGTTCTTTCTCCAGCTTCCCACACATCTGAAGAAGGACTTTTTGTTGTTCTTGATCCCCACGGATAGCATCAGTTTGATTTCTGCCTTGGCTTTTCTGGTCCACTCTCTACAGGTGTGGGGTAGTGCTGTGTAGTCCTCCTGGGTGATGATTCCCAGTTTCCATCTGGTGTAAGTTCCTCTTTTTAGTTTGAGGAGGTCCAGAAGTTCCTCCCAGTCAGCTGACTGCATTTCCTTCAGGACAGAATGACCTTTCCTTGTGCTTTGAGGATTGCATTCTTAAGGAACAACCGTTCCTCATGGACTCCTCATTCAAAGGGGCCATGGTCTCTTAGTGCCCGGTGGACCAGTCTCCTGAGTTTCTGAAAGTCAATCTTCCCAAAGTTGAGGATTTCTGTTTTACTGAGAGATTTGCCCACCCTGTGTCAAACAGAGAAGCTGATCACTTCACTGTCATCAAGATTCCCCTTGATCCTCAGATTGCTCACCAGATCATCCCCTTTGTTCAGAACCAGATGCAGCAGTGTCTCTCCCCTACCCAGTCCATAGACTTCTTGTGTTAGGTAGAACTTATTAATACAAGTGAGAAAGCTATGTGACTGGTCAGATTTGGCCGTGTGTTCCTTCCACAAGATGTCAGAGAGGTTGAAGTCCCCCATGCTGACCATGCATTGGGAATAAGCAGCCTCAGCCAGGTGCCTATTGAATTCAGGATCCAGCTTTTCCACTTGATTGATAGGTCTGTAATAGACTCCTACAATTATATCCCGTCCGCAAGGCTCTCCCTCATGTTTTTCCCCATGCTAACCCAAAGGGTATTAAGACACCATCCTTGGTTGCTAAACTCAGTTTGAAGTGAAGTGTACTGCTCCTTCACATAGAGAGCTACACCCACACCTCTCTTCCCGACACAGTCTCTCCTGTACAAAGTATAGCCTCGTATACCTATGGACCAGGTCTCCATTAACCCTATGAGATCATAATCTTTGTTGCTCAGGAGAAGGGCCAGTTCCTCTTGCTTGTTTCTCAAGCTCCTGGCATTTGTGTACAGGCAGCTGAGCATGCCATGAGAAGCCCTAGGCTTCCCTGTGCACTGGGATGTGATCTTTCCTTGGGCTCTTGTTGGAGTAGGTTTCCTTGGGCTACCTAAGCTGTTAATATTGTGGTTGACATGACCTGTGCTAGACTGTTAATTGACTGCACATCCCCCTGTCAAGTAAGTCAGCCATTCTGGCCAAGAAGAGGTTCTTCTCTTTCAGGGTGAAGTGTAGGCCATCCCTTCCCAACAAGCTACAGTCTCTGTCCCTGAAGTGTGGACCATGGTCGAAGAAGCTGAACCCCTCATGATTGTTGCTGGAGTCTTATGTTAAAATATCTGATGTACCTTTCCCTCCAAGGCCCATGACCAATGACTGGGAGATTTGAAAAAAACTTTCTGCACCCCCAGACCCTTGAGCCCAGCCCCAGAGCCCTGTAGTCACTCATGACCCTGCCAGGTTTGTTCTAAGCCATGTCATTTATGCCTACGTGGATGAGTAGCATGGAGTGGTGGTCAGAGGGCCAGATGAGTTTGGGGATCCTCTCAGTCACATTCTGGTCATGAGCCCCTGGAAGGCAGCAAACTTCATAGGCTAAGGAGTCAGGGCAACAGACTTCTCCCTCTGTCCCCCTCAAGAGGGAGTCATCCACCATGATTACTTTCTGCCTTCTCTTGGGTGTGGTTGCTGGAGGCCCTCCATCATCACATGCCAGAGCCAGCAGCTCAGCTGTCTCTGCTGATATAAGAGGTTATTCCTTGGATGTCAAAAAGTCAGTCTCTCAATATTTACACAGTAGTACTTCAGTTTGGTAATGCACCAACGATTAGAAATCTGCAATATTATTGACGTATTTTTTCTGCTTTTAATTTCAGAGTTAAATATAATAGTGCTAAAACTTTTTGTTTTGTTTTGTTTTGTCTTTTTTAATGATGTGTTGCCACCTAGCAAGGTTGAGAAATACCATGTTGGCTTCCATATGCCAAACATTATTGGCATCAAATCTGCCTGAATCACAAGCATTATACCCATTCAGGTAGTATGATGTCCTATAACACTGTTCAACAGCTTCCACAAAACAATACAATTTTATTTAATAGGTAGGAAACCAAGAAGTTATTGGGACTCAGCTTAATTTTAACTTGTTATAAAGAAAGTGATTGTTTGTCTTCTTTCTCTGAGAAGGTGAATTTGCTGAAAATTTTAACCCTCTCTGGGTGTGAGGGCCAAGTTGCAATATTACTCAGTGACTATCCTTTCAGGATCCTGGCATGAGGTCTTCCTTTTAACTCAGTTGTTCTTCCCCCATCCTCCCTTTAGGAGAATGTCCCAATGATCCTTGTTTGATAGTCTTAGGGCAGAATTCTATTTCCCCTTGTGCACCAAAACATCAGGTGTTTCGCTACATACCTGGCTATTTTTGACCTTTTTATTGTGGATTTGTAAGGTGTATGAAGAGCAAGGATTCTGATTTTCTCTGATAAAAACAATCCCCAATTTTTGTATTAAAAAATAACCCAAAATCCACATTTTTTCATGATTAAAATGAAATGCCACTAACATATATTATACATACACTTCTTTAAATCTGAATATTGGGGATTTTTTTTTTATCAGAGAAAACCAGGATCCCTGATGAAAAGTCAGTGAGCAGACATAGTAGGCTATAAAATATTTGGGCTTTTGCTATATACATTCATACTGAGAATAAATTCAGAAAAAAATATGTATAGAGGAAACCTCCCATCTCGTACCTTCAGTAGCTGAATAGTTATGCCACTACTCCAGGAAGATACTTATCTAGGTTCTAGGCCTCATCATGTAAAGGAAGTTTTACCAGCATCATTTTGATTTGTGAGGCATGGGGGTCTAACCACCACACTATAAGATAAGCATTAACACATCTCCTCACCAGTACTCCTTTTGAAGTTACTTGGCTTTAACAACAATTCAACAATTCACTCTCTCTGGAGTCTAACATGCCACTAGTTTCTGGCCATTTATATTTTGGGGACTTACATTTCATGCATGTGCATATTTAGCCAATGTGTAACCTATTGCATTTTCTCAATCTATTCATGAATATTTATGTGTTTCAGTGCAGGGGTCATAGACCTGCACATTATGTCAAACACACCATTTACAAGGCTAGAAAGCTGCCGTTTGAATGCACCAAGGGAAACAAAATTCTACCTTTAGTAGTTTTCAAACACTTTTCTTGTGTTTATGTATATCCTTCAGATGTGTTATCTGCACTTCTCTGATGGTCTATAAAGTGATCTGGGAAACACAATTCGTAATACATGAACATTACAGGGGGACATATCAAACAATACTGATTAACAAGTGCCCCCTGACACATTTGTCAAAAAAACCTGCTCTGATACATGAACACCCAAAGTTACATAGGTAAGTTTCTACACATATTTTGCATTGGTTCATTTTTATTGTTCAAAAAATTATTTACATGTGCATCTGTAGGAAGAAGTGTACAGGATTTCATTATAAGCATTTTTTTCCTGAAAAACAAATCTGGTGGCCCCCTTATCTTGACCTCATGCTTTGTCCAAGGGGTGACATGTCAGGTTATTAGTGGCAATAGTTTTCTTCCTGCCTTGGGTATGGCATGATATATATCTCATTCTATTGCATGCAGTGCAATCCAGAGATTTTTGTTCAGTGTGTATCAACATCAACTGTTAGTATGCACCACAGTCTATGTGGCCTTTACCAATAATATGGATGAAAAACATTTCACGGTCATTTTCATTTGTATAAAAATTAAAGTTTGACAAACTGCTTTTGTATATTAATCTGTCTCAATAAAATAGGCATGATAGATTGTTAACACATCTGTGTTATTGTTTAAATGTTAATAGAACATCTGCCTAATGTCATTGTTCACTTGTAGGCATTTAGTTTTAATGTTACATCCAAATGAAGCATACTTAGTGTTGCTAATATGATTCAGAGAGAATATTGAAAGTCTAAATTTTTTTAAACTCTCTAAACAACTAATTGTTAGCTTAGGAGTGGTATTTAAAGGTTTACTTTTTGGGAATTGGCTTATAGATTTTTTGGCTCACAGATCTATATATATTTCTAAAATATATCTAAAATTAAAAAATCAGTTAAAGCCTGCTGCCCATCCTGAACCATTCTAGATATATATACATCTATCTTTCTCTCTATATCTATATTGAGCTAGATAGACATCTATCTATCTCTCTAGATCTATATCTAGGTAGGTATATAGACATCTATCTATCTAGACATACACACACACACCTCTCTTTCTCTATCTCTATCTCTGTCTCTGTCTGTGTCTCTGTCTCTATCCCTATATCTCTATTAGGACTCTGCAAAGCTTTGATTGCTGATTCAATTCGGGGGGGGGAGATTTGGCCCAATTCGGCAGCCAAATATCCAAATCCAAATAAAATCAGGAGACCCTTTAATCTCTCCAAATCAAACTAGAACCCTCTGAATCAATTCAGAGAGAATCAGTGATTTGGACATAAACACAGCTTTAAATGTTTTTTCTATACACCTCAAGGTACCAGGCAGGTTGTGAATGCTGAGATGGTGGGGCAGATGGAGCATCCCACAGGAGTGTGGCGGAGGGTGGGGATGGTCTGCTGCCGAGCACCCTGGGGGGGCCCCCATGTTCCTGTGGGATGCTTCATCTGCCCCACCATTGCAAAGTTTGTAAGCCATGTCTGGTACCTTGAAGTATGTAGAAAAAACATTAAAAAGCTGCATCTATAGCATTGAATATTCAGATTTGGATTTGGCCAAATTGAATTGGGACAGTGATCCAAATCAACAAATCAAATCACTGTCTCCAATTTGAGCCAAAGCTGAATTGAATATGGCCTATTTTGTGCACCCCTAATACTTATATATCTATAGAGATAGGCTGTGTGAAACTCGGTATGTGAGACCCAGGCTTTTAAAAATCAATTAACCCTTGCTGCCCATCCTGAACCATTCTAATGTGTATGTATGTATGTGTGTGTAGATAGATAGATAGAAATATAGATATATATTTATCAGCAAAATATATGAATTAGAATGGTTCAGGATTGGTAGCAGGGGTTAACTGATTTTTAAAAGTCTGGGTCTTGCATACAGTTTCACACAGCCTTTGAAGTAGACAGGCTGTCTAACACAACAAGGCCAATGCATATATACACAGCCTGGGAAAGAGGGGGGCATGCACTATACTGTTCCATAATATGAGATAATGGTGGCATCAGCGAACAAGGCCCCAGAGCAGAGGGGGCTGAGTCCCAGCTTTCGGAGAACAGACCAAATTAGGAGAAGGCCTGGAAAGCCCAAATTAGTATTTGTGCACGTGATGAGCTACATGGGCAGTATGTTGAACACGGAGAGACCAACCAGCTAGAGCCATGGATCAAGAGTCATCAAAAGTAAGCAATAGGGATCCTGGTTTTGTCTGAAAAAAAATCCCGCCCCCCAAAAAATCCCCAATTTTCAGTAAAAAATAGTATACCCAAATCCACATATGTCCGTAATTTAAATGAAACACCATATATATATATACACACACACACACACATACAGACACACACACACACACACACACACACATATATATGTGTGTGTGTGTGGTTTTTGGTTTTAATCATGGGAAAATATGGATTCGGGGTTACTTTTTTTAAACCAAAAAGTGGATATATTTTCAAGTCAGAGAAAAACGGGATCCCTGGTCATCAGGAGGGAAGGAGAATACAAAAGGAGAGACTTGAGAGTAACAAAGGGTCCCTCCTCCCCATGCTCCACCCAAGTCCTTCCCCATCCCTCTTTCTCCTCATCCCTCCTCCCTGTCATGCCTGGGTCCTTCTCTTTCCTGAGAGGGAAGGTCCCCAAGGCCACCATGGACATAGTCTGGTGGTGTGCTCTATCTCATCGATCCCATTGGGTGGGAGGTGTGGGCCTTAGCATCACATCTCCAAGCCACTGACATGCTGACATATGACAACTAAGAGAGCTTCAGAATGGAGACTGCTTCCTGGCCAGATGTACTTTGACACTGATGACAGCCCTAGGATTTGGTAGATTTATAGAATTGCTTGCTTTTTTGTATTGCTTCTTTTCTGTTATCACTGTGTATCAATACATTTTCCTTCAAATGGAAAGGTCATAGTCAGTCCTGGAACAAAGCATCTGGGTCCTAAATCCAGGGCCAACACTAATGGTCATTGATATTGAGCACGTTTTGATAAATCTGGCAACAAAGTGCTTCCTGTAGAAAATCAATTTTATTTATTGGCAAACACTGAGCAATGTACAAGTCATTGGAAACATCTACATGAGATGCTATGTTGCTGCAATGACGAGTTACGGTGATGTAGGTAATCACTATGGCAATGTAGTATTGGCAGGCATGAACCATGATGCTGACACAATTGCACAGTAGCTCATTGCTACTGTGCAATAGGTTTGGAAATGACCTGTGTGCTGCTGAGACTGCACAGTAACAACTGCACAGTAAGAATTAAAGCAAGTACTAAATGAAGGTTCAGTGATAACTGCTTGGGCAGGGGCATGTGTAGACTCACCCATTCACTGCCAATAGACACTGAAAGATGAATTAGACACACAGGACACATCTACACATGCAGGCATGTGCACTTGCAGCAGCTCAAATAGAAACAGTGCAAATTAGAGCTGGGTTTTTTTGCCTCAGCACATGTGCCCATACATGCACTTTGGTATGGGGCAAATTGTGCCACTTTAGGCAAAATAACCCTGCCCAGCTTCTCCTGGATCTGCACCTAGGGGGATCTAGAGCCTGGGACCACCACCTGTGCTGGCCCCGGCAGTATAAAAAGCTTCTCTAGAAGGTAGCTCAGGGCTATTTGTTCTCAGGATCTTCTAGGGGAGGAGCCTCTTGGAGGAAGTTAGCACGCCCCTTCCTGTCCTAGGCTGCTGCTGCTGTGGCTGGTTGCTGCATGCTTGGTCTCAGGAGCTTCTGGGGAGAAGATGGCCAGGTCCTTTCATGCCTCTTGCTATTATTAGCTGCTGACTTGGTTTCAGAGCTTTTGGAGTAAGTTGGCTGTACCCCTTCCTGCCTTGGGCGGCTGCTGCTGCCCCCCCTGGGGGGGGTTTCCTTTGCTTAACGCTGCTACACCCCTCAGGAAGGAGTCCACTGTGCTGCACTGCAGCCCAGCACCACACCCCAGCTTCTGCACCCCTGTTCCAACCTGCTGCCCAGCCCTCCACCAACCTGCGGGTAGGGGACAGCCTGGGAAGGAAGCTTGCACTGCCTGTGGGCCCCTCCCCCACCATCACTGTTGGAGCCTAAAGGAACCTTGCCTGCATCAGTGCCTTGGCCGGCCACCCCCACCTTCACCTCCACTCTCACCAGAAGCACACCCTGAGTGGCAGAACTGGATGGCTCCTGCTATCACTGCTGTTGTTGCTGCTGCTGCTGCCCCTCTCAGGAGAGAGGGAGATTCCCTGCTGCACCACCTGGCACCACACCTGCACTGGATCACTTCCTAATTGACTGACTGCTCCTACCCTCCCCCACAGCTACCTTGCTGCATCTGATCCTGATTTGTCTTCCTGCTGACTGCTCTGCTGCTGAGTGACCAGCTGGAGGCCTGAGGGGCTTCTGGACAGATCTTTCATAAACAAACCCCCTCTACTGCTCCAGCCATCTTTTACACCTGCCACAGCAGCCTTCTCTGTTTGTTTTTTGCCTTTGTGTGGTAAGTCCTATGGTCCACTCCTCCCGACCTGGTGTTTGTTTAGTGGCTGAGTAACCAGCTTGAGTTTCCCCAGCCCTTGTTTATGTGGGATTGTTTTTTTTTCCCCCTCCCCACCACATTCTCAAAACATAGGCCTCCTGTTTTGTTTTCCTGTGGGGATGTGGCTCAGTGAGCTTCAACTCCCTTCCTCCCTAATCCACTTCTGCCTCACAACCCCACCCTGCCCTACGAGATTCACCAGTCCCATGAGATTTTATTTTTCTTTATTATCTTTCCTACCCTTATGTGAAAGAATGGCAGGGCAAGAACCTTCCGGGGGGGGGGGGGGTGGCAGATGTCCCCACAGAGCTTCTTACAGCCCCCACTATGGGAGTGAATCCCAGCCAAGCCCCCAAGGAGATGCATGCCCCTGTAGCCTCCACCCCAGAGGCAGAGTCCAACCAAACTCCTCCAGGGGTGTAGAAGCTTGGAACCTCCATTGCAGGAGCAGGTGAGACTCTGGTGAGGGAGTCAACAAGGCCCTGGCTAGACCTCTGGCTAGACCCACCCCTGCAAGGGTTCCCAGGCCCCCTCTCCCATCATCAGGGACCAAGGGCAAGGGCAGTGGGAAGGGTTCCTGTTCAGCCTCCTCTACAGCTGGGGGTGGGAAGGGCAAGGGCCCTGCCCTGAAGCCTAGACAACAAGTGCCTGAGGGGACCACATGCACTGCACCAGCCAGCACACCCACTCAGCCTGTCCCTAGCTCAGGCCACATGTGGTTGCCCATGTTGGTGGGGCAACCATAGCTATGCACAAGCAGCTGTGAGGAGACCCAAAGTTGGGGATCTGGGCCCTCCACTGCCAGCCCTTCCAGCTCAGGCAGCAGGGGCCCCCCTTTCTGGCACTCACCCGCTGGAATGGGGTGAAGTGTCAACTGCCCAAGTAGGAGAACCTACACTTTGAGACCTGGGTGCAGGCCCTGTCCTGGGAATTGGGGCCCCCAAGATTGTGGTTGCCTCCTGCTTTCATGGCAAGGGGGTATTTTTCCTTGCCTTGGAGGCTGCTGTACAAAAGGCGGTAGAGGGGGGCTCATGGTAGAGGGTGAGTATGTGTCCCTCGAGTCTCTAGAAGAGCTGGGGACCAGGGTGGCCCTCAGCTCCATCCCTCCCTACATCCCCAATTAGACTTTCCTCCCTCAGCTACAAATCCTGGGGAGAGTTATCTCCCTGATGTTGGCCCTCTCACTAGGGTGTTGAGACCCTGGCCTCTGCCACGTGTGATCTTTCCGTTGCCAGGTCGTGATCCAGCTGGAGGTGGGAGTGCAGCTGGAGGCTGAGGGGTGCCTGGTAATTCCTTATCAGGGGGCCTTGCTGAGGTTTTTCTATACACCACTCTCCAACCAAGTCTAGTGGAGTCCCAAAGAGGGCACCAGCAACTGGGGGGGAGAGAAGGAGCAGGGCTCCCTACCCCTAGTCATACCCCCCTCATGGCTGCCACCCCCCCCAACCTCACCTTGTCTGGCTGGAGCCACCCCCAACCCTCACCTGAGAACCACAGCTAAGTGGGTGCAGGTCCCTTCCAGGTGTAAAGGCAAGAGGAAAGCCTGGGCACAGTTGGAGCCCTCTGATGTGAAGGACTCCTCTCCCCCTCCCAAGACCACCACATGGGGGAGAAGCAGCCCACCCTCCAGGGTCCTCGCCAGCTGTGCCTGACACTCCATCCCCAGGAAAGATCAAATGGGTGATCACCATGGACGAGGTTTTGGGGCTGCTGGATGGTCCTGAACTGGAGCCCATGGGGGAAGCCCTTCATTCTGCTGAACAAGGTCTACTTCCTGAAACCACAGGTGCCAAGGCTGAGGCCTGCCCAAAGGAAGGCCTGGGAACAGAGCCTCCTCCTTCTGATCTAGGGGATACAGAGGCCCTGGGGCTCACCCTGGTGAGTTCTGAGGGAGGAGGTCCCTTTTCCCAGGACCCTGAGGCAGACCCCAGAGCCACCCCTGTGCCTGGTGGGTCTCTTCCCTCCCCTTCCCAGGAAAACTTCACTGGCAGCCTGCCTCATAGTCCTGCATCAGAGGGGGTCATGGTGGGGTCCCCTAATCAACAGGCTGATATCATCAGGGACCCTACACAGACCTCCCCAGGGCTCCAGCTCTACCCCACCATTTTGTGAAGGCTCCCAACCCCCACCCTTACCACCACCCCTGTCCCAGGGGGCTGCAGAGGTCTCCCAATCCCAACTGGAGTCTGGGATCTTAGCAGACTGGGGGCTTCAGATGGTGCTGGAAGAGCCTTATCAGCTCCAGGACCAGGAGGAGGATGCTCAAGAACCAGCAGGCTCCATGAAGCCTGCAGACCTCTCAGTTCCATCGGTCCACAGGGATGAGCTACTTGCATTTCTTGACTGTGACTACACCCACCGGTCTGCCAGCAAGGTACAGCTAGCCTTGGATTGCTGGGGAGATTTTGACAGTGTTCTTGCCACTGTGAGGGTGCTGGTGGGGAAGGCAAGGGACCCAAAAGCTGGAATGCCCAGATCTATAGTCTGGCCTGAAGTGTCATAGATGCTCTCTATGCATATTGGAGGGTGCTACATGAACCAGCAGGCCCCACACTGGGCATTGAAATGAATGAAGTCCCTGCTGAACTGTCTGCTTCAGCCCCCTAGCCATGAGGTCATTTAAGATCATGACCCTCAATATGCATAGCTGCAGGAAGGATCTCTGGAGGTGCCAAGTGTTCTACTTCCTTCAGGAGTGGGGATACAATGTGGTATTCTTGCAGGAAACCCTGATGACTTCAGCCGATGAACCAAATTGGAGACTGGAGTTGGGAAGCAAGGTCTTTTTTAGTCACCTCTCAGCAACCTTATCTGGGTTGGCCACCCTGTTCTCCCCAGGCCTGCAGCTGGAGGTTGTCTAGGACATTGAGGTGGTGCCATGCTGCCTGCTGCACATCCAGGTCCAGGGGTGGGGGCTGGTCCTAAAACTTCTGAATGTGTACGTCCCTGAAAAGGACCTGGAGCTGGTGGATTTTTTTCTGCCAGACAGCCATATACATTGGCACCCTCAACCCTTGCGAGTGCCTGCTCCTTGGCAGGGACTTTAACGTCACCCTAGATGCACAAGACTGGTCAGGCAAGGAGCAGAACCAGACCACCATGGGCATCCTCAGGGAGAGCCTGATGGACTACTCCCTAGTGGATGTCTCGAGTGCCTGTCACCCCGTTGAGCCCCTTGCCTTCACTTATGTGAGGGTGGGGGAGGAGCAGCCATGCCACTCCCAGTTAGACTAAGTTTATATCTCTTTGCTGCACTTTGGCCAGGCCTACTCCTCTGGCATCCAGGCAACCCCTTTCAGTGATCACCACCTTGTCTGGGCCCAGGCCACGCTAGGGCCTGGGTGTCTGGAGTCAGCCTACCAGAATTTTAATGCCTACCTGCTGGAGGATGTGGGTTTCAGGGACATGCACCAGCACACACGGGCCTTCCATGAAGAGCTCTCCTCCCTGGATCTGACCAATTCCAGGGCCTGTCAGACACTGTGGGAGGGACTGCCATAGGCCAGCATGGGTGTCCAGGACCAGCTGGAAGCTCCTTTCACTCTGGCTGAGTTTTTGACCACCCTCTACCTGATGCCTGGCAATAAGGCTTCGGGCATCAATGGGCTGACCTCAGAGTTCTACTGAGCTTTCTGGGATGTCCTCAGCTTGGACCTTGCTGTTGGAATCTGAGGGAAGTGGTTAGCTCCCCCTGTCATATTGGAGGGCTATGCTGACCCTCCTGCCAAAGAAGGGAGATCCCTGTGATCTAAGGAATTGGCATCCCATGTCCCTCCTCTGCATGGACTACAAGGTGGTAGTGAAGGCCATCTTGCTGCTCCTGTGGTCCGTGCTGACGGACGTGATCCATCCTGACCAGATGTACACAGTGCCTGGATGTTCCATCTTTGACAACCAGTACCTGGTTCAGGCCTGTCTTTCACCCTCCTATCCCTGTACCAGGAGAAGGTGTTTGACAGAGTGGATCATGGCACCTCACAGGCATGCTGTGGGCCTTTGGGCCCCACTTCATGCAGGCTCTCCAGGTGCTGTATGCCTCTGCAGAATATTTGACCAAGATCAACTGGACTCTGATGAAGCCCATCCCATTTAGAAGAAGGGTGCATCAAGGCTGCCCACTGTCAGGCCAGCTATATGCCTTGGCCCTGGAGCCCTTCTTCTTTCTCGTGTAGAAGTGGGTGATGAGGTGGTTGCTCCAGGAGCTGGCAGTACATCTGGTCCTCTCAGAGGTTTGTGGGCATATTGTGGGGGGCACTTTGGTGTGGAGGTGGAAGCTGCTCAGGAGGGGTGGGTCTGCTGCCCCCTCAGTGCACAGGCCCCCTGCACAGCTCATGGACTGCCACCCTCAACAGGGGCCCACAGCCTCTAGCCACAGCCCCGGCTGCATGGCACCCATGCTGCAGCTGTCATATCATGCACATGTACATACTATCTGGGAGCTCAGGGCCATTGGGTTTAAGCAGCACTAGGCTCTGGGTGATGGCTGGAGCCACCTGAGCTCCCAGACAGTGTTCAGTACTGCTCGGCACGTTGCCAAACTGCACAGCACCTGTACAATCTGACAGTGGCAGTGCAGGTGTCATGCATCAAGGGCCATTCCCTTCTGGCCCCTGCTGCCCCACACTGTGTTGGAGGGCTCTGCCATGAGGTCCAAGCAGCCCTGATCGCCTCTGTTACAGTTGGTAAGTGCAGGGGTTTTTTGTTATTTCTTTTGTTTTGTTTGAATGCAGGGATGCTGGGGCTGGGCGGGGCAGTGATCGGGGACTGGCACTGGGTGGGGGAATGATCCAGAAGGCTGGGGGAGAGAGTGGGGGGTGGAACTGGGTGAGGGAATGATGCAGGGGCTGGGGGAGTCAGGAGGGGATGGGACCAGGCGGGGCAGCAATTGGGGGAGGGGGTTGGGCAGAGGTCCCCCCATGGTCCCCTCCTCCTTCTTCCAACCCTCCCTACTTACCTCACACAGAGCCTGGGTCCAGGTCCCTGCATCTGGCACACTGCTTGCTGTGCATAGGTAGGCAGCGTGCTTCAGCCCTGCAGCAAGGACCAGCCATAGAGGTGCTCTGGCTGGTTACCAGAACATCTCTTTGGAGGACTCAAGCATCCAGTTGTCTCAGTTGCACCTGACTTCTGTTTTGCAGCCCATTTTTCTTTTTGACCTCTGGATATCCAGGGGTCTCATTTTGCCCCCGTGCTGCAAATTTGCAGTGCAGAGAACATTTTTTGTTCCTGCATGTGCACCTTGCAACAAGTTAAAGGGGTTTGAGACCCTGTAAGGCACGTGGGCACTCATGTGGGTGTGCCCACAAGAGCTAAAAAAGTCTGAAGTTCAGAGGTTTATTTTTTTTTTTATACTGAGTGAAATCTAGATTTCAGGGACTGAAGAGTGAAATATGGATGTAGAAAGTCTTTACATCCCCTTTTTATAATGCTAATGGAAGTTGAGAGATTAACCTCATGAAAAATGTATTAATCCTGTATGTCAGCCACTACCCTGGGCTATAGTAATGTTTTACTTAAAAAACCCAAAAAACTTAAAACATAAAATGTATATATTTATTGTTATTAAGCTATAAATTTAATGAAATTCAAATATAATTTTGTTTGTAAGAATGCCCACATATAATCACCTACCATATAACCAGGTATTTTTTGAGCAACATTTCAATACATTTGTGTTCTGTTCTGGTTTTACCTTCAGTTGCAGGTATATTAATAAAGCTGGATTGAGTTCAGCAGTTCTGTTTTGAAGAAGATTTAGATATTTCACAATTGTTATTTTTCTCTTTCCTGCTCCCCGCCCCCCATCAATTTTGGAAGGAAAGCCCAATATTTCCAGTTTCTACACATAACAGAATGGGTGCCCTGCTTTAAGGAAGTATGCATAGCAGGCTGCTCTGAAAGCAAAGACCTGCGGCTGCATCCAGACAAGCATGAATATTTTGGTTCCCCAAGGACAAGTAGTTGGTACTTGTCCTCAGAAAATGCCCATGCCCCACACCCTCTGGTATGCAGCAGGTTACCCTTGGTGGCATAGGGGAGGTTGGGGCCAGCACAGTTGCTGGCCCCAGCAGCCTTACTGGGGGGCCAGGAAGATGCAAGCATATTGCTTCTGCAGCTTGGAGGTTGTCCCCAAACATGTACCACCCAGCTCTTTTTTTTTTTTTTCTGGCATGGGAAAGCAAGCTTTTGCTGTGTGGGAAAGCATGCATAGCCCTGATTTTTTTTTTGTTTTTTTGTTGTTTTTTTTTCTGTAAGTAGCAGTGTGGGAAATGCCTGAATGTGCTGCAGTCAGGTCTGCAGAGCCACATACCACACGACTGCACTGAACTGGATGCAGCTTGTGAATTCAGCTGCTAGAAAAGCATGAAATCCAAGGTTTATAGGCTCCTGGCTTCACAAAATTGCCTAGATGTACTGCCAGAAAGCTGGTCATGTGAAATGACAGGAAGAAACCTCAATAGCGGTTGAAATTTATCAAAATTGACATGTCTTTGTGGAACAGTTCAGTTTCAATAAAACTGGCAAAAGTTGACATAAATTGTTTCAATTTTTTTCCTAAGTTGCACTAGTTCTTAACTATGTTTTAATTGCAGGTCTAAAATTTGTCTCATTTACCTCTCTGCCGATTCATTTTGTTTAAAAAAAAAAAGAAAATCATGGATATAAATGACAGCAGCATAAAATGCTTATGGCTTTTAGAGTTGTAATAACCAGAGATCCTGAATTACTCTGATTTAAAAAAAAAATCCCTAATTTTCATTTTTAAAAAGTAACCAAAATCCAAATTTTTCCCTGATTAAAATGAAATACCACTATAGCTGGCTCTATGGTGGCATTTCATTTTAATCATGAAAAAAATGTGGATTTTGGGCTACTTGTTTTTAAAACTGAATTTTGGGGATTTTTTTATAAGAGAAAAATAGGATCCCTGGTTATAACTGTGGAGGTTGGATTCAGTTGTAATACCTTTAGTGTAGACAATATTACATAGATTTTCACATCCCAAGATTAATTTGCATTTAGGGGAAAACATTGTACTAGTACTTGCTAACATGTGGCCTTTTACTGAAGAAAGTGGGAATTAGTAATTTTAACTTGAGTTAGACCAACCTGCATGTAAGGAAAACTACCTATGAAAACCATTGAGAGACTGTAATATGGGACCTTCAATGTCATTTTCAGAATCATTTTGAAGAATGGAACCACAATTTATATATCACTTGAAAAGATTTTATTTTCTTGGGAGCTCTAGTTTTCTAAAATCGAAAACGTTGTTAAAATAGAATGCCTTAGAATGTTAGAATGATGTAGAGTTCCTTATGTACAACAATACACTGTTTTTAGTTTTCTGCAGTCTTAAATTTTATAGAATGTAATATAGAGACTGCTTAGACTTTCCTTCAGTGATACAGAGAACAATGTCCTTGTTACAGATTTTTGAAGTTTTGTTTAAGTCTGCAAAAGAAAGGATACATTTTATTAAATTATGTAATTTTCATGATTTTTTTTCGATAGAACTCTTTGCTTACTTGTGCATGTTTTTCTGCATAACTTTTCTAAATCAGTTTCTTTCATTTTGATTTTTATGAATTGTGAAATCACGATCAAGCTATTTTAGAGGGAAAAAACCCCTAAAGTATAAAAATGTCTGAACTCTGCCTGACATTATTAACCAATCAAATTGAAGTGATTTGCACAATCACTATGATCATTTCTTTGTAAATGACTGCATGTATGCAAACTTCTTTACTCCAATTAGTAGCTCTATGTCCTCTACCTATATTGGCTTCAATTACTGAAATATTCAGGTTCTTTGCCAACAATAAAAAATGCCACCTCATCTTCTGTAAGCAAAAGCAGACTGAAAAAAGGCCTTAGCTGACCTATACAGATGAAGAAAAGCAGAGCTGGGAGTGCAAAATAAAGATGAGGGAAAATATAGAGGAGGAAGAAAGTAAAAAAAACAAAACAATCAATTTACATCATTAATTTAGAATCTTTGCTTTTATATTTTTACTTATTCTTAACTCAAAATGTGAGCAAAGTTTAAATGTATCCATGTAAGTGGCAATACACTAATTAATAACTACACTATCCCAAGTCATATGCTTGTTCGGTCATAAATTCTGTCTGCCTGAACAATTGACAGTGGTTTAAAAGGAACTGGACTTTTTTGCATGTCAGCTTGCATAACACACAACTCCTACTCATGGAAGCTAATCCATAGTACTGCAGCTATTATTTGTTGAAGGCTTACTTACAACAAGGCTGCTCAATAGCTGACCCACAGGCTAAATCCAAAAATTTGATGGTGGGGGAAAGTTGTGAGCATTAATTGCCACTAAAAAGAGTAACCATAAATCCACATTTTTCCGTGATCAAAATGAAACGCCATATCAACACTTGATCCATATATATTAATGTTGTTTCATTTTGATCACAGAATAATGTGGATTATGGGTTACATTTTTAACCTGAAAACTGGGATTTTTTTTTAATCAAAGAAAACCAGGTTCCCTGCTCATCAATGATTGAGAGAGGTAGTTAAACATGTTATTAGTCTCAAGTCAAGCAGAAGGCAGAGCAGAGGAGCATCTTGGGGCTAACTGAACCAGCCAGTCTTTAGGTGACATCCTTTCCTGTCTTCTGCTAGAATGATTGAAAGCAGAAAGGGTAGAGTGCAAAAAGCAGATCATTCTTTAGATGAATAATAACAGCACAATTAAGGATATGCTTTGTTTGTTTACTATTCTAATCTAAGAAACAGTAATCCAGTGGAAGTCACTTTCACCAAATATTTGTAATACAAAGGCTGCAACCATTGCTTTCAGATTTGTATCCGGCTACCAGCATCTGTGCCTTTGTAGCTTCAAGACTGTTGCGCTCTAGAGAGGACTATTATTGAAAATCATTCAGAAGCTGCGGCTGGTGCAGAATGTGACAGTCCCCATTCTGAAGGGAGTGTGTCACTGGGAGCACATAATCCCAATCCTCCAACATATGCACTGGATCCAAATAGCTTTCCAAGTACAATTCAAGTTGCTAGTTTTAATGTATCAGGCCCTAAATAGTCTGGTTCCTACATACTTCTGGGGCCACCTTTTCTCCCACACCTTTCAATGATCCCTACATTATTCGGAGAACAACTTCCTGTAAATACCATCAGCACATGAGGAAAACATTTCTTAGGAATGATGACTGAGGCCAAGGGTCCAGGTTTTCTGTTCCCTGTGGAAAAACATGGGGTGGGAGGGAGAGGGGGGAGAAGCTCACATGCAATGCTTGCTGTCACCACCCACCCACCCCCACCCTGTGCATGCGGCCACTGCCAACACTCCCCCTCACCCACAATCAGCTGCTGCCATCCCGTCCCCATCTCTGCATCTGGCTGGAAACCCTGTACCTCAGGTAACTGGCATTTTTAGATTACCAGCACCCCCCATTCCCCACTTATACCAAATACCAGAGCTTTTACTTTATATATATATATATGATATATACAGCAAGGAACCTGGTTTTCCAGGGATCCTGGTTATATATATATGATGGAAAGCATCCTGGGAATCTTATTACATCCCAATTGAAATACTAAGTCAAAGAACCTTTGGACTGAAGAATACAAAGTGCTCTTCCTTGATGTGTCTCTGAAGGGACCTCTACTTATTTTGCCAAGTAATTTGTCCAAAAAAAGACAGGAAAAGCTGTCAAGCATTACTTGCTGCATTAACCAGTCATTTTTGAGTTGGACATCAAACAGAATTGGCTACAATGCAATTCAAAAATCATATTAAATGACATGAAAAATCTCTAAGAGAAGTGACTGAAGACATTGAGTGATTAGTACATCAGGCATATCCAAAGGCCCCAAAGGAATTACAAAATATGTCTTCGTCTGATAGATGTTTTATCTGTGATGAACTAAATACTGAAGATGAAATCTGCTTCACAGAAAGTTCGAAATATACTTGCATATTAGACTTTTTTTTAATTAAGGAAATCTCTCAATGTTACTGCAAGTAAGATGGAACGAAGTAACATAATAGACTGGAAAAAAATACTGCTTTTCTTTAAAAAGGCTTTCTATCCAGCCTAATTGCTTCTTTGGCAGTGTGTGCCCTGACAGCCTAATGTTAAATTTACTTTTTGTTTCTTTTAAATTATGCAACTCTAAATGTTTTACTTTTTGTGAAAACTGGAAGATGATTTTGAAGAAAAAAAATAGTGAACCTCTGAGTTTAAGATATCAATAATATGACACCATCTATCCCTTTGAGATAATCAGTTTGATAATATGATACACAGATTTCCTTTTCTAGGTAATCAATTTACATAGAGATTAGCTCCGTAGTGATCAAAAGTCACTTTAGTTTTGGTGGTTTGTAAAATGCTTTATGTGAAATGATTTATCTCAGTTCTTAGAAGTTCTCCTACATTACTTTTGAGGCAATTTAGACATAGTAAATATTTTTTATCCACAAACTATTACATGAATATTATTATGAAGACATAATAATCTTATGTTTGGCTACTTCAAAAACAGAAGAAAGGACTGCTTTATGAATTAATATTATTTTCAAGAATAATATAAAAATGTGATTGACTGACACCATCATGTAACAGAATATGTCAACAAGTGGGAAAATAATTCCAGGATTCTGATTATTTTCCTCATTATAGTTTCCTTAATACTGTTTAAAGACCTGTAGTAGAAAATGGATAAAAAGAGTTCCTCATTAGAGGAAAAGAAAATTAATTGATCTGTAATAAATGCTGTTCTACTCTCAAATCCTTGCAATGTGAATGCTATTTAAACTAAACTAAAACTTGCTTTTACACAGAAATGGGTAGAAGGCTGAGAGTTTTAAAATTCTAATAATTGACTAAAACTGTGGTCCCCTTAAAATGAAAAGGAGTTGCTACAAGACTAAATGTGGACATTTTGGGGTGGGGAGGGCTAGAGGGAGGCTTTAAAATGGCCACCCTATCTTACTTAGTTGCCCAAATGTCAATTTAAATTTAGGCCTGGTCTCAGTGATCAGCAGGGATCCTGCTTTTCTCTGATAAAACAATCCCCAATTTTTTGGTTTAAAAAAAGTAACTCAAAATCCACTTTTTTCCATGATTAAAATTAAACACCTTTTCTTACGTGTCCCCTGACACCTGGCTATTTTTAGCACCCCCACCCCACACCTGGCCCCTCACCCTACCCCACTGGCCAACCATCCTCACCCCAAACCCCACATCCTGCAAGCCACTCTGAATACAGTTTTATCATCATTTGCTGTTGTCAGTGTATTTCATTTTAATCATGGAAAAAGTTTGATTTTAGGTTACTTTTTTAAACCAAAAATTGGGGATTTTTTTTTTTAAAAACAGAGAAAACCAGAAACCCTTGTGATCAGCAATCAGTCTAAACCCATACCAGTACAGGAGCTGTGTGCATCTAGATCAGTCTAAAAATGATGGAACCTGGTCTGAGATAGACCTGGATCAATGTACCCTCAAATTTAATTAATCTAAGTTAGACCTGTCCATTGAACTTCAGCACAGTTCCTGTGCAGCCCAAGGTCTGAAAAAGCCCAGCCACTGGCCCCAGTCCCACGGCTGTCCTTTTCTTATGGGTCTTCTGACACTAGGCTCTTTTTAGTGCCCCTGGTCCCTCACCTCCACCCTCCCCGACCAACCAAACACCCCCATCCCAAAACCCACATTCTGCAAGCCACTCTAGATGCAGTTTTATTAGTGTCTACCATTGTCAGGAGCAGAGGAAATAAATATTGCATAGGGGAGGGGAACAAGGGACATTAGTGTAAGTTTGCGAGGGGGTTAAAAATAGCTTCTAGTCCCCCTGAATCCCCACCACAGACCCAATGAGTTGCCATAATCCTGCCAAACCCTCCTGGACCCCAGCAATCCTCCACAGATCCTGCCTGTCTCCCCGATACCCCCAATCACTCTTGTGGATGCTGCCTGCCCCCCCCCCCGGAGAAGCTGCCTGCACCCCGATCCTTTCTGCAGATGCCACCTGCTCCCCCCACATCCTCCCATGGATCCCATCTGTCCTTCAATCCCTCCTGAAGTCCCTGTCTACTCCCCTGATCCTCTGCAAATGCTGTCTTCACCCTTAATCCCCCTGATCTGAATGGTCAAATTTAACTTTACTTTCAGGCAGATATGTGACGTTGTCTCAACTATAGATTCTCTTTCCACCTGTGAGCATTCTCAGAAAAAAGCCAAGTGTGATTACATTTAATCCAATGCAAATAAATCCAAACCCTGAATCAATTCCAAAATTTTCACTTGGAAGGCTATACCAAAAATCCAAGTATCTAGGACTCTAACCACATAGGTGCTAAAAGAGACATAGGACTTAACCCAACATATCTAGATTTTAGAAGTTAGATTTTAGTAGTCAGTAATGTTGATATTCTCATAAAGTAAGTGTCAAAGATCAAAGTCTTTGATTTCGGATGCCGATGGCAAAAGGTCAGATGGCAAAAGGTCAGAAGCTAAAACAACAAACTCTGAGCTTGACCAGGAGTTCGCCCGGGAACTGACTGAGGCCGCTTGCTCCAGGACCTTGGTTGTCATGGGTGACTTCAATTACCTGGACATCTCGTGGGAAGATCACTCAGCAAAATCCAAGAAGTCGCAAAGCTTTCTCTCGTGCATGGATGACCTCTACCTGACTCAAGAAGTCTATGGGCCAACAAGAGGCAAAGCGCTGCTCGAACTGGTACTGGCTACGGGGGACGACCTAATCGGCAACCTAGTGATCGATAGGAAGCTGGGTGACAGCGACCACGAGCTGATCATCTTCACCATCCACAGTAAAGCTGGCAAGTCAGTCAGCAACACAGAAGTCCTTGACTTCAGAAAAGCCGACTTTGACAAGCTCAAGAGGCTTGTCGGTCAGGCCCTCAGGGACCATGACCCCAGGGAGATGGGAGTTCAAGAAAAGTGGTTGCTTCTCAAGGAAGCGATCCTTAATGCACAAGCTAAATCTATTCCAACACGGAGGAAAGGCAGCAAGAAGGCACAGCAGCCCTCCTGGCTCTCTAGGGACCTAGCAGACCTCCTGTGGCTAAAAAGGAAAGCCTACAAAGGATGGAGGACAGGATTCACCTCCAAGGAGGATTATTCTGCGCTGGTCCAGTCCTGCAGGGAGCAAACCAGGAAAGCCAAGGCTGCAACTGAACTCCAACTAGCTTCAAGCATCAAGGACAACAAAAAGTCCTTTTTGGGACTATGTGGGGAGCCAGAGAAAAAGCAAGGGCAATGTTGGACCCCTGCTAAACCAGATGGGGCAACTGACAACTGATGCCCAGGAAAAAGCCAACCTATTAAAAAGGTACTTTCCATCAGTCTTTCATCAGTCCCATGGGACGCCCATTCCTGCTATGGGACAGGGAGATCCGAGTGATGGGGATCCCTACCTTCCATAAATGCTGACCTCGTGAAGGAACACCTTGAGAAGCTGGATACCTTCAAGTCAGCTGGCCCTGACAATCTGCACCCCAGGGTACTCAAGGAGCTGGCGAGCGTCATAGCCCAGCCCCTGGCATGGATCTTTGAAAACTCCTGGCACTCTGGTGTAGTGCCCGAAGACTGGAAGAAGGCCAATGTGGTGCCGATCTTCAAGAAAGGGAGGAGAGTGGATCTGGCTAACTACAGGCCCATTAGCCTGACTTCTATCTTGGGGACGTTCTTAGAAAAGTTTATTAAGGAGGCCATCCTTGATGGACTGGCCCAGGCTAACATTCTAAGGGATAGCCAGCATGGGTTTGTTGCGGGTAGGTCTTGTTTGACCAATCTCATTTCCTTCTGTGACCAGGTGACCTATCACCTGGACAAGGGAGAAGAGATTGATGTCATATATCTTGACTTCAAAAAAGCTTTTGATCTTGTATCCCATGATCACCTCTTGGCCAAACTGGCCAGTTGTGGCCTTGGCTCCACCACGATCCTCTGGCTGGGAAACTGGCTCTGTGGTCGGACCCAGAGGGTTGTAATTGATGACAGTAACTCATCATGGTGCCCTGTGACCAGTGGAGTCCCTCAAGGCTCTGTCCTTGGACCCATACTGTTCAACATCTTCATTAATGATGTGGACATTGGAGTCAGGAGTGGACTGGCCAAGTTTGCCGATGACACCAAACTTTGGGGCGAAGCATCCACGCCAGAAGATAAGCGAGTGATCCAGCCTAACCTGGACAAGCTCAGCAAATGGGCAGACGAGAACCTGATGGTGTTTAACACTGAAAAATGCAAGGTTCTCCACCTTGGGAGGAAAAACCTGCAGCATCCTTATAGGCTTGGCAGTGCTACGTTGGATAGCACTACAGAAGAAAGAGACTTGGGGGTCATCATTGAACACAAGATGAACGTGAGCCTGTAATGCGATGCTGCAGCTAGTAAAGCGACCAAAACGCTGGCTTGCATCCATAGATGCTTCTCGAGCAAATCCCGGGACGTCATTTTCCCCTTGTACTCGGCCTTGGTGAGGCCACAGCTGGAGTACTGCATCCAGTTTTGGGCTCCACAATTCAAAAAGGATGTGGAGAAGCTTGAGAGAGTCCAGACGAGAGCCACATGCATGATCAGAGGTCAGGAAAACAGATCTTACGATGACAGGCTGAGAGCCATGGGACTCTTTAGCCTGGAAAAGCGTAGGCTCAGGGATGATCTGATGGCCACCTCTAAGTTTATCAAGGGTGACCACCAGGATCTGGGGGAACATTTGTTCACCAGAGCGCCCCAAAGGATGACGAGGTCGAATGGTCACAAACTCCTGCAAGACCGTTTCAGGCTAGACATAAGGAAGAATTTCTTTACTGTCCGAGCCCCCAAGGTCTGGAACAGCCTGCCAGCGGAGGTGGTTCAAGAACCTACATTGAACACCTTCAAGAGTAAACTGGATGCTTATCTTGCTGGGATCCTATGACCCCAGCTGACTTCCTGCCCTTTGGGCAGGGGGCTGGACTCGATGATCTCCTGAGGTCCCTTCCAGCCCTAATGTCTATGAAAACTATGAAATCTGTAATTGTAGTCTCACACTATTATTCTTTATTTTGTAACAGTACTGCATATACACACCCCTGTCTGTGCCTCATTTCAAATCACTTCAGCTCCCATATGAGAGAGAGAAACTAACCTTGACAGCCCAGCACGAAAGATAAAGTACCTATAGTAACAAGATTAGCTGACTTTAATGAAACTGTTAGATCAGAATAATGTTTCGTGCTTACCCTTTTGTGACCAAACAGGCTCAGTACCACCTAAACTAAAAGAAAGCCCCCCCCTTCTTGAAGGATGGGCTGCCAGCATGAAACTTGAGCAAACAAAGAAAGCACAAGTGCCAACTCGTTAATTTTTCATGCCTGGCATGTAGTAATTGGTCACCTGGCCAAGTATAACTTTGAAAGAACTTCTGCCCAAAGCGGAGAACTCTCCACACACACACCCAGGAGACGTAGTTTGTAAAGTGGCCTCTGACAAACATCTCCCCGCCTTCGATCCTTATCTCGGCATAACCCCGTCCTTGCCGGCTCGATTATCTCCCTCATTATCTTTCTTATCAAGAGGTCTCGGTAATCTGCAAACTGCAACGGCTTATGTGAATCGCTCGGAATCTGTAACAAGCATCTCTCTTACCCACCCTTTAAATGCTGGGTAACGTGATATCTGTATGCTGTAACTGAATAAATCAACTCCTTTGACTACGCTGCATCACATCAGTAGCATAAGTAAAATAAACTTTCTATGTAACCAATATGCTTTAAATCATCTGACTCCTGCTCGCCTTTAACACCCACCTGTCCAGTCATAAATCCCCCCTCACGCCAAGCCGGTCGTGCCGACCCAGGCTCACAGGTCAAGGATGCACCGGTCATCAGGACGCGACAGTAAGCAGTAGAATTGTGGGATTGATGGAATTAATGTTAGGTGTATACTTAATTGGATAAATTTTAGGTGGATACATAATTGGATTAACAACTAGATGGATTAGCTCTCTAAGAGGTTGCAAGTGAAATTTCATACTGATCCAGTTGCTTTTAGCATTTTTAAAATAATAATAGTAATATTTATCAGAACAACTTGTATAAAGGGATGGAGAGTATACTGAGCATATTTGCAAACTACACAATGCTACTTGGAAAATAACATTCTAAGGGATTTTAATAAACTAAGAACTTGGTTATCAACTAGATAATGAAATTCAACAAAGACAGATATAAGATTCTATGCAGAAGGAAGAAAAAGCAGATAAACAAAGACAAAACATGAGAAAACTGACTTGGGAGTACCACTACTTAGTAGGATCTGGGGATGGATTGCAAACTCAAGTGATTCAGCCACTGATGCTCTCATAAGGAAAGTAAATGCAGTTTTGTGCAGTACTAATAGATGTATTGCATGAAAAACTAGAAGGTAATAATACTGTTCTCCTTGGTGCTGGTTGAACCTTAGCTGAAATACAGTGTCCAATTTGGGGCACTTTGTTTTAAGAAGCATGTAGAAAGTGAAAGAGGATCTAGATATGCAGTATTAAGAAGATAAAAGAGAGAGTTGGTCTGAAAGTTTCTAGGTCTCTTCACATCCGACAGTCTATGGGCCTTATTAAACTGACTACTGATTTTCTTCCTTTCTTTTAATAGGATTACTGATTTTTATAACAGGCATCTGTAAGGGGTGAAAATATCTATCAATATATGCATCATAGAATATTGAAAAAATCCCACTTGTGGTAGAGAAGTAGCAAGTTCTGCTCCATCACATAAATAAGATAACACATAGCCTAATCTTAACACTTCATTGTCTTTCTTCATTATTAGAAACCCTTAAAATGGCATCAAACAATTTGTGACAATTTTGCAGATTCTTCTGAACAGACTATAAATAACAGAAATCATTTGTACTGTTATACTGCTTTCCCCCCACACATTTATTTTTAGGATGAGTCAAGACATGAAAGATGGGTACTGTGGGCTGAGCAATAAGTGCTATTCATCATCAAATCCGATTCCACAAAAAACTAAATACTCTAATTCACTCATATTTTAATCAATCATAAAGTAAAAACTTTTAACAATTTTTGTTTTCTGCCTTTCTTCAACAGAGACCTGAGAAACTATTATGAGGAAGAAAACTACTTGTACAGTTTTCACTACATTAATAATTTTCAATTGTGATGAACACCTAAGCCTTTTTTTATTAGGGTAATCAAAATCTTAACATTAAGCAGAATTTTTTCAAAGATTTTGTCTTTTTTCTTTTACTTCCTTAATTTTTTTCAGTGAAAAAAATAAAACAAAACATAGCAAAAGCTGTCATAAATCTCCATCATCTTCTTTTTGACAAATCCTAAAATATACAGAATCATAGAGAAATGATCTGGAACAGATCTCTGAAGTTCATCTAAGTCAGTGGTTCTCAACCTTTTTTGTACTATGGCCCATTTGTAAACATTGATGGCCAGTCCCAACCCAGTATGTACTTTAAGTTGAAAACAGACCCCCAGTCCTGCTGACCCACTGCCCCCTACCTCCAGGCCCCAGCCCCCCCAGTGTGGGGCAGGGAGAGGCATGAGCCCCCCCCATATTTGTGCATCCACAGAAAGCATGGGGTGAAGCCTGGCTGGACCAGCACTGCCTCAACAGCCTAGCAGGCAGGACCCAGCACAAGAGAGCTGAGTGGGCAGTGAGGTAGTGAGACTTATTGCTGCCACCACCATTTGGACCCCTGTGCCAGCTGTGCTGCCAACATGAGAAGTAATGAATGGGGGTGGGGGCTGTGCTGCCTTCACCTCCTCCCACTGCTAGCTACTTATCCTTTACCTGTTGCCAAGACCTGGCTGCCATTCATGCTGTTCCCCTCAGGCTGCCTGTGCTTCCCACCAACCCACAACCCCTCTGGGGTAGAGCTGTGGCCTGAGAGAAACAGCAGGGATGGCAGTTGGGCCATGGAGGTGGGGTAGAGGGTGAGTGGCTGATGGCAGGAGGAGGTAAGGACAGTGCAGTCTCCCCCCATTCATTACTTCCCATGTTGTAGCAGCATGGTTGCCACAGGGTGCCCAACTGTGGCAGCAGCAATAAGTCTCATTGACATGCTCTGCCCTCCTGCACTGGGTCCTGACTGCTTGGCTGCGGAGGTGGCTCCTGCCCATGCCAGTACAGCCAAAGTGCAGCCCTGCACCCATCATGCGCACAAAAATTGGGGAGAGGGAGGTACCCCCATGCTCCTACAATGTGTCATGTGCCCCCCCAGACCCCTGCTGCTTCCCCGCCCCATAGACTTGAGGTAGTAAGGTGCTGAGACTCCCCCTGCCCCACAGACTTACCAACAGTGGCTCTCCATGCTACTTGGTGCCAAGTGTATGTGTTTGCACCCAAATGTACATGGTGCTTCCTGCCTGATCAACCTCTTCCTGTTTCCCCAACCCCCAAGTAATCCCTTTCAGGCTGGAACTCGGCAAACTCATAGTTTCCCAAGTTTTTCTCCATTATAGAAGAACCAATTTTTGAAGTTTGCTTGTAACCCTTTCATATGTGACCCTTTCATATATATTTACAGCCCACTTTTGGGTTCCAACCCATTGGTTGAGAAAATCTGATCTTATCCACTGCCCTGCCTGAGGCAGGATCATCCCTATAGAAGCAATCCCATTCAACTCTAATTTAAATTTTACATAAGGTTACCCTCAACCCTAACATAACATAGGCCTCACACTCTAACCTCCCACAGATAAAGCAGGGGAACCATGGCAGCCAATGCCCTGCTTCTATAAAATATTGTCAATATACACTGAAGAGGTGCAAGGTAGAGGACCATGCCCCCACTGCAGAGGAAGGTAAAACCCTCTCCAGTCCATACCTCTTTGACGACTTATTTTTTATTATTGTTTAATAAGAGCAACTGAAATTTCCACCTTCTTACAGGTAGAGCTTAAGAAAAATTAAGAAATAATGATGTGCATGCACTGCATATTTATTATTTGCACGTTCTATGTATTTGTATTTTGGTGTTAAACATCCAAAAATATTATCTTCCATATGCCTCATGATATACAAGTCACTTCTTTGGAGCCAGTATTTCCTTCTGGTGTCAAATAGATTATTTTCCTAATATGTTCATGAAAGAACCTACTTGTTTCAGTAGAATTTTAAATGAGTATAACATCATAGTTTTAAAAATCTGACATACACCTTTTAAAACCTTCAATATGTTGTTATCTGACTATCAACTGGTAGAGTTCTTCTATATGCACATATGACTGAGGATCAGAAATCATATTCTATGTCTTGGCAAAACATAAATGAATCAATGAGTCATAAGGAATGTGATTTCTATCTAGCTTTAATGAACACTTAATTCAGTTAATTCTGGTACAGTTTAATATTTCTTGGTAAGGTCATATTGTAAGCCCTTCCAAGTGACAGCTCAACAAATCAGAATTAGCTTGCTGTGGATTATATAGAAAAACTGAAAAAAACCTAATGAAAACTGTAGAACAGATATGAAAATCATGAAAAGTTAAGGGACAGTGTAACAGGGAGCCAGAGGATCCTCTTATTTTAAGGGGAAAATGTGACAGGCCAACTTTGTGGTGTAGGCAGGCAGCTGAGCAAGAGATAGTTTCATAGTTTCTAGGGTTGGAAGGGACCTGAGTAGATCATCTAGTCTGACCCCCCACCATGGCAGGAAACAATACTGGGGTCAAACAACCCCAGCAAGATGTGCATCTAACCTCCTCTTAAAACCCCCTAGGGTAGGAGCCTGCACAACTTCTCTTGGAAGTTGGTTCCAGATCCTAGCCGCCCTGACCATGAAGTAGCGCTTCCTGATATCTAGCCTAAACCTTCCCTCTGCTAGCTTGTGACCGTTATTCCTGGTCACTCCTGGCAGTGCACAGGGGAACAGTGACTCCCCCAATGCCCGCTGATCCCCCGACTAGTTTATAACAGTCCACTAGATCCCCACTCAGCCTTCTTTTTTGATCTGTAACCTCTCTTCATAGGGCCTCCCCTGATCATGCAAGTGGCCCTCCTCTGGACCCTCTTGATGCTGTCCACATCCCTCTTGAAGGGCGGCGCCCAGAACTGGATGCAGTACTCCAGTTGCGGCCTGACCAGTGCCTCATAGAGGGGGAGGATCACCTCTTTGGACCTGCTTGAGATGCATCTGTGGATGCATGACAAGGTACAGTTGGCCTTCCTGACTGCCTCCCCACACTACCAGCCCATGTTCATCTTGGAGTCAATGATGACTCCAAGATCCTTTTCCGCCTCCGTGCTGACAAGAGGGGAGTTCCCCAACCTGTAGGTAGGGTGCCGGTTGTTCCTCCCAAGGTGCATCACCTTGCACTTGTCTGTGTTGAATCCCATCCTATTCACATCGGCCCACCCTTGTAGCCTGTCTAGGTCTGATTGAAGCCTGATGCTACCTTCTAGTGTGCCCACATCCCCCCACATCTTAGTGTCATCAGCAAACTTGAACAGGGAGCTTTTTACCCCCTCATCCAAATCACTGATGAAGATGTTGAACAGTGCAGGCCCGAGGACCGAGCCCTGCCGAACCCCACTGCCCACGTCCTTCCAGGTTGAGAAGGACCCATCCACTACCACCCTTTGGGTGCAGCCCTCCAGATAGCTGCACGGCAACAAGCTGGCTATGTGGGGAAGATGCCAGGCAGCCTGATAGTAAAGGCTGCAAGTAACTGGGTTAAGCTGTAGCAGAAAGGGGAAGGCTGACCATTAAGACCAACTGGAAACCTCTGCATCTGACTGGGGAGTCAGCTGGCCAAAGCATATAAGCCTAGCACCAGAAGCAAGGTAGGCAGTCTGGCCCCTGTATGCTGCAGGGATTAAAGGTCCAGGTAGAAAGGAGCTGAAAGAGGCAGGCTGACTTGCACTTAAGCTACTCGTTGGAACCAGGAGATGAAAGCCCGAAGGGAGATAAGGCTATCAGGATGGCATTAATCCAGAGTTGGGGGAAATTTTTGTTAAAAGCAGTTACTTCTATTTGTGTGGTGTTTGAGTTGGAACTGGAGGACCAGGATTTTTGGCTACATGGATGGCATGGAGGCCACAGCAGTGCCAAAGAGGCACCTTATATAGATCCTTGTAGGGGTCAGGGACCATAGGGGGATTGAGTGGCACCAGAACTGCCTGGCCTCGGTTGGGGACCCAAGGAGCTGATGAGCAGAGATCCTGGTTTTCTCTAATTAAAAAACAAACAAACAAAAAAGGGATTAAAAAAAGAAAACCAAAAACCCACATTTTCCCATGATTAAAATGAAACACCACTAACAGACTGATTGATCCATCCATCCATCGATCTATTAGTGGTGTTTCATTTTAATCATGGAAAATGTGGATTTTGGGTTACTTTTTTAAATCCATAATTTGGGGATTTTTTTTTTTCAATCAGAGAAAACCAAGATGCCTGCTGATGAGTACATAAGCAGCTTTGCCCAAGTCAGAGACTCCAGGGGGCTGAGAGGTATAAAAACAAGATTTGACTCAAGTCTGAGACCTCTGTGGGCCCAAAGACTGAAAAAGGAGAAATCAGGGTCACGAGGCCCAGATCCTGAGAAACATGAGAGACAGGGGCCAGAGGCTCAGAGTGCATGGGAGAGATAGGGAGAGACTGAGGCTTACATTGCAGCTCTGGGGCAGCCTCCCTAAGTATCATTATTTACATCAAGGTATGGCAAGTGAGGGAAAAGGGAAGGTACCACAAGGAGCTAGAACTAGGCAAAAAGCACAGGCCCACCAAAGGGTATCACAACAACCCCCATAGCCTTGATTCTGCTATATGAGGCACTCAGTTTGATTTAAATCAGTATAGATTGATCTAAACCTGTAACTGTACAGGAAGTTACCACACATAGACCAGGCTAATAACAGCACAAGTAATGTGGAATAGATTGTATCCCAGGCACACTAAATCAAGACCAATTCAGATTAGACTGACCTATTTGAATATCTATACTATTCCCCTATCAAATCAAATTAGGTTGCTCTCCTGCAGCATCACAGTGTGTTGTGTGGCTCCCTGTAACCCTTCCAGGTAGAGAGGTGCACTAAGAGTCAGTCCATGCCCAGGAGTCCAGCAGACCCCACCCAGCAGGCCCCAGGGCTGAGCAAGCACAGGCCCTCTCTCCAGACCCACCTCAGCCATCTGGCAGCCAGAGACAAATGTTGGAGGGATCAAGCAGGACAGCTCTCTCCTACACAGACCCTGGGGCCCAGGTACTAGAGTCTTCAGGCAATGCTCCTGCATCCCCACACACCATCATAATGCATCCCATGACCTAGACTCACACCCTAGCACTGAACCTAGGAGAACTCCCTGCACTTGGACACAGCCCCATGAATCCAAACCCCAGTTCTTGAGCACCCAGCTCGGGTCCCCCACCCGCTCACTCAGTCATAGCCACATAGACCCCAACCAACCATGAACATATCCATCTAGGGACCTGCACTCAGTCACAGCCCCACAGACCCCACATCTCATAGGCCAGATCCAGGAACCCCAAGAGCAGGAGCCTGTGCAGACAATGAACTTCTGGCAGGTTGGGATGGGAGTGATGGGGAGGAAGAACCTTGGGACAGGTCCAGTATGGAGAAGACCCTGTTACCTCTGCGGCTCAACCACTGCAGGCAGGTACTTGGACCATTTGCTCCTGGGGTCCTGCCAGAAATTTTTTTGGCTTGCAAATACAAAGCACTTTGATCCTTCCAGCCAGAGCAGACAGGTGGATGTCCCTGGAAACTGGGCTCAGGCAGGGCATGGCTAGCCACCCAGTGTTGTCATATAGAGGTCCCTGGAAACTAACAAGCCAAGGCAGTGGGAAATGTCAGTTGGAAACACCCTAGGGGTGGCCCGTGACAGTGAAGATCCAGTAAAGCAGTGGTTGCACTCCTCCATGGAGTGAGAGGGAGAACCAGATACTGGGACCTGTACCCATATCCATTCACTCTTCCATCCATTTAGCCATCCACCTACTCACTACAGCCAGACACTCACCCACCCCTGGATGCTGACAGCTCATGGGCACTGCCATGCACCATAGATGAGTCCATTTCACCCTCCTGCGGGATGTAACCCTGGTCACTCAACTGGTGCCACAAGTAGAGGAGGGATCTTGTCACTATCTAGGGTGACAACTAGCAAGATAACTAGAACTAGCTCTACATTGGGAACCACAACAGGGAGATGTTTGTATGGATTACCTTGGGAGACTGTGGGGAGGAAAATTTTCAAGCATAAACCTGCCACCCACCACAGAAGGAGACAACAAGACAACCAAATGCCCAGGAGCAGGTCCATGGTGGGCCACAGGGCATGTGATGTAAAACCAGTAGTCCCTGAGAATCTCATCTCAATGGTGCTGTGGATGTTGGAGGAACTAGAGGCATAGGTTAACCTACAGCTAAACTTCAGCTTCTTAATCCATGATCAAGGGTAGATCATTATGACCAAGAACCTGGAAAACCATCCTGTACCTTCCACCAGGTCCTTGACCCCTCTGACTGCAGCAGAAATTGTATACCCTGGAATATCTTTTCAAATGTCACTGCTAGAGGTATATCACATCCTGGCTTCATTCCCATCTCTGCACAGATACCAATCTGCTGTGAGTTAGGGTCATAGTTTCATAGTTTCATAGTAGCTAGAGTCGGAAGGGACCTAGGTAGATCATCTAGTCCGACCCCCTGCCTTGGCAGGAAAGAGCACCGGGGTCAGATGACCCCGGCAAGGTGCTCATCTAACTTTCTTTTAAAAATCCCCAGGCTAGGAGCCTGCACCACTTCCCCTGGAAGCTGGTTCCAGGCCCTAGCCGCCTTGACTGTGAAGTAGCGCCTCCTAATATCTAATCTAAACTTACCCTCCGCCAGCTTGTGACTGTTATTCCTGGTCACTCCTGGCAGCGCACGGGGGAACAGGGACTCCCCCAATACCTGCTGATCCCCCCTGACCAGTTTGTAGCAGGCCACAAGGTCCCCCCTTAACCTTCTCTTGTGGAGGCTAAACAGGTTCAGGTCCCGTAGCCTCTCCTCATAAGGCCTGCCCTGCTGACCCCTGATCATACGAGTGGCCCTCCTCTGAACTCTTTCCATATTGTCCACGTCCCTCTTGAAGTGTGGCACCCAGAACTGGACGCAGTACTCCAGCTGCGGCCTGACCAGTGCCGCATAGAGGGGGAGGATCACCTCCCTGGACCTGCTTGAGATGCATCTGTGGATGCATGACAGGGTACGGTTGGCCTTCTTGACTGCCTCCCCACACTGCCGGCCCATGTTCATCGTGGAGTCAATGACGACTCCAAGATCCTTTTCCGTCTCCGTGCTGGCAAGAGGGGAGTTCCCCAACCTGTAAGTGTGGTGCCGGTTCTTCCTCCCCATGTGCAACACCTTGCACTTATCAGTGTTAAACCCCATCCTATTCTCCTCCGCCCACCGTTGCAACCTGTCAAGGTCAGCTTGTAGCCTATTGCACCCTTCTAGTGCACCCACATCCCCCCACATCTTAGTGTCATCAGCAAACTTGAACAGGGTGCTTTCTACCCCCTCATCCAAGTCACTGATGAAGATGTTGAACATTGCGGGCCCGAGGACCGAGCCCTGCGGAACCCCACTGCCCACGTCCTTCCAGGTCGAGAAGAACCCATCCACTACCACCCTCTGGGTGCGGCCCTCCAACCAGTTGGCGACCCATTTGACCGTGTGGGCATCGACACCACAGTCTCCCAGTTTTTTGATGAGGACAGGGTGAGAGACAGTGTCGAAAGCCTTCCGGAAATCCAGAAAGACTACATCCACAGCAACCCCTGCATCTAATGATTTGGTGACCTGATCGTAAAAGGCCACCAGGTTGGTCTGACAAGACCTGCCACTGATGAACCCATGTTGGTTGCCCCTGAGCATGCATTCCCCCGCAAGGCCCTCCTGGATGTGTGCCAGGATAATTTTTTCAAAGAGCTTACCCGGGATTGAGGTAAAACTAACTGGCCTGTAATTTCCCGGGTCCTCTTTTTTTCCCTTTTTGAAGATAGGGACCACATTGGCCCTCTTCCAGTCCTCTGGCACCTCGCCAGAGCACCACGAGTGCTCATAGAGCCGCGCCAGGGGTCCCGCAATGACCTCGGCCAATTCCTGTAGAACCCTAGGGTGAAGATTGTCTGGACCAGCGGACTTGAACACGTCCAGCCTCTCCAGAAGTACCCTAACTAACTCCTCGCTAACCCCTGGCTCAGGCGTGTCTCTCCCGGGGCCCGAGGGGCGCCCAGCAGGGAGGTGGCTGAACTGGTCCCTACTTAGGAAGACAGAGGCAAAGAAATCATTAAATATGTTAGCTTTGTCATCTGGCGTGACGACTAAGTTGCCCATCGTGTCCTGCAGGGGCCCCACATTACCCGGGACCCTCTTTTTACCCCCTATGTATTTGAAGAAGAACTTCTTATTGTCCTTAATCCGGGAAGCTAGTCCTATCTCCATCTCTGCCTTGGCCCTCCTGACTGCCCCCCTACATCCTCGGGCGACTGTAACATAGTCCTTCTTGGTGATGACCCCATCTCTCCATTGGGTGTATGCCTCCCTTTTAGCAAGGAGACATTCCCGGATGCTCTTAGTGAGCCATGGGGGTTTATGTGCCCTCCTGCTCCCTTTGACCCTTGTTGGGATTACCTCCCTTTGGGCATGGAGGATCGTCTCCTTAAGGAGCAACCACTCACCTTCGACATCTAATTCCCTTCCCCTCTGGGTCCTCCGCGCTTCCCCAACGATCCTCCTTAGCTTGTTGAAGTCAGCCCTCCTAAAGTCTAGGGCTGTTGCCTTGCTGCAGCCCTTTGCCACCTTACGCTGGATGGTGAATTCCAGCAAGCGATGATCACTGTCTCCCAGGTGGCCCATCACCCGCAGCCCCCTCACCAGGTCATCACCCGTGGCCAGCACCAGGTCCAACAAGGCGTCTCCCCTGGTGGGGCTGTGCACCTCCTGGGTTAGGTGGAGGTCCTGCACTCTGGCTAAGAACCGACGTGAGCGATCAGACTTGGCTGACTGCTCCTCCCAGCAGATGTCTGGGAAGTTCAGGTCCCCCATGATGACCACATCCTTAGCCCTCACTGCCTCTGTGAGCTGACCTAAGAATTCCTGGTCGAGCTCTTCTCCCTGGTTGGGAGGTCTATAGTAGACTCCCACCGTTAAGTCTCCCTCCCCTGGACTGCCTTTTACTCTAACCCAGAGCACCTCAGAGTGCCCCCCCTCCAACCCCTTGCTAATTAACGAGGAAGTATATTCCTCCTTGATGTAGAGTGCTACTCCTCCACCTTTCCTTCCTATCCTGTCCCTCCTGTATAGCCTATAGCCCTTGACACTCACCGCCCAGTCATGCGATGAGTCCCACCACGTTTCTGTGATCCCCACTATGTCAGGGCTGGTGACAGCTAGGAGGAGGGCGAGTTCCTCCTGCTTCTTCCCCATACTTCGAGCATTCGTGTAGAGGCATTTGAGGCCTCCAATGGTTGTGCCCACTGACCCCCTAGTCTCAGCAATGCCCCGTCCCCCATCACTTACCTGTTTCTCCCTTTTGACCATTGGTCTGGGCTCGCTGGCTGTTGCTGGGCCTGGTAGTTCATCGTCTCCTCTGCCCTCATCTTCCCCTTCCCCCGATGAGCCTAGTTTAAAGCCCGCCGAAGGAGGTTCACCAACCTGGAAGAGAACACACGCTTACCTTTAGGGGAAAGGTGGAGCCCATCCCATCCCAGCATGTCTTTCATCACGATGTGCCGGTCATGGCTGAGGAAGCCAAAGCCCGCCTCGAAGCACCATTCCTGTAGCCTCCAGTTGGTCTCCGCTATGCACATCTCGTGGCGTCTGCCTCGACCGCTCACTGGCAGGATGGAAGAGAAGACCGCCTGTGCGCCCATCTCCCTCAGCACGCCTCCCAGAGCATGGTAGTCCTCCATCAGGCGATCAGGGGCTCTCCTGGCCGCATCGTTAGTACCCACATGGACAAGGACCATGGGGTAATAATCGGTGGGCTGGATGATGGACTGGAGCATCCCCTTCATATCCTGAATCTTCGCTCTGGGCAGGCAGTAGACCTCACGTGCTGAGGGATCCTGGCGACAGATGGGGCCCTCCGTACCTCTCAGGATGGAGTCACCAATCACGATGACGCGACGCTTCCTCCTCTTAGGCCTCTTGACTCCTGCCGCCCGCACAGGACATTGTGTGCGCAAAGTCTCCTCCCTGGTATCTTCCACTGCTCCCTCCTCCTCCAGGGCTGCCAGGGCCTCATATCTGTTCTCCAGATGGACAGGAGGAACTGGTGCCGCAACATGGTTAATAGCCCTGGCGCGGGAGACCGTCTGCCACTCAGCAGTGGAGGGCTCATCCCGGGCTGCCCTCTCCTCTGTCATACCACCCTGCAGAGAAAGAAAATACCTATCAATTTCCTCCTCTGCCTCACGGATTCCCCTCAGCCTGCTAACCTCCTCCAGGAGCTCCCGCACCCGCTCCTCCAGGGTCCTAAGGCGGATACCTACAGGACAGGTGCAGGAGTCCCCAGTCCCTGCCCCCCCAGACCTTGCTGGGCAGTTCCCGCAGGCCAGGGGGTTGGAGGACGGCAGCCCCCCTGAGGGCTCTGTCTGGGTGGAGGCCTCTGACAAGCCCTGGGAAGGCCGCGCCCCCCGGGCAGGGGCCCTGGCAGAACTCCGTATCGACACCATCGCAGGAGTTGCTGCCCTTACTAGCAGAGCAGGGGTCAGCCTCTGGGCCCCGCCTGCTCACCCGCCGGCGCGAACGCCGCCGCAAACGCCGGCGTGCTCTTACAGACCGCGCCTGTTTGCGCGCTTTGTTCGCGTGGCTCGGGAGCGCGGCTCCCTACCGGCTCGGCTAAGAGGGACCCGGGGGGCTTCCCCTCCGGATCCGGCTCAGCCGCGCCAGCCCCTCAGTCCCTCAGCCCCACTTACCTTAGGGGGATCAGCTGCTGCTGCCCCCTCAGCTGCTCCGCTCGCCTCCGCCGCTGCTACTGCTGCACTCTCCTCCGCTCCGGGTCCAGAAAGGAGGCACACGTGTGGGAAGGACACACGTGCGCCTGTGTCCCTCTTCTCCCCACTGCTCCTGACCTCCAAGGGTCAGAAGGGACCTGAGCAGATCATCAAGTCCAATCTCCTGCCATGGGCAGCAAGAATGCTGGGATCATATGACCCCAGCTAGGTGATTATATACCCTCCTTTTGAAGACACTCAATGTCTTCACCACTTTCCTTGGAAGTTGGTTCCAGGTCCTGGCCACCCTGACTGTGAAGTAGTGCCTTCTGATGTCTAGTTTGAACCTACTCTCAATCAACTTGTGGCTGTTATTCCTAGTTACTCCAGGTAGTGCTTGGGGGAACAAAGCTGCTTTTGTTCCCCACTGGTCCCCCCTGGTAAGTTTATAGATGGCCACCAGATCCCATCTCAGCCTTCTCTTGTGGAGACTGAACAGGTTCAGGTCCCATAGCCTCTCCTTGTAGGGCCTGTCCTGCTGCCCCAACCATGTGAGTAGCCCTCCTCTGGACACTCTCAGTGCTGGCCATATCCCTCCTGAAGTGCAGCATCCAGAACTGGATGCAGTACTCCAGCTGCAGCCTGACCAATGTCGTATAGAGGGGGAGGATCACTTCCTTGGACCTGCTTGTGATGCATCTGTGGATGTATGACAGGGGTCCGGTTAGCCTTATGGACCGTGTCCTCACATTGGCAGCCCATGTTCATCTTGGAATCAATACTGACTCCAAGATCCCTTTCTGCCTCTGTGCTAATGAGAATGGAGTCCCCCGCCTATAGGCATGCCACTGATTCTTTCTCCCTAGGTGCAGTATTGAATCCCATTCTATTCTCATCCACCCACCTCTGTAACTTGTCCCCCCCCTTCTAGCGTGCCCACATCTCCCCTCATCTTAGTGTCATCCATGAATTTGAACAAGGTGCTTTTCACCCCCTCGTCCAAGTCACTGATAAAGATGTTGAACAGTACAGGCCCGAGGACCGAGTCCTGTGGGACACCACTGTCCACATCCCTCCAGGTTGAAAATGGCCCATCCACCACCACTTTCCGGGTGCAGCCCTCTAGCCAATTTGCAACCCATCTGAATGTGTAGGTATCAATGCCATAGTCACCTAGTTTTTTAATGAGAATGTGGTGAGAGAGAGTGTCAAAGGCCTTCCTAAAGTCCAGAAAGACTATGTCCACCACGACACCTGCATCCAAGGATTTTTTGACCTGGTTGTAAAAGGCAACCAGGTTGGTCTGATAGAACCTTCCCCTAATGAACCCATGTTCATTGCCTCTGAGCATAATCTGCCCTGCTGATCCCTTGCAGATGTGATCCTGGATAATTTCCTCAAAGAGCTTCCCCAGGACTGAGGTAAGACTAATGGGCTATAGTTACCTAGGTCCTCCTTCCTCCATTTTTTTAAAATGGGGACCACATTGGCCTTTTTCCAGTCTTTTGGCACCTGGCCAGAGCACCAAGAGTGCTCATAAAGCTGTGCCGGAGCCCCGCAATAACCCCTGCCAATTCCCTCAGCACCCTGGGGTGAAGAGCATCTGAACCTGCTGATTTAAACATGTCCACCACCACCAGAAGTTCCCTAACTAGGTCCCCTCTGACCCTAAGCCTGGTGTTGCCTATCCTGAGTCCATCCGGAATCCCAGTGGGAGAGACATCCTGGTCCCTGCTCAGAAAAATGGAGGCAAAGAATTTGGTAAAGAGGTCAGCTTTTTCATCTGGTGCAACCACCAGATTGTCAAGGGTGTCCTGCAGGGGCCCCATGTTACCCAGGGCCCCACATTTAACTCCTGCTCATCTGATATCTCCCTGGTGCCCCCTCCCAGATGCCCAGAGTGCATCCCAACCTCCCCACTTCCAGAGCAGGGGCCACCACTGCAGCACCTACAGCATCCATGTCCAACTCTCCTGCTGGTTCTAGTGATAAGTCTGGCACCAAGCAAGCATGGTCCAGTACCTGGGCAGCTACAACTCTGTCCCGTTGCACATGGCCATGACAGGGACTCAGATACCAGGAAAAACATGAAGCTCCTGGGGCAGGAAGAGGGCAAGGGGAGCAGGCGGGATGTGACCACATCTAGTGGGGCATGGAGGTAGCAAAACAATGATTCAATGCCAGCTCAAAGCCCTCCATGCAATCCTGTCTCCAGAAAGCAGACACAGCCTTGTCCCTCATGTCCCTCCCTGACTTTCCCCTGCCTCTAGGGAGCTAGTAGTCTCAACAGACCTTATAATCACATTGCACTATCATGGCATCATGGATTTCATAGACATTAGGGCTAAAAGGAACCTTGCAAGGTCATTGGGTCTGACCCCTGCTCAATCGGGCAGGAAGTCAGCTGGGGTCAGATCACCCCAGCAAGATAAGCATAAAAGTGTTTCTTAAAGCTATCCAAAGTAGATGCTTACACCACTTATGGGGGGAGTCTATTCCAGACTCTGGAGATTTGGACAATAAAGAAGTTCTTCCTTCTGTCCAGTCTAAAGCAGTCTTCCAGCAGTTTATGACCTTTGGACCTTGTCTTTCCTTGGGGTGCCCTGGTGAACAGATATGCTCCCAGTTCCTGATGCTACATCTTATACATCTTGGCTGCCACTGAGTCACCCCTGAGCCTTCACTTCTTCAGGCTGAAGAGTCCCATTCCTCTCAGCCTCTCTTCATAAGGCTTGTTCTATTGACCACTCCTCTTGGGTGCATTCCATCCAGGTCAGCTGACTTGTGGATGCCCAGCCCTTCAAGCTGTTCCTTTACAAGATCTTCACTAACTATAGGTGTACGTTCACCCTTACCCTGGTAGCCCTGCATTCTGTTAAGCAGGGTGATCCCTTTGGGCTGGTGGAAAACCAAAGCAAAGTAATTGTTGAGGAAATTAACTTTTTCGTGGGTGTCGGTTGTCAGCTGCCGCACTTGCTTTAGCAAGGTTCCAATGTTGCCCTGTTTTTTTTTTCTCTTCCCAATTTCCCATGTATTTGAAGAAAGACTTTTTGTTGTCCTTGATTCCCATAGCCAGTTTGAGTTTGGTTTCAGCCTTGGCTTTCCTAGTCTGCTCCCTACAGGTATGGGCCAGTGCTGCATAATCCTCCTTAAAGGTAGTTCCCAACTTCCATCGCTAATAAGCTTCTCTTTTCATATTCAGGAGTTCCATGAGTTCCCTACTGAGCCCAGCCATTTTGTGACCTTTCCTATGGGCTGGAATTGACTCCCCTGTGCTTTTATGATCAAGTCCTTAAGGAGCAACCACTCATCATGGACTCCCCTCCCTGTCAGATAATGGTCTCTCAGGGCCTCAACAACCAAACTCCTGAGCTTGTGAAAGTTAGCTTTCCTAAAGTCAGGAATTTCTGCATTGCTGACTGATTTACCAGCTTTGCAATGGATACAGAAAGTGATCAACTCATGATCATTGTCATCAAGCTTCCCTTTGAACCTCAGGTCACTGACTATATCATTCCCTTTGCCCAGTACCTGATTCAGCAGTTCTTTTCAGCCTGTACATTTCTTAAGTCAAATAGAGCTCATCAATACAAGTCAGGAAGCTTCGTGACTGATCATATTTGGCTGAATGCTCTTCCCATGAGATGTCAGGGTTGTTGAAGTCATCCATGACAACCATGTACCAAGAGTGTGCAGCCTCTACCAGTTCCCTAGCTGGCAGAGAACCCCAGAAGGGGTCCAGTGCATGGATGGTGGGGGTTGGGGGATGGGGAAATGAAGCACAGGGCCCCACGGTGCTACTTGTTCAAGGGGTTTATTTCTTTCAGAACTGGGAAAACCATTTCCCCACTCCCGTCCTGTCCCTCTCTTACTTGAGGGACCAAGTTCTGACATGGGCAATGTTCAATGGTTTTTATTTAATAAAACCAAGAAAAACTTGGCAACTGTAACATTGTAAACTGAAGGACATATCTTCCTTGCCCAGCATTCCCCCACATCTACATGTGCACGCTTTGGACCAGGAGGTAATCAGCCAGGGCTTCATGGACCCAATCTCCCTGCTGCTATGTGGGCCTAGAGTGACCAATTTGTGGTGGGGATCACTCCCACAATCTCTGTATGCCACAGGTGTTTGGTACACCATTACCAATCTGCATGCAATACCTACCTCCTTTTAACAGGCTTTGTGAAAGATCTTCCCCCTGGTCTGACATATGCTGTGGAGAATGAATATGGCAATGATGTGTAGGGATCCTGGTTTTCAGATTTAAAAAACTCAATTTCTGGATTAAAAAAAAGTAACCCAAAATCTACTTTTCTCTAATTAAAATGAAACGCCACTAATATCTATCGATCTATCTATCTATTCATCTACCTATCTACCTACCTACCTACCTACCCTGGTTTTTCATTTTAAGCAAGGAAAAATGTGGATTTTGGGTTACTTTTTTAAATCCAAAAGTTGGAGGGTTTTTTTAATAAAAGAAAACCAGGATGCCTGATGATGAGGTATACCAGATTCTCCTCCTCCACCTTGAGGAGTCTGAAGGTGCACTACATGGCACTTTTCCCAGCCAGCAAAGTTGTAGGTGAAGTGGCCCTAGTGATTGACAATTTCCTGCAGGATGATGGGGAAGTAGCCCTTGCAGTTGATGTACCTTGGGGAGGGCAGAGGATGGCAATATGGGTACTGTCCATAGCCCCCATGCAGTTGGGAAAGCCCATGTGGCAGAAGCCGGTGGCCACCTCCTGTGGGTTGATGAGGTGGATGAAGTGGCTGGCCAGGACATTCTGAATGGCCAGGCATACATCCCAGATGACCTCTTTGGCTGTAGATTTGCCCATACAGAACCAGGTCATGATTGAGCAGAAACAGCCAGTAGTGGCCACCTTCTAGAGTGAGGAGTGGTTCCATGTTGCTATCCAGGCATGTCATAGCAGGGGCAGCTGGGTGCTGATGTCCATGAAGGTGGTCCAGCCTATGTGGAAGGTCTGGACCCACTGTTCATGATCCAACCTGTTCAGGGTGATCCTCTCCCACCAATTGCTCCTGGTGGCATGGGCCCAGAACTGACACTTGATTGTTTGGAGGTGGTGCCAGAGCACCCTGACATCCATGGCATCCTGGGTGGCCTCATCCTTGTTGTTCACAAGAAAGTTTGTGGCCCAGTTCAGGACTCTTGGCAGACTTAGAGTGCAATAGGTGTCCCCACATTGGACAGCTGGCTGTTGGCTTGTGGGCAGAAAGCCATGTCCCATGGTGACCACCTGCTTGGTAATGTCTAGATGACTACATGTGATGTCCCACAGCCTCTCTCAGTGAGAGTTGTACAGGATGAGAAGCAGGAGTTGCTGCAGTGCCTTGGTCTGTGGGAATGGAAACAGGTGGTAGGACACTATGGTGAGGTGCAGGCAGGCTAGAAACCCAAGGCAGGTGCAACTAACAAGGGAAAGAAGTCACTTCGGGGATCTTCTGGAAGCCTCACTGTGAGGCATGGGAGAAGGTCTGCAGTGGGGTTTGGGGGCATGGTTGGCCATGCCCAGCAGCAGCCAGCCAGTCAGCATGATTAACATCTGTGGCTTTATAAAAATCATAAAAAGTACAAAGAATTAGAGAAAAAGATTCTATAGTCTTCAGAGGGGAAAAAGTCCCTTTAATCTATTTTTAATTTGGTTTCACATTTAAGATTAATTCTGTCTGCCTGTTACATGGCAAAGTATTGCTTTTATTTCTGCTACTGTAGGTAACCTATGTTTATGGGGAAACTATTTGTTATTAGTTCATCAAATCCAGAGTCCAGTTTCACAGTTTTTATTCAATAAAAATGTCTACTGGTTGCAATAGGACTTTTTTCCAGAATGACAACTTTGGTATAGGAATACTAGTCATCCAGTTTATTTCGACTAATCATCAGAAGGAGAGGGAGGATAATATTGTAAATACTTTCAAAGGCTACTTCTTTAGCAATCCAAGCAAATGGCATTTGTGAGACTTACATTACCTCTTTTCCAACAGTCCCAAGCATGCTAGGTAAACATTGGTCTGAGCTGCACTGAGAAAATACCAGTTGCCAGGAGTCTAGCAGAGCTTATGGATATTTGTAATCCCTAATGATCAGGGATCCTGATTTTCTCTGATTAAAAAGAATCCTCAATTTTTGGGTATTAAAAAGTAATACACACACACACACACACACACATATGTATATGTGTATACACATATACATATATATACACATACATACACACACACACAGAGTGGTGTTTCATTTTAATAATGGAAAAATGTGGATTTTGGGTTACACTCTTTAAAACCAAAAACTGGGGACTTTTTTTTTTAATCAGAGAAAACCAGGATCCCTGCTAATGATAAAGAAACAAACTGAGAGAGGCCAGACAGGGCATAAGTCATCTTTTGCACATCTCAAATATATACTGTGAACAGAATCTCATATTGTTATCTTAAGCAGGTAAATATTATTTTCTGGACAATCCACTCAAGTCCATCCCTGTTTGCAACAGTAGCTATAATTTTCTTTGTCTGGTGTATGACACCACTCCAGCACATTCCTACTAGTTTGACTTTAATTAGCTCAGAGACATAACACAGAGACACTTGAGTAGTTCATAAACAGGAGAATGTCATCCACTTTCAGTTGTTGTTGTGAAATATAACCATTGTTCAAAAGGAATATATAGTGAGATCTGTATATAGCACAGTTTTACTTTATATCTAGCTTTCCCAATGACACAGAATTTTGCTTTTTAAAGTAAAACGGCTCAAAAATTAGATTAGAATCCAAGGATGGCAGTAGGCATATTCATATTTTTCATTTTAATCATCACTGTTGCCTCAGTGGCTTAAGCTATTCCACTGTTCCTTTAAGCACCACCATGGAAGTTTGGATTCTCCAACCAGCACAAGTGTAGTATAAGCATGAGAAGGAAAGACATCCATTTGTAGAACCTTGACCTTGAGCTAGCTTGCTTAGTACAGAGCCACTAGGAAGTATCTCTAAATTATTCAACTAGCTTAAGGTCCCTTATTCACCTTATATGAGTGAATAATATGTACCATAAATGTGACTGGTTCTACCAGACTCACCAACCTATCATCATATGTATTCTTCTCTCTCATATTCTTAGATATATGGGTAACAGCTGCATTAGGATGTGGCTCTGCCTTCACCAGGTTTATGCCAGCTAAGGTAATTTCCTCCTAGCCATTTTCCTTATTTACTTTGAATAAGTAAACAAGAAAGGTCAAGAAAACCAGAGAATCTGGCCCATTTTCTAGGCGCGCATTTAATTTAAAAAAGCCTTAAGATGCTTACTTTAACAAAGCTTATTTTCCTTATAGTACAGTATTCTTCATTTTGATCATTGTCTTCTTTTAAATGACATTAGCAGCCCACTGAAAGCAAGAACAAATGACACAACCAATTTCTTTGTGTGAAAAAAAAAGGTTTGCCTGATAAGTTTTTAATTTTAATTTCATGGCATGTGTCCTACTCTTTTATCTTGGTTAAAGGCCTAATTCACAATTAATAAGACCAAGAAAAGATTGCTTTTTTTAAAGTTAATCCCCACAAGAAATGCATATATGTGACTAAAATGTGCTCTTGATAAAGCAATATTTAACCATTCTGTTTGTATGCAACATTGACTGTTCTGTCTCTGACAAAATGATACTTTACAATAAACTTAATTAGAATATTATTGACTAAATTCTGACAATAAGACAGTTTTAACTTCCAAAGGGACTTTCACCCTAGTAAGGAATGCTTTGGCATATTCAACTTGTTTTTTTCAGACAAAAAAAAGTCTATTGTTCAAACTGTTAACTCTAAATAGCAGCATTTTTTAAAGAGTTTTTTTGAACACAACTTGTTTGAAACACATTATGTTGTGTGTTATTCTACTTTCAAGCTTTATTTGGCCATTCTATAGGCTGGACAGAGATTTTGTTCTGATATATCACTACCCTGTACTAATATCATAAGGAGAAAAACATGTTAAGAAATCCAATAGAACTTTAAATGTCAATTTAATTTAATCTGGGATAGCACACACTAGATTTATATGAAATATTTAATGACCAAAATATAGGGAAGAACTATAGGTCTTTTGACTGCCTAAGCTATATCTTTCTTAACTTTTAAAGGCATGGATTTGTTCGGGTTTTTTTTTTTTTTTAAATATGCCAAATTCTGAATAACCTGGATTTGTAATACATGATTTTAGGATAATTACAATCATCTTTATAATGTGTTCCTACATTAAGACACTGATACTGACTTTCAACTTTAATTTATCCTCATCTTAGTATAGATTAGTTGTTGCTGTTATTTCCCCCTCCCACTCTAGAATATTAAGCAAAATTATTTTGTATGGTTATTTGTCAGTCTTCCAATAATAACACTAAGACAACTTGTGGCCCAAACCAGAACTGCAGGCTTGAAAGTCCCAGATAATGAGGAAAATCCAAAGACCTTGATTTTGTTTGTGCCAAGCTTTTACTCAAGCCTCTATTTATGGGGTAGTAAAAAAATATAACTGCAGATTGGTCAATTTAACTAAGAAAAGTTAAGTGATGCGTCAGCCACCTCAGATATATTATGTACCAGAGAGAGAGAGAGAAAGAGTAGAATTTAGAAGTTCCTAGACTTCACTCAGTGACTATGCCACTGTTTCAACTACTTTTCAGAAAAAGCAAATATGTGAAGGTGTTATGTGATATAGGAGTTCCTAATGGCATTTAACGTTGTTCTCAGTGATAGAACCCAAAGCTTTTTCAGTCCTAACTCTTTTTCTTTACAAATCAGTATTCTAGACAGCTACAGTTGCTACATACATAAGATAACATTAACATGAGATCTCATTAACATGAAATCAAGAGTGTTCAGCAGCTCAACACAAGAAATGAAGGACAGTCACCTGAAAAAATATATTTACTGGCGGTGTTTCATTTTAATCTGAGCAGTCAGCTCAGCACTGCTGCTGCCCCAGAAGACCCCCCAGGACATCAGGTAAGGCTGCTGAGGCATGCACAGGTGCTGGCCCCAGCTTCCCACCCCACCTGGGTCAGTTTGCTGTATGTCAGAGTGCATGTGCAGGAGTGTGCCCAGGGACAAATAGCAGCAACACAAATATGTGCCACTGCTACTCTATTTGTCCCAACAGAAAACTTCTGTCCCTGTAAGTGTGCACTCATGGGGATGCACCCACACATTTTAATAGGCAATGCTAAATGTGGTAGGATGGAACTCATAAATGGAATGTGAAAATATCTATACTAGAGTGCACTGAAGGCAGCATAATACATGGAGGAATAGTGAATGAGTAAACCCAAGGAAATACAGTCAAATTATTAAAATCAATGGCTGCAAAATCTAGTGATATCCTTTAGCTTGTCAAATAATCTCCTCGTCTCCCCAGTAAGTATGGGAGGAAGCCTAATTTCTTAGAACATCTAAAATTATCTTAGAGAAAACAATAATGTACAATAAGGAGCAATACTGAAAATAAGGAGGGTGGGGAATGGACCCCCCCGAAAAAAACCCAAACAAGAAATCCATATTAGATAATTTGAGAGAACTTTTCCATTTCTAATTTATTTGGTTAAGTTGTAGACTTCCTCTCTAATATACATGGTTCTAGCAAATACTCTTCTGACTGTTATAACTAATATGCTTCATTTCAAGTGACTGATTTATGTCTGTATAGTGAAAGGGTTAAGGAGCAAAATCATTCAATAACTTATAAACAACATTAGCAAACTGTAGCTTGCTTGAAAGATCCTATCCAGGAAATCATCTTTTAAAGTCAGTGGAATTAAAAAGTATTTAGTATACTGCAAATTTATCAAGGGAAGTCAGTAAGTTATTACTAGTTGCCTATATTTTTACTACATTTCACATCCTCACTGATGAATAAGCCATTTCATAAAATGGTTTGGATATTGATCAGAAGCTTCCAATAATACATATAAAATCTTTCCTGCCAGCTAGATTCTCACAGTCAAAATTGTCATCAGGTCCATCTACTTTTCTGCCAGCTATTATAGAATATAAGGTAAATAAAATACCTTCTAGATGTCTTTAATGCTGGAACATGCAGTGAAGATGTAGGTTCATTCTTAAAACTGTCATTAATTAATAAATGTTTGTGAGAAAGATATAAATGCAAGATGAAAAAAGATATTCTAGTAGGAAAATGCCAGATGTAAAGAGTCAAATGTTTAACAAATTAATATTAAGGAATCTCTGAGTAGAGAGGATGACAGGTACCTTTCACAATACATTTCATAAGTTTATTGGTAGTTTCTAAGAGGAAGAGAAAAAGATAGAAAGCGTACTTAGTGGAAAAGGGTATCTATGCCATTTAAAAGTGACATGGGGTGAGAAATAGTTCTGTTGAAATCTCTTCCAGGGTACCACTGTATCTTGAAAGAGAAGCGGTAGACAGGAAAAAAACACATTTTTTAAAATCCTGCAAAGCTTTAGGTAGCTATAGTCACAGAGTCACAGACCTAATAAAAAGAAAATAGTGGTTTCTGAGGCCGGGTTCCACAGAATCTCGACGCCCTCTCCCCCCCCACCCCGTTAATTGCAGTATTGTTTCTCATTCTACATTATTCTGTTTCCTCTAAGATAATTTTAGATGTTCTAAGAAATGAGGCTTCTTCCTGTTCCTCAGGGGTGAACTGATAGCCACCTATAAGTTTATAAGGGGTGTTCACAAGGATATGGGGGAACATTTGTTTACCAGATCACCCCAAGGATGACAAGGTCAAACAGTCACAAACTCCCCCATGACCATTTCAGGCTGGACATAAGGAAGAACTTCTTTACTGTCTGAGCCCCCAAGGTCTGAAATAGCCTGCCACCAGAAGCGATTCAAGCACCCACTTTGAACGCCTTCAAGAGAAATCTGGATGTTTTTCTTGCTGGGATCCTATGACCCCAGCTGATGTCCTGCTCCTGGGGCAGGGGGCTGGACTCGATGATCTTTCGAGGTTCCTTCCAGCCCTAATGTCTATGAAATCTATGAAAATTTATGAGATGGTGATCAGACCAGTAAGGCCAGTCGTATTACCCACTAAACAAATAAATGTCATTTTACTTGCCATTTATCTGGGTAATTCTTTTGGTGTTCATTTCATATTCTGCAATTGCCACTACTCAGCTATGTGCATGACTCATCTAAAATTTAATTAGCTAATCAGCTTCTGCAGCCACAGATCATACTCTGGTAAACTCAGAGATGGTTCTTTAGGCACACAGTAGCCACTTAAGTCTCAGAAGCATTCAGAATTGTACCTGATGGCATCTAGCAGCTTCCAGGACCTGAATAAGCAGAAAATTAATTAGTTGTGCAAAACCTATGACCAGCAGAACTTAGCTACTCACCACAGATGCTGTTGCTACAGTGATTTTCAGAAAAATTTCACACAGGTCATATATAAGGGCCCCAAGGAGGCTCAAGGAAACAACAAAACCATCATAATCCAGGAAGTATGAGACATGCAACTAAAGGGGAGCCCAGAAAGAGTATAGAGTTAAGTATAGGACAGATAAAATAGCTGTAGGAATTGGGGGCAAGAACATTTACTAGGAATTAGAGACAAATAAGGTAACTGGAGGAACAGGTTATGGACAGCTGAGGTTTATTTCCATGGGCTTATGTGATTCATTAAGTCTTTTTTGGATATTTTTCTAATTTTGTTTTTGGCAATAGGTTTTCACCACTTGAACAGTGAATAGCAGTATTTTCAAGTTAAAAGGATGCTTTTCAGGATGCTGAGTGTTTGATAGAACCTTGTGAAGTCAGTTGCCCTGATGCAAATATATAATTCTCATGGACACAACCCTTGGGAAAGCTCATTTCTAAGATTCTGAATTTTAAATATTGCCTTTCTTTAAATAAGAAGGGTCACCCTTAAGTCTCTCTTTTGTGCACCACTTGCCCTGGAAAACAGGAGGGCAAACTCTTTGTTGGTATAACTTTGCAGACCTGCATTGTATGCATATCACCTAAGAAGCTTTTCTGTGTCTGTGAGGGAAAAGTACAACAAACAAGAACACCTGAATTGTGACTTATAGCCAGTGCCAGGGAATAGGATGCAACTACCCTGAGAGGCCAAGGAGTAAATCCCTATGGCAGATATAGGTGACTGGACATCTGATTCATTGATCCAAAGATGCTTTTGGTCTCAGCAAAGGTGACTATGGAAGTGGCCGGGGCAGGTGGGACACCATGTGCCTGATAAAAAAGGATCCTGGTAGTCTCCAAAAAAATAAGAAATCCCCATACTTTTTCATATGCTTCTTAATAAAACTTGTATAATTGGAGTTGCACAACATAGGATCTAATACTGTTTGCATGTATAGATCATTCTATGTTTTAGAAGTATAATTTTACCATTTCTTAGTACTCATATGTGCTGAGAGTAGGACAAGAAATCATTAATAAAAGTATATGATAACTCAGACTGGGGTAAGGAGTGATGAAATTTTCAATTCCTATATTCCACCCCCCAATTGAAAATGAAATGAAAAATAAAATTTTCCATCATTCTTATTTGCCAGAGAAATGTGATACAATAGACATGATATTTTAATTAAATGTATACTAAACATAATGTCCTTACTTTTCTTTTTATTTGTTTTTTCTTACCTCTTCTTATTCTGTTTATTCCATAGTCTCTCTCAACTTGTCTATTCTTTCCTTCATTCTCTCACAGTCTCTACTACCTTAGTCCTATTGACTTGCAGGGGTATTCCTCCTTTCTTTATTTGAGGCAACTATGGTATAATTTTCCTAACAAATTCTTTCTCCTGCTTCTCAGATCTTAGCCCATGAGATCAGATAATATAAAAACTGTTTTGTGAATAGCTTTGTAGCATTAAGTGCCAAATTTCATTTTCAAGTTTTATAGAGTCAGATTATATGCTGTATTTGATTATCTTAGAAGCCAGCTACAGAACAAATTATTCATTCAAGCCATTTGATAAGTTTTTTAGAACAGCGATTAGAATAGCGACAATGTTAATTTGGCTCATGGATGATTCACTAACTAAAAAGAGGTTTAATTTTTAGTTAATATGATCCTAAATGAAAGTTTTGATCAGCTTTAATAATGTTAATTCCTGCTTGTATTGAGCTTTGTGTATTAATCGATTCTCATCTGGCCAGCTGGTATTAATCTCCTATATGATTTTCACAGCTACTTCTCTCTCTGGGAATTTTGTTTTGTGCCAAAGCCTGGGGAATGCCTCTGAAAACTCAAATGTCAATCACTACAATATGCTAGCAGAATATATCACTGCTTCCTAGAATCTTACTCTTCATTAAATAGCTTATTAAGATACCAGTGAGGAGAGAAAAACAAAATAAACAAAATCCAACAGTCTTTATTCATAACTTAGATTGTGATCTTATTTTACCTACCGGATAACTAAGGTATAACTGTCATCCATTACTAAGTTGTACAGCCAGGGACAGGGGCTAATATTGTTTTGTATTCCTTTTTTACTCTTATATAGTGCCCTCATTCAAAGAATAGGGCAAGATTTTGTATCTCCTGAAACAAATCCTATTGAAAGTATCCCTCTCCAAAGAGAGTAATACATGACTTGTCCATCTTCAGTAGGCAATGTAGGGTACATACAAGCATTATGTTTAGTTTGATCTAACCAAGGTTAGATTGATGTAATATTCAGGCATGCAGGCATTCAAAGAGCTTAAATCATGCCAAAAGTGCCACACCCAACCTACGTTTGTTAACTGGGCTGTTTTCAGACCACCAATCCCTTTTTCCCCCTGACCTCCTTCCCTACCAACATGGACTGGAAAATGGCCCTGTATCCTTCTCCGGACCTGCCAACCCATCTAGACCCATGAAACCCCTCCAGCATGTGCCAACTCACCCCCCCCAAACCTGCCAACCACACCCATTCCACCAACCCCTCCCTCAGCCTGAGTTACTTACTTCGGGCTGCATGCACCACTGCCAGCACGGTGAACATCTGCACTTATCACTTCCCATTTAGGAGCTACCAAAACCTAAATCATATACTGTAAACATTTGTTTTCACCTAATGGTACAGAATTGGTCTTATATAATTCTTTTTTTTTTTATAAGTCAAGAAGCCTTTCCTGTCCATAGTAGTATTACAAACTGTACTTCCCAAGATTTATTTCATTTTCCAAATATTCTTTGTGACCAGAGGGATAATATTGCAGTAAATCCATGTTTCTGTTATCCTGATCACTGACATATGTGTACTGCATCTATTCTGATGTCTAGTTCTGAAAGAAACAGAGGCACAGTCAACACCTGCAGCAATTTGTCTCCATGATTTTATGGACCAACATCTGTGGAAGTTCAGAGGTGACTGGGTGCTGTACACCATATTGGTAGAGTGTGACTACATGTGGGCTAGAAACAGCAGTGAGTTAGTGGAGGAAAGGGGTCAGAACCAGAACACTGAGTTAGTGGAGAAGTGGAGAGACTTGAGACGATGAGCTGAGAAGCATCAGAGGTCAGGAAAACAGATCTTATGATGACAGGCTGAGAGCCATGGGACTCTTTAGCCTGGAAAAGCGCAGGCTCAGGGGTGATCTGATGGCCACCTATAAGTTTATCGAGGTGATCACCAGGATCTGGGGGAATGTTTGTTCACCAGAGCGCCCCAAGGGATGACGAGGTCGAACGGTCACAAACTCCTGCAAGACCGTTTCAGGCTGGACATAAGGAAGAATTTCTTTACTGTCTGAGCCCCCAAGGTCTGGAACAGCCTGCCAGCGGAGGTGGTTCAAGCACCTACATTGAACACCTTCAAGAGTAAATTGGATGCTTGTCTTGCTGGGATCCTATGACCCCAGCTGACTTCCTGCCCTTTGGGCAGGGGGCTGGACTCGATGATCTCCCGAGGTCCCTTCCAGCCCTAATATCTATGAAATCTATGAAATCTATGAAAATCTCCAGGAGGTCAGTTGGAATCAGAAGGAATTTATCAGTAGGGATCCTAGTTTTCTCTGATTTAAAAATATCCCCACTTTTTGGTTAAAAAGAAGTAACCCCAAATCCACATCTTTCCATTAATAAAATGAAACACCACTAATAACTTTTAAAACCAAAAATAGGGATTTCTTTTTTTGGAGACTACCAGGATCCTTTTTTATCAGGCACATGGTGTCCCACCTGCCCCGGCCACTTCCATAGTCACCTTTGCTGAGACCAAAAGCATCTTTGGATCAATGAATCAGATGTCCAGTCACCTATATCTGCCATAGGGATTTACTCCTTGGCCTCTCAGGGTAGTTGCATCCTATTCCCTGGCACTGGCTATAAGTCACAATTCAGGTGTTCTTGTTTGTTGTACTTTTCCCTCACAGACACAGAAAAGCTTCTTAGGTGATATGCATACAATGCAGGTCTGCAAAGTTATACCAACAAAGAGTTTGCCCTCCTGTTTTCCAGGGCAAGTGGTGCACAAAAGAGAGACTTAAGGGTGACCCTTCTTATTTAAAGAAAGGCAATATTTAAAATTCAGAATCTTAGAAATGAGCTTTCCCAAGGGTTGTGTCCATGAGAATTATATATTTGCATCAGGGCAACTGACTTCACAAGGTTCTATCAAACACTCAGCATCCTGAAAAGCATCCTTTTAACTTGAAAATACTGCTATTCACTGTTCAAGTGGTGAAAACCTATTGCCAAAAACAAAATTAGAAAAATATCCAAAAAAGACTTAATGAATCACATAAGCCCCATGTAAATAAATAGCTACCAGTATTATTCAAACAAAGTGCCAACTTCTTGACAAACAGTTCTAACTACTCAGTTTATGACTAAATGTATTAGCTGAAAATGCTCCCCTGCTTGTACCTTCCCCTCTATCAGCTGAATTTTCTGTCAATAAAAAAATTATTGCTTCATTAAAATGATATGCAGCTTTTGGGCAGCCAAAGTTCATTTTAAAGCACAACATAAGGAATATATATATATATATATATATATTTATGTATATATATAGTACCCCACTCCCTGGATTCTCTCTCCCTCCATCTTTCAATCTAGATAAGAATGACTAAACCGAATCTGAACTTTAACCAAGGGTGAGATAACATTAAAAAGTCCAGTAGGATTACCAATAAATGTTGTGGGAAAGGGTGTTTGCTTTTAATTTTGCAAATTCTATTTCTTAATTTAAATGACCAGGTCTTTCTCATACTATTAATTTGGATGTCTAGGCTTCCATTTGGAGGATTGAAATTCTCACTGTGTTCATGTGCAAACATGTTTTCAAATGTGACCAGCTGTTTTAAAATGCTTTATCTTTTGGAAAGCCAACTTAAGACACTCCAATTGGTTTTTTTTTTTTTTTTGGTAAGTGACAAGCATACACCCATTTAGATATTCCCTCAGCTTCAAAACGAAAGCAGCACAAAAAATTTAAAACATTTAGTACCAGTAGCATACCACAATAGGTATAGTTTAAACATTAACTTTTTTTTTATTGGTACTACTTAAAAAATTATGAGTTTGTCAAGATATTAACTTTGCATGTAAGGTTTAAGACTGGGTGAATGGCTTCAAATACATAAGTTTCAAGTTTATTCTTTGTTAAATACCTTTTAAAAAAATTAGTCTGTTATTCTGTGACTAGTTATATTTTAATTGTGGTGTGTTTTAGAGAGATTAAAAAATATACATGCACATTATTTGCCAATTTTCACAAATTGAGGGACTGCTCTGAATTTGCTGGGGGAGAGTACAGAGTACATCAGTTGTAAAGGAAACTCTTTTTTTCCTAAATAAAAGAGAGATATACAATTTAGGGCATGAGAACTCAGTTGTCTCTTAGAGGCATATTATGAACCATAGTTAATGAACATGCACATAGACCTATATCCACATATATATACTTGTTTATGTTTGTGACCCATCATGATCAGCTTTTCAAATAAGTAGTGCCATATTTCATTCTGTGACTATTCCCATAACCAATTACTTTCCATTGAAATAAAGGGGTTTACAGTCTGGTCCATAGTATATTCTACTTGTGTATATCTGTACTGTACCTGCATATACTTATAACTATAAAATTGTAGCAAAACCCCCAGGTTATTTGGATTTTTTTTTATTTCATTCACTTCCCTTCCCCAACCACTTCTGACTTTTTCTCTCGCTCTCTGTTCCCTATAGATAAGTATAAGTAAGCTAAGATGCAGGATATGCTTTAAAATTTTTATCCTGGTAGCAAGTTTTTGGTTTTGGATATCCACTGTTTTATATTGTATTATTATGAGGTTTGTATTGAGTTTTACTGTTGTATATTATATTGTTATCATTTTTGTATAGATTTTTCTTGTTTCATATGGATGTTGTATGGTTTAGGCTTGTGTTTGTAAGTGAACCAAAGTAATGTCAAGTTTCCGTTTTATATGTCAAGTCTCCATCTTGTGTCCTCTGCACAGGCATCCCCTGTGTCGCAAATGTATGAGTCATGTATCCCTCCCATGTAAATTGGTTCCCCAATGAATGTGATTGGGAATGATTGAAATACAAGGGTAGCAGGCCTCTACTGAATGGCCTGTAATGACTGGGCCATCACCTCACATTGATTCATCCAGGAACCACAGACCTCACCCAGGAACAGAGACAAGACCAGCATTTGAAAAACAAAAGACCTTGCAGAGCCAGCAACTCTCACCATTACAGACACCAGAAACTGCACATCCCTGCATGGAGAACACATGCTCATTATGCCAGGGGCTGACCTTTGCCTAGGCATGCCTCTTGTCACTAGGGTCACACAAGGCCTGCCCCTATAAAAAGGAGCAGTGAAGACAGACCCAGGGGGATGCCCTCTCCATCTGGACCAGCACCATGTCACACCACCTATCCACCCGGAGGCCCTGATGATGACCCCGCTCTGGACAACATCTACTAAACAAGGACCCCTTTAGAGCCAGGATAGGTAGATATTACCTGCATACCTCCTCCTACAATTTGGACTCTCTCTCTCTGTCTCTCTCTCCTCCTGGACTTCAGTGAACTTCAGCCCCTGCACCATGCCTCTCTAACCCCTGCTGCCATTGTGTGTGGGTGTGGGTGGGTGGGAGCAAGGGAACTAATAAGACATTGTGTCACCATCTCCCTTGTTCAATAAAACCATTGTCATTTGCAACCCAGAGTTGGGTCATGTTTTACTAAATCACAGTTCCTTCCTTATTTTAAATTCCAGCCTCATTCTCTCTCTCTCTCTCAGCTCTAGTCTCCACCCTCTCTGCCAGTTTCCTGATCTCCCCCCAATTTCATATCCCCTTTTCTGCCACCTCTCAGCCTCCCCTGATCCTACTGCCCTTTCCCTGTGACTTTCTGATGCCTTTCTCCGCTTTCCTGCTCCCCTACCACCTGCTGCTTTTTCTGTGACTTTCTGCTGTCCGTCTCTGTTTTCAGGCTTCCCTGCACCTTCTGTAATCCTCCACCACCCCCCCACTGTAGCTTCCCAGCTCCTCTTAACTGTCCTGCAGTTCTCTACAGCAGCTGGAGCTTTTCTCCAGCTTCCAGCACCTACTGCCTTTTTCCTGTGACTTTCTGCTGCCTTTCTCTAATTCCTGCTGCCCTGCCACTTGCTGCTTTTCCTGTGACTTTCTGCTGTCCATCTGTCTGTTTTCAGGCTTCCCTGCACCTTCTGTAATCCTCCCCCCCCCGCACTGTAGCTTCCCAGCTCCTCTTAGCTGTCCTGCAGTTTTCTCCAGTAGCTGGAGCCTTTCTCCAGCTTCCAGCACCTACTGCCTCTCCCTGCAACTTCTCTAGCTTCCCCAGAGCCATGCTCTGGCTCCCCACACCCAGAGCCCCTCTTTAACACCCATACTTTCCCTTATTCCCATTTTTTCCCTCTCCCTACATACCTTTTCAGCTCCCCCATAGCTCTGGCTCCAGTCCCATACTCTGTGCCGGCATGCTTCCCTGTTCTGCAGGTTTTGGGTGTTGTCTTTTAATCAATTAAGATTAATTAACCTAAAGTTATTCCCGAGCCTCAGTTCTTCAACCCAGGCCCCTGTAGTCTACTGGTTCTAATCCCGGTCCTGGTAACTTTAACTCCCTACACTTCTACTTTCTTACCTTAACCTTTCCCCAGGTATACCAAGTACACCAAGCACATACATACATACACATCACAACACCCAACTTAGGAACTCACCTGTGTGTATGTGTAGGTGGGTGGTATGTGTGTAAATTAGTGAACACACATATATGTATATATATAGATATCATTGTGTGTGTGTGTGTGTGTGTGGTATATAAATTAGTAATCCACGTATGTGTATTGGATGTGCAGGTGTTGGTAACTGGTAACTGATTCTCTCTAAATTTGGTGTGTGTAGCGTGTATGGGCTTAACGTGCATAAACCTAGACTAGTTATTTTGAACGTGTGTGTATCTGATTTGCTAGTGTGTGTATGTGTGTGTGTATGTATGTGTGGCATTGTGTGCAGGATATACAAATTAGTGATCTGTGTCTAAATTCTCGGTTGTATAGTGTATGTGCTTGAATTGGTAATAGGTATGCATGTGCCTAGGCTGGTTTGGATGTGTATGTGTCTGAGTTGGTAGTGTGCATGTGTATGCACCTGATTGATTTGTGTATTTGTATATGTTTAATTTTGTTATACCGTCCTGTCTAACAATGCAATATTAAGATCCTGACCCCACAGGGCAACAAAATAAACTATTTGTTTAGCATAATGAAAAAGCCATTTGGCGATGTTACTCTGCAGTAAATCTGTGCAGTCATTTAGTACTTGTTTATACAGTCAGTGTCTCACATAGATGTGGCCAAGAAGTATAGGGTAGGTAAGATCAATGCCATTTTGAGGTGGAAATAACACCAGAAGTCTAGCTCTTATTAATATGAACTTCTTCATATTGCTTTGTCAGGACTTTTGTACCCCAGTGTAACCAAAAAAACCTGAAACTAGAAATATAAAACATATCTTATTTTACAGGTTTCAATCATCATTAGATATAACATTAAATTTACCAAAAATAGTTCAGAACTTTTTAGCTTTAAACATTTTAAAGTAAACAGTTTAATGAATGCACATTACATGTTACCATTTTTTCATCCACTTTTTCAAAAGCATTCCTAAAAATAAGACTTGTCTATCATCCTTCAAGTCAGTAGTACTTGAGGTTGCTGGATACCTTAGAAAAAGTTATCCCACTATATTGCAGTAACAACACATTTTACTTAAAGATACCTCAATATAAGATATGTTAACATTTTGACTATTTAAAAGGCAAAACTATTTTGCTGTGTGTTCCTATAATATGTTCAGAACAGATTTTAATAGTATGTGCAGGTAAGATAATCAATTACTGTAAATCTCTTCTATTTAACTTTCTCAACACTTCTCTCTACTCAATTCAGGGGCAAGTTCAGACTAGCACTACAAATAATATACGTTCAGTAGAATAAGAAAGTTGTTATTGTTAAAGTCTCAATTTTTCAGAAATTGAAACTTAAATAGGTTCATAAGTTAAGTGGATTCACTTTGTATGACTAGTTTTATGACTACAGATGCTACAACAAAAGAACACACAATAGTATCAAAACTAAGGAGTTGAAAGCTATATCATCTTCAAAGATGTTCATGAACTTTTTACATTCGTGAGCAGACAGAATGATAGCATTGGGGAAGAGAAAAATTTAATTACCAGAAGCGACAGTAAGGAATAAAATTAAACAGTTCCATAGCTGTCTTTCAAGTAAACAGTAAGGCATATCATAACAGTTCTTTGTCAAATAAAAGCCATCTGGGAAAGTGAAGCAGGCGATGCCTATTCCAGCTGGTCCTTATGTCACAGATAAAGGACCTTTAACAACTCTGAACCCTAATCAACCAGAATTTCAAAGATGACAACATGTCTAGAGATTAGAATGGGAGCCAGGAGATATGGATTTTATTCCCACCTCTTCTACAGAAACAAATGTAATTATATGGGCTCATAGCAAAGTTTTGAAGCAGAAGTAAAGCAACTCACCTATCCAAAATGAAATTAGGTATTTTGCAGCATTCAGTGGTCATGCAACCACTGATTAATCCTGGCCTTTTGCATTGAAGGATTTAGGCATTTTAGGTATCTGACCCAGCAAAGAATCCAGAACCCAGAGACAGGCATAATTTACAGTGCATGGGAGATCAAGGTATGTCAAAATGGGATGCAAAACAAGGAGAGCATAGAACAAAGAATTGCCTCATAATCTACTGCTGTTTGGAACTGAACATTAGGAAACCCTGGAAAAGAAATGGGAATTAAATCTTGATTCACAGTTTTAAGGACTTAGGACTTTCTGGGGACACCAACAATCACAGCCCAGAAAAGTGTTCAGAAGGGAGGTCTTTAGGCCTTTTATCAGAGAACGATATGTACATACTACCATAATAGTTAGAATCTTTGCTTCAGATGTGATAGATACAAACTCAATTCCCTTCTCTTATGGGCTTGGGACAGAAGTTATACATAAACTGGTTTAAGTGATCAGAATCTGGTTTAAACCTGTAACAGAACAGAAGATACGTGCACATAAACCAGTTTCAAACTGGCTGAAATTGGTTTAAGAGAAACCTGGTTGAATGTAGTGTCAGACTTAACTGATCTGAGTCAAAGTAGTTCATGAAACTTCTGCCCCAGACTCCTTCCTTGTTTAAATGAAATCACAGTCCTCCGGCATCCCTGGGCTGGGCTGGGCTGCACTGGGCTGGGCTAGGTTGTCTGCTCCAGAGAAAAGGGATGGCTCTGCCCCCCTGCTCCCTAGTTGCAGCAGTGAGGGCTGGCTGACAAAGGAGTGGGGGCAAGTCCAACTGGGGATGCAGCCCAGTCTTCAGGGGGGAGGGGAGGGACTGCCTCCCCAGGCAAAACCTGGATGGGGTTTGGGCCCAGAGACAGAGGTTAAACACCTCTTCCCCTTCTCAAACTTACTGCTGGTTGCAGTTGTGGACTACAAATCCCAGAGGCACCTGGATGCAGGAAAAGGAAGCAATGAAAAATCCTGCAGAGTCCTGCTGCTGTAAGTTTGGACTGCAAAGTCCAGAGACCTCAGGGGGAGCGGGAAGAGGAAGTGAGCATCCATCTAGAGAGCTGTGTTCTAGTGCCTCCTGGCTTCTGGTCTAAGCCACTGCAGGCATGTGGTTGCATTTCCTGAATCAAAGGTAAATGTCTGATAATTTCTGTTTCAATTGAATCTGTCCAGTTTAGACTAACCTGAGAAGACTGAATCAATTTAGCCTCAGGTTTTATAACCGTGTTCCTAGCCTTAGAGGGTGTTCAAGCCCAGAGCTTAGTGAGAATGGCTTAGCCATCAAGTTGAATTGCAGGTGAATGAGCATTAGATGCTGTAATCCTTGTTATTAGGTCCCCATACCAACATCCTATACACCATAACCTGCTTACAATGCCTCTCTGCTGTCTACATTGGAAAGACAGGGCAATCTCTGCATGTAAGAGTGAATTAATACTGATCTGATATCAGCTGCAAAATGCTCCAAAAGCCTGTGGCAGACCACTTCAACTTTCTTGGACACCCCATTATCGATTTCAGGATTGCTGTTCTTAAGGGTAAAAAATAAAACTTAAAAAAATAAAAGTTTGAATGGGGACTTGCAGAACAAGAAATCATCCACAAACTGGACTGTGTCAAGATTGGTTAAAACAGGGACTATGGATTGTTATCTCATTACCTGGATTGGTGTTTGTGACCTGCTTTGTTCCTTTGGGTTTACTGTTCATTTGCTTTTCTCTCTTAGCATTGCCACTCTTCCCGCTCTTCCTCGTTTCTCTCTTTCCCTCCTCCCTTGTCTTTGTATTCTAATTTATCTTTCCTTACATTCTGCTTTCTGCATGTCCTCTCACAGCATCTGATGAAGTTAGCTTAGGTTCATGAAAATTTATGCTTTCTACATTTCTTATTTAGTCTATGAAGGTGCCTATCTACCCTTTTTCCTATGTAGCAAGACACTACTCAACTTAACTATATCAAAATAGTTATATGTAAATATATGATAGCCCATGCAGTTTTAGAAACAGGATTTTCATTGTTGTTAATAGGAATTCAGCATCTTATTCATTATTCATGATGCTGAAAATGTACTGTTCCATCTTGGTCTCACACATACTTAGTAAAACCTGAAAACATTTAAAGCAAATAACAGTGAGAAAGTGTTTTTTTTTTTAAATAATGTGGTACTTTATGGAAATTCTTTGCACCCAAAAAAGTGTTACCTATAGAAACTGATGGAGACAGCCTGAAGTTTCAAATGTACTGTGGTGAATTCAAAATCATGGAAGTTACACTACACATGATATTGACCTAATTAAATGATTGAATCCCTTTGTTTCAATAAAATGGAAAACCATTTAATGTTTAAAAATGAGAAAGTATTAACCTGATGGTAAGTGCGTAAGTGTTTTTGGATGTATGAATTACAGTAAGGTTCCAACAGAAGATTCCATGACATCTACATTAATAGCACCAAATGAATTAGTTATGATCGCTATTAACATAGTGAATACTAAATGTGTTGATAATGATGGGACACTTAAAATGAAATAGAGATATAATAAAATAAGAAGTCCCAACATTATGAATTCATGCGGTGCTCATCCTAATAGCAATCATCATAATTAATTCATTTATCACAATGGATGTAATACTTCCAGAGGAGATGCAGTACAAAAAAATCAAATTTTTCTTTACTCTAACTGCCTTACTTTGTATTCTCCAAAGAAGTACCATTCGTCTGTATATAGATGATCCGGGATCCTGGTTTCTTCAATTAAAAAAATCCCCAATTTTTTGGATTAAAAAAGTAACCCAAAATTCAAATCTTCCGTGCTTAAAATGAAAAACCATCTATATAATGGCGTTTCATTTTAATCACAGAAAGTGTAGATTTTTAGTTACTTTTTTAAATCCAAAAATTGTGGATTTTTTTTTTTTATTGGAGGAAACCAGGAATCCTGTTGATGATTAAAAAAAAAAAAAACTAGAAGCATCCTCAGAAAAAATAAATGATTATCTAGTCTAGTGAAATTCATGCAGAAGGAAAGCAGAATTTACATATTCTTTTGCCAATAAAATGTTTCGTATTTGCACACACACACACACATGGATGCGCGCACAAAAAGCCCATTACATGGCCTCCTATATCTGGACATCATTCTTTCGATGTTAAAAAAGAGGGTATTTATAAACATTTGCCTCACCCAGTCTATGATCACATGACTTACTTTAAGCAACGATATTGTAGTTTGGCAGCAGCATGTGCAGACATTAACCAACACCAGGGGCTCTGAAAACATTGGGTTGGTAGTATTGGGGGGCTGGCAGGTGTGTCTTGGTGGGAGGTTGGTGGGTCTGTGGAGTGGTTGAGTCATCTGATAAAAATAGCTCAGTCAGGGTTATGGGAGTAGGAAGACCACAGCCCCAAAGCCAGGGTGAGCAACTGGGCTTTCCCAGCCCTGGGACTGCACTTGAATTTTTGCACACATTTACTGGATCAGGTTAACCCATTCCCAGTCTAACTTAGTTCACCCACTCAGGTAAACTAACTTAGATAGGGCCTGAATTTTTTGGCCAAACTTAAACTCCCCAAACATCTGCACAGATGGGCATTTAGATCATCCTAACCCTTTTTAGATTGACTTCAATGTAACATCTGCATGTACCCACAGTTCAATAAACAATTAAAAAAGAAAAACAGTTTTGTGTGGATGTTAAAAAGAACTGCATGAAAAATAGGTAAATACTAAATATAAACCTTTAAATTTATTATTAATTTTATAATATCTTAATACATTATTTTGTTCTTGATTGGAAGAACTAGTCAAAAATAAATAATAATAATAGTAAATCCTAACAGTAAACAATAAAGATAACTCCTAAGTAATTCATACAGGATGAAATTCATCCTTTACACATTTAACAATTTACAGAGTTAATTAATATATTCATAGATTGTAAGGGTGGAAGAGAACTTGGAAGACTATCCAGTCCATCCCCCTGCATTAGGTAGGAAATATAACTGGGTCAGGTGACCCCAACAAATTGACCGTCCATACTCCTCTTGAAGATTTCCAGCATAGGCAATTGCACCATCTCTGGAGGGAGCTTATTTCACAGTATGGACACCCTAACTGTGAAGAAATTTTTCCTAATGTTGAACCTGAAATGGTCATCCAGGAATTTGTGGCCATTACTCCTGGTTTTTCCCATGGGTGTCCTGGTGAACAGTTGTTCACCAAGCCCTTGATGTACTCCCATGATGTAGCAGTAAGATGCTACCAAGTTCCCTCTCAGTCTTTTTTAGATAGATTTTGGGGAGAAACAAAGGTAGCTTCCTGCCACTCCATGTATGGTTGGGCTGTATGCATAGGGGGCCACAGGCTGCACAGAAGGGATTGGGTAGGGAAGTAGGGGGGAGGTGTAGCTCTCTATGTAAAGGCACTGTATGCCTCCTCAGAGCATGATCAATTAGAAAAGTTAGACATTATAAGTTATCAGGACTGGATGAACTTAATTTGAGAGTGCTGAAGGAGCTGGCCAAAGTCATTGTGGGACCTCTGGCAAAACACTTCCAAAATTTCTGGCACTCTGGAACAGTCCCTGAAGACTGGAAGAGGGCCAATGTTGTGCCCACCTTCAAGAAGGGGAGGAAAGGCTCCAAGTGCCTGTACTGGGTCGAGTACCCGTAGGACCATTAGGCCTGTGTTTCCCCAAAGACACAGGGCTGAGAGGAAGGGCTGTGTGAAATTTTGCCAGCTGTTTCATTTCAATGAGTGTGACTCGTTTCACACTCAAAACAGCAAAATCAAAATGAAACAAAGGGCTTCAAAACAGCCTGAAAATGAAATGAGGACAGTCAAAATATTTTCAGAATGTTTTGAGTCTTAAAGCTGAAGCTGGGCTTGCCTGCAAGGAAACAGAAAGTAAGGAGGGATAGGGAAGAGGGGGAAAGGACTGTGAATCTGGACAGTGACTGTGATCCTTCCTTGGGGACCCTTCCAATCTCAGTGCTCTGCGGGAGAGATGGAAAAACAGCATTAAAGGCAGCATTGTTTGAATTGGCCTCTGTTTTACCTTGGGGTCTGACAGTTACTGAGCTATCTTCCAGCAGCCCAGGAGCGTTAGACAGCAAAGGCTACTACTACCATTGACTGGATTTCCTACTTGATAGCATAACAGGTGGGATTCCACAATACATTTTTCTTTCTTTTTAGACCCTTTTATTTTATTATTGTATTTGTTGATTTAATGGATTCCATAGACATTAGAGCTGGAAGGGACCTCAGAAGATCTTGGAGTCCAGCCACATGCCCCAGAGGCAGGAAGTCAGCAAAGGTCATAGAATCCCAGCAAGATAAGTATCCAAATTTCTCTTGAAGCCATCCAAAGTAGGTGCTTGAACCACCTCCGGCAGCAGTCTATTCCAGACCTTGGGGGCTCAGACAGTAAAGAAGTTCTTCCTTTTGTCCAGCCTGAAATGGTCAGGGAGGAGTTTGTGACCTTAAACCTTGTCATCCTTTGGAGTGCTCTGGTGAACAGACATTCCCCCAGATCCTGGTCAACACCCCCTTATAAACTTATAAGAAGCCACCAGATCACACCTGAGTCTGCACTTTTCCAGGGTGAAAAATCCCATAGTTCTCAGTCTCTCATCATAAGGTCTGTTTTAATGATCTCTGTCATGTGCATGGCTCTCCTTTGGACTTTCTCAAGCTTTTTCACATCCTTTTTGAATTGTGGAGCCCAAAACTGGATGTAATACTCCAGCTACGGCCTCACCAAGGCTGAGTACAATGGGAGAATGATGTCCTGGGATTTTCTTGAGAAGCAACTATGGATGCAAGCCAGCATTTTGCTTGCTTTAGTAGCTCTAGCATCACATTGATGGGTCATGTTAATCTTGTGGTCAATCATGACCCCCCAAGTCCCTTTCATCCATAGTGCTAGCCAGCATAGCACTGCCAATTCTATAAGCATGCTGTGGGTTTTTCTTCCCAAGGCGGATAACCTAGCATTTTTTGCTGTTAAACACCATCAGGTTCTCATCCACCCATTTCCTGAGCCTGTCATGGTCAGTCTGGATCACCCTCCTGTCCTCAGGTGTGGATGCTTTACCCCACAGTTTGGTGTTGTCGATGAACTTGGCCAGTCTGCTTCTGACATTGATGTCCACATCATTAATGAAGATGTTGAATAGTATAGACCCAAGGACAGAGCCTTGAGGCACCCCATGGTCACAGCACACCATGATGATTGACTTCTTTCAACCACCATGCTCTGGGTTTGGCCACAGAGCCAATTCCCCAGCCAGCCGTTCATGGTGAAGCTGAGGCCACAGTTGGCCCATTTTGCTAAGAGGTGAATATGGGATACCAGATCAAAGGCTTTTTAAAAGTCAAGACATATGACATCAATCTCTTCTCCCTTGTCCAGGTCACCTGGTCATAAAAGGAAATAAGATTGGTCAAGCAAGGTCTACCCGCAACAAACCTGTGGTGGCTATCCCTCAGGATGTTGCCATCAGCCAGGCTATTAAAAATGGTCTCTTTGATAATCTTTTCTAAGAACTTCCCTGAGATAGAGGTCAGGGCCTTTAGTTTGCTGGATTCACTTTCCTCTCTTTCTTGAAGATAGGTACCACATTGGCCTTCTTCCAATCTTCAGGCACTTCACCAGAGCGCCAGGAGTTCTTGAAGATCCGTGCCAGGGGCTGAGCTATGATCCATGCCAGATCCTTGAGAATCCTGGGGTGTAAACTGTCAGGGCTGGCTGACTAGAAGTTATCCAGCCTGTCAAGAAGTTCCTTCACAAGGTCATCATTGATGGAGAGTAAGTAATCTCCCTCACCCAGGCCTTCCTGTCCCACAATGGGCAGAGGCATCCCTGGGGATTGGTGAAAAAATGACACTAAGTACCCATTTAGCAAATTGGCTTTTTCATGGGCATTGGTTGTCAATTGTCCCATCTGGTTTATCAGGGGTCCAATGTTACCCTTGCTTTTCCTCTGGCTCCCCACATATAAAAAAATGACTTTTTATTGTTCTTGATACTTGTAGCTAGCTGGAGTTCAGTCACAGCCTTGGCTTTCCTGGTTCACTCCCTGCAGGCCTATATCAGTGCAGAGTACTCCTCCTTGGAGGTGGATCCAGTCATCCATCCTTTGCAGGTCTTTCTTTTTAGATGCAAGAAATCTGCTGGTTTCCTGCAAAGCAAAGGGGGCTTCTGTGCCTTTTTGCTGCCTTTCCTCCAAGATGGGATAGACATTGCTTGTGCATCCAGCATCACTCCCTTGAGGAGCAAACATTTATCCTGAACTCCCCTCTTCTTTGGGTTGTGGTCCCTTAGGGCTTCACTGAGAAGCCTCATGAGCTTGTCAAAGTCAGCTTTCCTGAAGTTGAGGACTTCTGTATTGCTGACTGACTTGCCAGCTTTATGGTAGATGGTGAAGCTGATCAGCTTGTGGTCACTGTCACTGATTTATTCTTTTCAATTCCATTATTATATTGGATATTATACTATAGAATTTATATAGGAAGGCAGATACATTTATATATTCTTATTTCTATACATTTATATCTTGCAACATGTTATAATATATAATTTATATAGGAAGGCATATATACATTTTTATATTGTTATAAAGACAAGACACTATGAAACACACCATAAAGCATGGTGGAAAGGCAGATGGCAATCCTTCAGAGAGGGGCAGAACAGGGAGTAGAGGAAGAGATGTAAGTCCCCCCCAACTGAGATGCAGCCACTTTTCTACAACTAGCAGGGGTGAGGCTTCCAGTTCTACAGACAGCAAGGACAGAGGAGCAGTGCCAGTGCCACTATTTGTGCCTGAGTCTGCATCCCCTCCAAGAGCACCAGCCATTACCCCCACCACCACCATGACAACAAGCAGCAGCACCAGCATGACAGTCTCCTTCACCCCCATTTCAATTTCCATGCTAAGCCTCCCATTTCAGAGGAAGAGTTGGAAATGGGGACGGAGATAGATATAAGTGCCACAGCAAAGGAAATTCTGGGGAAGGAGGGGAAATCATTTGAGTTTGTGCTCCGCACCCCATAAGTTTCCCCTAGAGCCAGGTCCCCTTCCCCAGAAGGCACTTCAGAGTAGGCTGAGGTAAAGGTTGTAGATGCAAGTGGCTCAGCTGAGTCTACTTTTCCTGTTGCTGTGCCTCTGCCTGCTGAGGAGGTGGAAATTGTAGCATCCACACATGCACCCACACACCAGAAGTGAGTAGGTTGTGTGGTCTGGGATCATTTTGAGCTGGCAGATGATCCCACATGCATTATCTGCCTGCACTGTTGAGCCAAAACCAGCTGCGGCTAAGGAACAAAACACATGAGGACCACAGGGATGCTGATGCCTCTCCTCAGGCACCACCCCCTTGCCTTTGCTCCTCCTTAGCCTGGCACCTGCAAGAAGATGCCCAAAGGGAAGTCCTACTCTTTCTCCAAAGCCCCCATACCAACAAAGCAAAGGCAGGCCAGCCTGGAACAGTGGGGGAAAGGTGTACAGAAAGAGGGATGTGTTGAAAGGGTGAGCAAGATCACCCAGAGCACTGGGGAGATGTTTACTGTGGATGCCCAGCCCTTCTCCTTAGTTGAGTGATCAGGGTTCAGGTGGCTCATGGCAATCATGGCCCCAACCTACCAAATGCCCGCACGCATCATCTTCAGCAGGAGGGTGGGGCCCTCTCTGTATGAGGCATATAGGGAGTACTTGAGGATGGAGCTGCACAAGGCAGGTCTGCAGGTGGCCTTACACTTCACCTTGGACATCTGGAGCATCTGGGCTGGAGATGACACCTATCTCCCTCACAGGGCACTGGTATGACAATTTAGGCTGTCAGTGAGCTCTCCTTCAATCACAGGTGATGGATGAGTCCCACATAGCAAGAGAGATTATGGGGACCATGGACTACTTGATGCAGGGGTGGGTCATTGAACAGGGCAAACTCACCTGTGTGTTATATCCCTGCTAGTTGATGGAAATATGTATTGTATTGTGAAGATATCTGCATATTGGATATATTGTTGGCAGGTTTTATATCTTGTCATGTAATGCCTGGATCCATTAAGTCTGGGCTGTAGGAAGTTGGCTTCTGATGATGAGGTTAGTGAGGTTCAGTGCTTCTTTGAATTTACAAACCACTTTTCACAGGCAAGTATATGAACTGCTCTGCTGGACATGTGACTCCCCAGGCACTTCTCCACTTTTACCTGCACTGCTACATCCCCCTTCCCCCACTCACCCCAGTCTGTCCCTTACCCCCTGACACCTCCATTTCCATTTCCACTGACTGGCTTTCTTGCCTGAATTGCATGCCAGCCTCTGGCGTCTTTTCTATTCCTTCCATCCAGGAACAGCATACACACCAACTGCAAGTGCTTCCTCAGGCTGATGAAGGGTTTTTCAACCCAAAAGCTTGCTAAGATATATTTCTCTAACTATTCAGTTGGTCTGCTAAAATATACCAAATTAGATTGACCCAAGGGACCTTGTCTGCCAATGCCATGTCCTTAGACCAGCACCCCAAGCACCTGACAAGAAGGACATAAAGCCCTGAGCACATATAAGCCCCAGGGCTGGGGATGGCAGGGAGAGTTATCTGGCAGCTGGCAGAGAAGAAGCTCCCGCAGGAGAGGAAAAAAAGGCTCTGTGACTGTTTGGCTGCCTGAGATGCTGCTGGTGCTACTGTGCTGCTTACTAAGTTATTTTAGTACCTATTGTCATTTAAAGTGTTGGACAAGACTGAGGCTGTATGGGAGGAGAAAGCACACTACCATGTTATGTAGAGGCCCCAGCACCAGTGTAGGTGCACCTTAACACACACACAGTGTCACCCATGTCACAAGTTTTGCTTGTCAGCAGCCTGAGGTGCAGTTTCCCAGAAACCCCTGCACCTATCTCCTTGAAAGCTGGCAGGCTTCATGGCCTCAGGAGGGGCTACCATGCCCGAAGTTTTCACCCCACTGTGTCTTAACACACACACTAGAGGAGATCAGGACATGTAGTAGAGATGATATCTTTTATTAGACCAACAAGATTTTTGCAAAAAAGAATTATTTAATTGAAAGCTTTCAGGCACAAACATCCTTCATCAGGCATTGGAGAAAAGTTTGTAAAAGTTATCCTGGGTAGAAATGAAAGTTCATATTTCCTTGAATTTCAAAGAGGAGTCAATAGATGGAAAACTCCTTTGGGCAGTCTGTTCATAGCTCATATGAATCCTCTAACCTCTTGTGAGGATCTGTGGTGATGCAAATGACCTTGAAATAAAGATAGGAGCAGGTTCTAAGGTTTCAGGTGATCACAATTGCTTCCGGCTTGGGGAAATATGAAGATTTCATTAAAAAAATTCTTTGATACTAAAATTACTTTGGATACTTAAGTAGACAAGGTTCTTTGGGTGAATCTTATATCTTTTATTAGACCAACTTAAATAGTTGGAAAACTATTATTAAGCAAGCTTTTGGGTTCAAAAACCCTTCATCAGGCATGAAAATGTAGATTGAGAAGTCAAGGGGTGAGAGACAGGCTGGGGGGGAGGGGAAGAGAGAAGGGTGATGAATAGTAGAGAGATACCTGGGGAGTCAGATGACAGACAGGTTGTAATGTGTCATAAATCCAATGTCTATATTTAGTCCATGATTTTTAGTATCCAGGAAGTTGATGAAGTGGAGTTCATACGCTCATCTCTGGGAAGTGTTTTGTAAGTTTCCTTTGAGGATTGAGACAGAGAGATTGGAGACAGAGTGCTTTTCTTGTGAGAAATGTGCCCCTACAGGTAATTGGGTATTCCTGTCTTTGATAGATTTCCAGTGTGCATTCATTCTGGTGCACAGTTGTTGTTTGGTCTCTCCTACATATTTTCCATCAGGGCATTTGGTGCATTGGATGAGATATTTTACATTTCTGGAGGTGCAGCTGTAATATCTGGGAATGCTGATGACTCTGTTGTGGGGTGTTGTAATTGTGCGGGGTGGTGGAGATGTTTTGGCAGATTTTGCATCTCTTGCCATGGCATGGTCTGGAACCCTTTGGTGTGTTCTGGGCCTGAGGAAGTTTGCTTCTGGTAATGAGGTTAGCGAGGTTCGGTGCTTGTTTGAAGGCTAGAATGAGTGGCTCTGGGAAGATCTCTTTAAGAATAGGGTCTCTTTCTATTATAGGTTGCAATTGTTTGAGGATTTTCCATATGAGTTTGAGGGAGGGGTGATATGTCATATCCAGCGGTGTGCAATTTGTGGGTTTTTTTCTTCTGTACTGCAACAGCTCTTCACGTGGTATCTGGGTGGCTCTTTCAAACATGCAATCTATCACTCTGGAGGAGTGTCCTTTTTGGGTGAAAGCCTTTTTAAGATTGGTGAGGTGGCAATCCCGGGTGTTCTCTTCAGTGCAAATTCAGTGGTATCTGAGGGCTTGGCTATATAACACAGCTTTTTGGGTGTGTTTAGGGCGATTGCTGGTTCTGTGCAGATATGTATGTTGGTCTGTGGGTTTCTTGTATAATGTGGTCTGTATTTTATCGTTCTGGATACTGATCATCATGTCTAAAAAGGAGATGTTGGTGCTGGAGTATTCTAAAGGAATTTGGATGGAGGGATGGTGATTGTTGAATTTCTGATGGAACTCAATCAGAGATTGTAGGTTTTCAATCCAAAGGATGAAGATGTCATTGATATATCTAAAGTATATCAAGGGACTGATGGTGCAGTTCTTGAGGAAGTCTTCTTCCAGGTGGCTCATAAAAAGGTTGGGGGCCATTTTTGTGCCCATATCCGTTCCCATCATCTGAAGGAAGTGTTGGTTATTAAAAGTCAAATTGTTATGTGTGAGGATGAAGTGTATAAGGTAAGTAATGTCTTTGGGTCTGTATTCTGACTTTCACCCATTGACTCCTCAACTTACATTTTCACTGACTACCTGTCTTGTATGCATACCAGCCCAGACTGGCTTCTTTACTTTTCATTCCATCCAGGAAGAGCACACACCAACTGCTGAAACTTCCTTAGCCTGACAAAAGGTTTTTGAACCTGAGAGCTTGCTTAATAATTGTTTTCCAACTATTTAAGTTGGTCTAATAAAAGATATCAGATTCACCCAAAGAACCTTGTCTGCCTATGTCCTTAGACCAACACGGCTACAACCTACACCCCTGTTTGGATACTTAACACACACACACGACATGAGTTTTGCTTTCAAGACTTTGAGGTTCAGTTTCCCAGAAATCCTTGCACCTATCTCCTTGGCAGACATGGGCTCAGCAGGGGCTTCCATCCCTGCAGATTTCATCTGAATCAGGCAAGAAATGACAAAGTTATGGGCAGTTTTATGCTTCCCCATTATAGCTTATGGGCAAAAGTCAAAACAGCATTGAAACACCGAAACAATTTCAACAAAACAGAATGGAACAGTGGTTTCAAAATTAAATGAAACTCAAAATGTCCCATTGAAACGGTGACATGGAAGTTGAAACAAAATGGTGCTGTTCTGCACAGCTCTACTGCCCATCTCAACGTGCTGCTGTGCTGGGTACACATGTAAATGCTGCACCCAGAAGCAATAAACTCTAGGGCAAATTGCAACATAGTTTATTGCATGACATTAATATTAACATGTAGATGTGCCCACTGAGTACATTCAGGCTCCACTGAAATTAATCAGAATCTTTGCAAAACACCGGGGAAATTTACAAGAAAAATATACATCATTTTGTATTATAGTTGCAAGTAGGAATAAACACCAGGTATTGCACTAACATCTGTTAGCACAGCATCTCTAATCTGTACACTAAATAATAAATTATTCTGATACACATGTACTCCAAGAGACTCATCTCCCTTAGGAGTAGTGAAAACTTTATTCTTAGTTAACATAACAAAATGATTCCTACCATCTACTATCCTCATGTTTCAAACTGGTATTGGTAGCTTCCTTTTAATGTAATATAAGTAATTAACAATATTTTGAATTGATAGGTTGATATGCTCAATATAAACCAAACTTACTTCTGGCACAAGCAAATCATCTTCTTCAAAGAAGCCAGACTCTATTTAAACAGAATTCATTTTGTGAATTAAAGAAATCTGTCCTAAATACTTTCCAGGGTTGTAAGCACCCTGAAGTATAGTCCTTGAAAAAGGTTTTAGGTATCACATGTCACAAGGAATCTTTTAAAACAGAATCCTTCATAATGTAGAAACTGTCAACTTTACATAACAACTAGTGTTGGATTTTCTGAGATGTAGAATTGGTCTATTTGTCTTAAAACAAATGAGAAAAGACAGAGAGTCAGAAAAGGTATTCCACTCTGTTAACATATAAACAGCAGACTGTTAAAATCTGTATAATTTATTCACAAGACATCAGAATGCTTTTAAATTCTCATGCTAGTGCAAACAGTAAAGAGTCAATTAAATTAGCATCTTATCAGAAATGTATATGGATACATTTTGATGTCACACACTGTTAGTCTATAAACTGCTGTAAAACTGCCAGGTATCAAAAAGAGCAAGAGAAATATTGGAATTCAAATAAAAGATCATATGATACTTTTTTGATTAGCGAAACCAGAAAAAAATCTAATTTACTTTTCTTCATTATAATATGTATTTTTTAAAAAAATATTGTTACAAGAACCAATTCTTTCATACCAGAGTGTGTCAAATCTCCCTCACATCTGACACATTTCTAGGTAAGAACCTCCTCCCTTTCAGTAGCATGAAAAAGGTCATGACCCTCAATTTAAGGACTTATATTTTATTTGGTTGCTGGGCTACTTTACTTACTTTTACTCATGTTGTTTCTGTTAAACTGGAGAAGAGAAATAGATTAATGACACTTTCTTTAGGTTGGTTTTATTTTATTTTATTTTTTGGTACCTTCATTCCCCAGTAGTATTTTGTTAAGTTTCATGTTCATATCCTTACTATACACACCATGATGTAATTCAACAATAGTTACTGCAGGAGGAAGTGTATTTTGTTCTGAAATAAATATTTCCATTGATTTTTGGTTTTGAAGTTATGGAAATATCTGTTTTTTCAAGGATTATTTTTAAATACAAAATTTTGAACCCAGTCTTGATCAGACACTGATTCTTTAAAAGAGTTTAACAAAGCATTCTTTCACAGAATAGGAAATGATGTAAACAAAGGAGCAAAAAGTAGGGAAGTTATTCTGGCAAAGTGTAATGTTCTCTCATTAACTACAGTGAATAGTTTTACAGAAAACACCAGTTTACCATTTAAAGAGACTAGGTGAGTCATTTAGCCCTTGTTAAAAGTAATTGAATGCAGTCTGCCAATTCTGTTTCTTAGCAATTTTCCCAGTTAAGCAGACATTGCATTTATCAGGATGCCAATTAAAGATCAAGTGCTGGTCCTAATGAAATCAATGACATTTTTGCCATTGACTTCAAAGTGACCAACATTTTATCCTAAATGAAATACATCATTGCAGAAATAATGTACGTGTTATATAATACAGTACAGTAAATTTATTCTGCTCTGAATGTAAACATCTAACCTATCACTTAATATGAAAGGGGTTTGAAATAGTCTTATTTTGAAGTCATAATAAAACATGATACTTGTTGAAGTGTAGGTACAAGCAAAGTTATTCCTTTTTTCTTTTGTGATTACTCATATATTAGATTCAGAGCCATCATGAATTGGAAGAATCTAGTTAGTCTAGAACATTTGGTTGTAAATTACTGATAGAGAAGAGTACTGTTTTTGGCACAAATAAGATTAGACAACTGTCAAAGAAAAGCCGCCTGTCTGTGCTCCATTCTTGGAAACAGGACAGCACCAAACCAAAGCCATGTTCAACCTTCCTTTCTCAAGCATTCCTACAGGTAGGAACCAAATCTCAGAAAGTCCAATCTGGGTCATCTTCCTTAAGATGTTATTTATTTATTGGACTTTTCTTGTACTTTTTTTATGGAAAATGTTGTGGGAATCATACTATAATGGTCACTTACAACTTGCCTGCAATGTGAATGAACAAACATCTTCTTGCCAAGTGCACTTGCTAGATAAATTACAAAGCTTTTCAGTCTGCAGATAATCAGGCAATTACAGGTTAAAATATCAAAAAGGAAGTTAATAAATATAATACACAAACAAAAACAACAACAACAACAATGAAATCACTATAATTGACTATGGTCCAAAGTCAGTTAAAAAAAATGAAGACAATATAATGAACAGATTAAAAGAGCCAATAGGTGGCAGTCAAATGCCATATTTTCTACAAGGCATCATGGATTTGTAATTAATTAGGTTTTAATTGTATACAAACTAACAATAATTCATCACTAAAATTTCTTTAAAATATACACATTTAGTTGAGATAGATGACAAATAAAAAACGGAAGTCTTGCCTTCAAAAGCTTGTCTAAGCGTACTCCAACTATATAGTTGATACAACAAAAAATATCACCCAAAGAAACCCTTGCCTCTTGCATAATCCCTGGACCATCACAGCTACAACTTCACTCATATATTACCATAACATGGAAGATACTGAAATCTAACACTTACAATGAGGATATCTTCCATTTGAATGCTTGTCATGCATTTGAAAACTTGTCTAACCAGCCAAACTATGTAGTTGGTTCAATAAATGATATCACCCAAAGAAATCCTTGCCTCTCACATAATTCCTAGACCATCACTCCTACAACAGCACTTCAACACTAGGATTTTTTAAGTACATTATTTAGGAAATACAAAATTTATGTTTATTTGGTTTATTCTGGCCTTTTGCCAAAATAGGCTTTTGGCAGTTGAACCTGACAGAAGTGGTAGAGTACATGGTAATTGGAAAAGAAGAATATGATGATGAAGAAAAACCCAAGAATCACTATGTTTTATTTACTCTTGGTGTTTGTTGAAAACATAGAGTATAGAAATAATTTGCTCCAAATGTATTGCATTTGAGCCCTGATGATGAGTTAATTAATATAATACAATATTCTGGGTGAAATCCTGATTGGTGTTTATAAACAAGCCTAAAACCCATGCTTCCCAAAATGAATGCCCGTATCTGTTACCAAAACAGTATTTGGATTTTGGTTGAAACTAGTTGTTTTACACAATATATTCTTCCTATGGGTAACAATAGTCTCTGTACACTCCAGATCTGGAGGCTATTGCTGAATGAGGGTGCACAGGCACATCAGCATGTGAGTGTAATAGCCTTGGGCCACATATATGTTTCTTCATTCCTGAATAACTACTTTTAAATTTTCATGCATAATTATGACAGATTTTTAGTCTTTATTTTTCTTATGAGGTATTAACTCCCTGTCCTGAATTTAGACACATGAATTTAACTGGTTGATTTTAATGCCCTGAAGCTGCAATGAGAGGCAAAGAGTCTACCAGGATATCTCACTGGAAGATCAGGGCTTAAATGGAAAAAACATAGTTTTTAAAATATTCTCTCATCTACATACTCTGCCCCAGTACACACAATACAATTACAGGATGGGTTGCTGATAACATTTGTTACAGGCATTGGATTGAATGAAAAATTAACCAATTTAGTGCATCATTAGTAAAACATTCAGCTAAAAACTTAAGTTTCTATCTATCTGCTGCCTGGCAAGCTGCCTAAATAATAATAATAAAAAAGAAACCCTGCTTAAGCAAATTAATGTTGTATGAGAAATGATATATAGCATAAAAGAAAGCGTTTTACTAAACAGCACTGGCACTCTCTCTTCCTCGGTCCTTAGTCATATGTTTAAGTCCTTTGGCAAATTATCCACTTTTGACGTGAATTGTTTCTTTCAACATGATTCTCCTGGTCATCCTAAGTGCAATGTTTTTAAACAACTGAAAAATATACTCTGGCCATGTCTACATGTGCAGCACAGTAACAACTGTGCAGTAATTTAGTACTTGCATGTGCAGTAACCAGCGTTACTATGCAGTACTGTTATTGGATAGCATTTTTTCCCCCTGAACACTAGTATGCAGTAGCAATGAGGTACTGTGCAGTAGGTCATTACTACTGAGCAGTACCATCAGTGCACAGTTAGTACCCACCAACACTACTGCACAGATCTTGCTAATTAGGTAATATTTGGCTAAATTCTCTTCTCAATCTTCAGAGATATACACTTTCTTGTGGGGAATTAAATTGTTCCTGTAGAGAACACTAGGCTAAGTTTGAAAACTGCCTCAACTATTTAGTATTTAGTCTTGTGATTCCCGTTGTACTTTTCTACAAGGTGTTGAGCATCCTCAGCTTTCCTTTGAGGTCAGTGGTATTCAGGACCTCAGTGTTACTTAGGCCTTACCCCAATTATGAGTATCAGATCAGTCTGAATAAAAAATATTCAAAAAAAAAAGATGTATTCTGCTTGGACCAAGCAAGCAACTCTGGGTGTGTCTAAAAGTGATGCTTTACTGCACAGTAGTGCAGTTCACTGCCTAGTAAGTGTACATGTCTACATATGCGCATGCTTACTACACAGTAAACTTTACTCATTAGTAATTTGCTACCTGTAAATGCAAGTAGCAAATCTACTCACAATCACTTACTACACAGCAATGCAGATGTAGACAACTGCTGGGAACAAATATGCTCCCAATCATCCCTGGTATTAGTGAGGCAGCCTAAGCTCAGCCCCAAGGCTGAGAACCAGTCATGCCCCATGGCTGGGTCAGCTCTATGGCAGCCCCAGTTCCAGGCTCTTAAAAGCCTTCAGGCATTTTGAGTTCTGGGACACATGTGAAGGGAGCCTAGGGTGACTGCTGGCCACTGCTGCCCCTGCACAGGCCTCAGGTTAGCTGAGCCAACCTGCCTGCACCCCAACACAGCTCTCTGACACCACAGTGCCACACAGCTGCCAGGGCCATGTTGTCTAACTCTGAAGGGTGCTGAAGGATCCTTCCAGGCCTGCCAGCACACAGGCCCAGATGCAGGCAGGTCCTGGCCACTGGGGACAGCTCTAGCTTGCTGCAGCCCACCCCCAGCAGCCTGCCCAGACCCTGCAAGTGCTGACCCTGACCATTGCCTGGTCATGCAGCTGCAAGTCCTTCACTGTGCCCCTGCTCAGGCAGCTTCCCAGGCCTAAAAGCAGCAGGGCAGAGGGTTCTCAGTTGGCAACTGCCTAGGCCTGGGCCTGGGCCTCGGTTTGGGCCTGCCTGGCTGACTTCCCATGGTCTGTGGTCAACCATGCATTCATGATCCCTGATCTGAAGCCAGACACTGCTTGGCCCCCTGGTACAGAATCTTATCTCAAAAATATTGCAAACTCTCACAAGCAGATTATTTCTCATGGTTATGCAAGTCCTGCAGCTTTATGCAGGGGAGAGGCCAGAGTTAGTAGCTGGGACGTGCCATCGGGGTCACTGCCACCCTTGCCAGGGCTCTGTGAATGCACTGGCTCTGAAGGAGGACTCAGGACCAGACACTCCTCTTGGACTGGCTTATCATGGTCTCAGAGGACTGACTGGTGGATGTATGGGCATGGCAGATGGACGATAACCCCTACCAGAACAGATGACAGGTGGAGGATATCACCCACAAGGATGCATGGGACCAGGCAGACTGGGAATTTTGGGTGCAGCTCCTGGTCTTGGAGACACAGCACATGGAGTCCCTGCACCAGTAGGTTTTGTTCATGGCCAGGCCAACAGAGGGCATGGAGAAGTATTGCTGGGTGCTGGACACCATCCGGGCCCTGGCAGTCACTTTCATGACACTTGCTGCCCTGCCTCCAGCCTTAGCCCTGCTTGGCCCCTAGAAGCCACTTGCCATATTCTTACCCAAAGGACTAAAAATGTGTAATGTCCATCATGGAGACTCAAAAGCACAGAAATACCTATTTCTTCTAGTTCTTATTCTTCCTTCCCCTCAAAACTGTCTGGCATTTTTCCAATCCTGAATAGTTCTTTTATTTCAAATAGCTTACATTGATTCAGATTTAATCAAAGTCAGTTAATGTCATTAATCATCTCCTGCTTCTGATTTAATCAGAATAAATTAACAACTTCTTGCTAGACATGCGGACTGTGCAGACAGACCAACCTGCACATTCTTTCTTGTAAATCTTTTATATGCCTTTAACAATATTCTGTTCTTTCTTTTTATTAGTAAAATCTTTGTGACACTGTACTGGGGTTTTATTTTTCAAAGATAAAATTAATTAACTATGATCACCGTCAGTTGCCTGCATATTCAAAAAGATATCAATCTGAAATGTTTTCACACTCCCTTACAATGTGTTAGTTAGGATGTAACATTTTTTCTATTAGGTCCAAATTCAATTGTGCTCATATTGTTTAAGTCACAATTCATTTAAGCAAAACAACTTTTAAAATATGTTCCATCCTCAGAAATGAAAAGTGGCATTAGGAAGAACGTTAAAGACTGGTTAGAAAAGATCTGTATCTTAGTATCTCATATCTATCAAAAGAGAACATATCATTTAATTAATAATTACTTTAATTATTTTTAACCTTCAGACTCAGATGCTTCTGATCAAAAAAGCCAAACTATATGCAGCTGATCTTAGCAACAACCACATACTTCAGCCTACAAGCTGAGAGTTTTTATTTAAGGGCCTTGTTGCACAGTGATTTGGGGCAGCTCCTGGAGCTCTTAATACATGGATTATCCACACATTAACACCTGAAATTAGTTTTAAGTGCTTGTTAGGTAGTTCAAAATTAGGCCACTCCAGGGAGGATTACCTTTGCCCTGTTTTACCCAGCTCATGTTACACTAAGGTATGGCTACTCAAGGCTACACTTTAATATAAACACCCCACCCACCCCTCCTCCCCATTGGCTGGGATCTGGTCTACTGAACTCTGACCATCCCTTGCATCCCGGATGCCTTCTCACTGCTCCTCTGCCCTCTCTGACCCACTTACTTGTGACTGCCTACATTATCTGTCCTGGGGGAGCAGGCAGGGAAGGGTTAACCTGCTTGCTCAGTCACCACTTCCGCTACTGCTCTCTGGGTGGATTCAGGCTGGAGAAGAGCAGCAATGGCAGCAGCATGTGGGCAAGCAGGTTGTCTTTCCCTGCTTGCTCCCCTGGGATGGATAGTGCAAGCAACCATAAGTAAGCGGGGGAGCAGGATGGAGGGTAAACCTGAGGAGCAAGAAAGTAGCCATGGGATGGGGGAGGATCTCTGGGGGAAGGGGACTGGGAGCCAAGGGGAAGCCAAGATTGGGAAATGGGGGGATTCTTACCTTTCAGTCCTCCAGGCTTCTGCTGAAATGTGACTGCTCCAAACTTGAGTTAGAACAAACACCAATCAACATTTGTGTAGCTCACAGTGTGAGGTGTAACAAGGCTCTAAGGTTGCATACAAATATTCAATTCAACAAGTTTCTGGGGATCTTCAAAAGGAGGCTAGACACTCACCTAGCTGGAGTCATTTGACCCCAGCATCCTTTCCTGCCCACAGCAGAGGGTCGGACTTGACGATCTGCTTAGGTCCCTTCCAACCCAACCAACCAACCAACCATGAAGTTGCAGTTCAGCTACTTAGTTTATGCTGTTTAAAAATAAACCAACTGAAAAATGTACAAGCATGCAAAATGTTGTCTGCATGCTCAGAAGAGAGCTTGCAATGCTAAAAAAAATCCAGCCAGAAGGACATCTCCTATCCCCACAACATCCACTCCCTCCTTCAGCAGTCAAACAGCATACCCTGTGGCACCAGATTGTGGACAGTGGTTTCTCCATGGGCAGCTGGGGCTGTGCCCCCTCCATCTAGACCTCCAACTGCAGTGGGTGACGGCTTTGCCTAGTGATCACATGGCCTCCAGCTGTGGCAGCTCAGGGCAAGTGGGTCAAGGTGCATCCATTTCAGCCAGAGCTATTGCCTCATCCTGGTGAGGTGGTTTTGCTGTGCCATCTTCACCACAGCTAGAGCTGAAGCTCTGGCAGCATTGGAAGAGGGCTTTCCCTGATGACTGCAGGACTACACTTCAACTACTGCAGCCAGAACTGCATGCTCTGGCCATATTGATGGGGCTTTGGCTGCTGGGGAGACGTTGGCTGTACCCCTTTCATCATAGTCAAAGTGAAGAATAAGAAAGCCAATCATTCCCACAAATTTCAAATTGTCTTTTGTACTTTGTTTCCTCCAGGGCAGCCAATGACATAAAAGACTAGTATCATTTTAGCTTCTGAGGCTATTACCCAATTTTTTCCAGAGATTTGCTGATCTTAAATAAGAAATACTTAAAATTTGAGGTAAACAAGGAGAACCATCAAAGCTGGAAGGCATCTTCAATTTTCACTAACAAGGAAACCATTTCAAGGAACTCTGTAGATAGGTGGATCATTGTAGTCTGCATAGTTGCTCATTTTGTGGATTTTTGTTGGTTTGTTTTTCTGTTTTAAAACTAGAATCCAAAAGAATTAATCTCCTTTCTCTAAGGGATAACTAAATCATAGATCCCTTGAACATTTGTCAATTCCCTCTATGTTTGTTAGAAAACATACTGAGATTTTATTATTTTACCAATAAGAGTTTTATCCCCACATAAATGTCAAAATAAGGGTAGGAACATTTTGTCTGTGGATCTATCAGTCAAAAAAAAAAAAAGAAGAAGAAGATAGGTTATGCATTAGCAAACTGCTCTGTTCAATTTGAGACAAATTTCAGTAAAGTCAGGAGGTCTATTGTGTGATAGAGAATAATATAGCAAGGAAGCAGGTTCTGAGACAGAATGAGGTACTGTTTCTGCTATTCACATTTGAATATGACTGAACACATTGGTACATGACTGGATCTTGTTAAGGTTTGAGACTGATTGGGTGCTCTTTTTTGGATAACTTTGTAGTAATTTAAAATCACCATATAAAGTTATCCAAAAAAAAAAAAAGAACCCAATCAGTCTCAAGCCTTGATAAGATCCAGTCACATTCAAGTAATATGAATAGCAAAGGCAATAACCCATTCTGCTTGTCTCTCTAATGCCTGGTCAGAGTTCTGTGCATGCTGTAATAATTTAAAATCATCGTATAGAATGCCTAGGACTCTAGACAAGCACATTTTTGTTTAGAAATCTAAAAGTTATATCAACTGCTTTAGTTTCTATGGAACTTGAGTCCTTTGGAAAAACTCCACCCATAGCAGGTTGTCCCTCCTTTAGCCCAACCCAGGAGCTACCTTCCTCATAAAGGCCAGCCAGCTCTTAGTTCCATTTCATTTATTTTATATGTGAACACCTTTGCCCCACAGCAAAGCAAGTAGTGACATAAGCAAACATGCAAATAACAAACAAAAAGTAAAACCTCTGTTCTTTCCTCAGACATAGCGAGAGGCAACCCAGACTCTAAGCTTTTCTCTCAGCCAGTCTCTCTCCTACCCTCGCTGGGAGTTTTTAAACTTTCCTTGGGCCAGCCAATCACCCCAGTCAGTTGGTCCTATGCAGGCAGGCTGTTCCTTTTAACCCCCTGCAGCTGGGCTTCAGCTCCTGAGCCATGCACTTTATTACATGTCCCATCATGTAGAAATCCTGATTTTCACAGATTAAAAAAAAAATCCCCAAATTCAGTTTAAAAAAAGTAACCCAAAATCCCATCTTTCCGTGATTAAAACGAAACACCATATATATATATGGTAACCCCTGTGAGGGGGGACTTAGGCCCTGTTGGGGGTCTGTAGCCCCTTGGGGGTGAGCTGTAGCCCCTGTGGGGGGCAGCAAAACATATATCCATGCATTCATGAATTCATGAAACGTATTTAGAATTCACTTTATTATTGTGATAGAGACACTGATAGTCTTCCAAATTGCTTTAACACTGTAGATATATCAATAAAACATTGTACAACTGATCACTCTCTCTGTCTCTCTCCTTATAGTGGCCTTTTTTTTAATTGTGGAGGAACATAAATTTTGGGGTATTTTACAGAGTGACTTTGGTATTTTTTTGTCAGGGATTTTTCATTTTTCCAATAAGGAACACCAGAATTCCTTCTAGGGAGTCCAGTGGCAGGACCCTGCCTGCTCAGAGTTGGCACCTTGGACCCATCTGGCTGTGGCTGACCTCCTGGCCAAATGGGGCCAGGAGGACATGCTTTGACAATTCAAACCAGGCCACCACACCCAGAACATCTTCCAGGTGATAGCTACCCAGATGACTGGGCAGGGGGCACACATGACAGTAGTGCCACACAAAGGCCAACTCTGCAGCCACAGCCCATTGGCAACTGACCCAGAGTGGCAGATGCCTCTACTGGCTATGCAGTCCCCATCCGGGTCTGGCAGGTGCACAGCAGGTCACAGCCAGGCAGCAGCCCCCACTGCCAGACTGCTGCAGTGGTAGAGGGGGCAGGGAAGTCTCAGGGCTGCTTCAGCAGTCTGACTGGCACAAGGGGTGGTGTCCCCAGATACCAGTTGGCTGGTCCCCAGAAGCTCCTGAGAGTGAAGCCCCCTTACTGCAGATCTGGGAAGAGCCAGGCAGGGTTATTTTGCCCCAAATGGCACAATTTTCTCCCAACAAAGTACATGTCTGAGGACATGTGCTGAGGCAAAAAGCCCTGGCTCAAATTTGCACTACTTCTATTTGATCTGCTGCAGGTGTGTGCTTGCATGTGTGGATAAATGTGAGGGTGATAAATCATCTCTTAATTTATCAAAATGATAAAACTGATTTGGGTAAAATAAGAAGCAGTCTTTTTACAAATTCAAAGCGATTTATGGGGAGAGGAGTACACCTTCCATCTCCCTTTACATCCTTTCACAGTCTATCAAAATGCTTTACGCATTGCCTAAAAACAGTATCCACTAAAGTCCGCACGTATTTTCTGAGCTGGAAGAACTTCTAGTAGAGCTGAGGGACTTTGCACATACCGAGTGAAATGCTTTGATTTTTTGTTAAATTTTCACATGCATGGGAAAAGAAAGTGTAAGACACAAAAGAAAGTGCAGTGTAGTAGTCAGACAGTGTCTTTCCCAACACATTTTACAAGTGAAGAAGAGCTGATATTGAATATCTTTGTGAATGTAACCATTTCCCATGACAACCAGTCCCTCTAGTAGAGGTATATGGTTCAGATAAGATTTGGATAAACATGACTTTGAAACTTGCAGGTATAACCCTTAAAAAAAAGTTTAAAATAGTTTGATTTGAAACTGTAGGTGAGGTAATTATTATTTTTAAATAGCTTTGTCTCTCTTTTCCAAATATAAATGCACCTTATGCCGTGACTTGTGAGAATAAATTTTGATTCAACTTTCAAACTAAAAAAGGAAAGAAGAACTTTGTATGGGTTTAAAAATATCTATACATATTTTTCTATTTTCTCACTGAAATAAAAATATCCAAATAATTTAGTTATGTTTGAAGCAATCATCCCATTAAAAAAACAAACAAACAATTTATAGTGAGCCACTGGTAAAGAAACGCCCCCCCACAAAGGTATCGAAGGGCTTGATTCATAAAACTTGCTACGGGTGATGTTTTCTCCCCTTAGCCTGGTGCTTAAGGCATTCAATAAAGATGTAAGAAATTGTTTTGTTCCCTCTCCTGCCTGGGGGAAAATCATCAGTAGGAGACTGAGTCGTTTGCTGCCTCCAGTGCTATCCAATATGGCAGTAAAAGACACTTTCTTAGGATTCAATCTTCCTAGGTATTAGAGGCATCAGAATATGGATCTCTTCAATCCTGAGTGAGTAACATAATTGTATTAGTTTAGGGGTTTTCAACCTTTTTTGAGGAGTGTAACCCTTCTGGTGGTTACCGCTCCTGGTGGATGTGGAGGATCTAGATGTGGAGCAGAGAAGGGGAGTCCCATGGGAGCCCATTGCCAAGCGGCAGGGGAAAGTCTGCCCAGCGGCCCATCACCAAGCACTTGCATACCCTGGCAGCCAAATGCATAGCCCTGGTTGACTACCCCTGTACTAGTGCATAAATGAGGAACAGCTTCTCTCAGTTCTTTGAATCTATCCCTCAAAATATTTTTTTAGCCAAAACTATTCAGCAAATTTATTTTGAATTTATGCAGAATGTAGGGCAGAGTGGCATCTTTGAGATTAACTGATTCAGAGCGGCATGAGCTTTTTTAGACAGCAACCACTTCCTCAGATGCTATGAATGGGCTTAGTGAAAGAAGCTTTCTCTAAACTGTTGTCTACAAAAGTTCATACTTTCACATTTCAGACTAACCATGGCTCTCACCTGAATTTATGAATACTCTGGGGCTGACTGAAACTGAATTTTTTGTCAGTTTACTGTTCACCAAAAAGTTTGCACCTGTTTTTAACCCAGACTGGTCAGTATGGTACTCTATTCCTGTCTTGGGGCTAGATTGCATATACAGACTGAGCAGCTTATTAAACCTACAGATGTCAGAGCTGACTTGGTGTTTCAGCTGAAGATGTAAATTGAATATGTGAAGTAAAATTGGACATATAAACATCAAGCTTTAGAAGACCCAGTTTAAGTCAATCACTGATGTTGACACCTTCTGAAATAAGTTAGTAAGTGATTGACCTACATGCAGCAAAAGAAAGGTACCACAAAACACTTAATATGAATTTAGGAGTGAAAATGAGGATTGGGTTGTGAATGTGAATATTGGTAATGAAGTTTATAAACCTTTTCGGGTCTACTTCTTTGTACAGTACCAATCTGATGCCTTCCATAATGTGAAAGGGGCCTGTGGGTAGTACTGTAATGTTTCTCAAGATGAGGGAAATGGGTAGAGTGCATTCAAGTATTCATAATTATGAGAGAGATTTCATGAGAGACTGAAGTATGGAGCAAGTGAGAACAAAATCTATGTTGGCTTTAACTGAGCTGTCCCTTGGCTAACAGTAATATTGCCTTCTATCAGGCAACATATTTCACACCTTGATCAATACAGAAAGTTCAAGATTAACAATATGTTAGAAGGTGGAACTGCTAAATTAAAGAATGGAAATGAATTTTGGGAGGCCGATTTTTAAGTAGAAATGGAGCAGAGAAGCCAGCGAAGCCAGCTGGTCCTATCAAGGGAGATACTTATAATAAAGCTAAACATGACTATCATCAGTCTTTTCCAAATTATATAAATGGCCATATGTAAAGATGAATGGATAATACAATATTTTTTAACATTCATTCAAACAATAAATGCAGTTTGCTTTGCTAGTGTTTTAAAAGCAATTTTAGTCAGTTTTGCAAGTACTAAAGGAGTGATATAGTTCAGCCAATAGGGTGACTGGCTACCGACTTGAAAGGACCTGGGTCTGATCCCAAGTGAGAGTAGTGGGTTTCCATTCATCATTTCCACTTTCAGTGTGCCCCAGGGGTCCACTTAGCTTTCTATTTAATGGTTAAGAGGAGCTGCTTGGGGGAAAAAGCAAAGAATATTTTTCTGATTATGTTACCTCCTCTTGCTAAGGTTAAGGAAACAGTAGAGCCTTATCTCTATGGCCTGTAAAACCTTCACTCTTCCCTTTTTTTAAACATTAGAGTGAACACAATTTTGTTTATACAATTGCTTTTAAAAAGAGAAAATATTATGGCTCTGTATGCAGTGCTTGCCATCTCATAAATATTTACAATTAAATGCTTAATGGTCATTTTGGCATTATTTGACAATTTATTGGTTACTGAGTTAGTTACCACTAATATATGTACAACAGCAAATACTCAATATGATAGTAGTAACAATCATTCTGTTCTGTTCAGAATGAACACCAAATATCAAATTGACGTGAGAAACTTTTTAATGTTTCTTGTCAGCTTACCTTCCCAATGTCAATTTCAACAATGTGTGTGGGGGGGCTGGTGGTGGAGGGGAGGAGGGGATGATGTTGAGCTGTTTATACGATAAATGAGTCCCTTAAACAGCCATTATATAATTTTGAATACATTCTTGAATACATTTTTTTTCAAAATAAAAACATTGTGTACATTTTAAAATATATATATAGAGAGAGAGTAAATAATTCCTGAGCAGGAAGATATAGCTACATTCACTGAGAGGCTCATTCTTCCTCACTTTCTAATAGCAAGAAACCACTTACCCTGGAGATGTCTCACAGTGCACAAGCGGGGGAGTACTGGGTTCATAATTAATTATTCCTGACACCTGTGTGAAGTAAATAATACAGAAGAAATAAATTAGGTTTTCTGGTTCATTTCTTGGTCAGTAAAGTTTTTCTCTTACAAGATATGCTTATTAGACTTTATCAGAAATAGCCTAGCCTCACTTCAGATGCATCATACACAGTCTATATGCATACATCCAAAAGGAGATTGGTCTTTTTGTTGATATGTTGCATTGCAAGATCATATCCTAGCAACTATCTATTCTTAACTGTAATTTCTTCTGATACCATTTTTCTAAGAGTCTGAAAATCTGATGTTTAGTTTATTTTGTCTAAATTTTCTTGAGCTGAATTTTTGCTTTTCTGTCAGTTCACAGCTGATTTCAGGGATTCTGAAGTAGTATAGGGTAACCAATATTAGCAGTAAGGAAGCATAAGGGCAACAGTATGGCTCTATATTAGTCCAGAACAAAAAGCCAATTCTGAAGCTGAATAGAAAGAATAACTTATATGAAAGAGAAACCAATCATGTGGGTATAAGAAATTTGGATATATCACTTAATGTATATATAGAAAATGCTATTGGGTCCAATAATATTATACCTATCAATTTTGTTCTAGTCATAAATGCCAATAGGTTATCAAATGATGTGCTTATTGTTGTACATGTTCTTGAAAACACAATGTGATATGCTGAACATTCCTAGTTCTCTTTGATGCTGGAACTTCAACTGGCAACACCTAAAAGTTGTGCCACTTTTATTTAGATGCATAAATATAGATTCTGTATCCCTTAAGCCACCTGAGGTAAAAAAACAAAACAAAAACAAACAAACAGAACAAAAACACAGACAGATTCCCTGGCATGTTCAAACACAGTGCCAAACAAATTACATTTTTTTCTAAAGCAGTGATTCACAACCACAGCACCAGTGCACTCTGGCATGCCACAAGATTTTTTGAAGGTTGCCACAGAAAGTGTGAAGAGATAAGTGAGTTGTGAGACAGGCCTGGGATCCCCCTGCCTAACTGCCCACCTACCCCTACTGTCTGCCTCTCTGGAAGGAGGTAAGGCACTTAATCAGGGCCATCTCTAGGGGAGCAAATCGGGGTGACAGACCCATGCCCCGTGCTTTGGGGAAGTCCACAGAGCTGGGCAGAACAGCTGCGGTGACTCTGTGCTGCCATCACTGTTTCTGCATCCAGCTGCTTACTCCCTTGCCACCGACTGCCACCACTTCCTTATAAGCTACTGCCACCAGTAGCTTATTCAGGTCAGGGCATGCGGGATCAGAGAGAGGGGGCAGTGCCCGACATGGGTTGATTTTCCCTGGGCCTTGCATCCTGCTCAGGTCAACTCTGTATGTAATAAATTAAACAGTTTTTGAAGTATGGTGCTGCTCAATTCTCAAAACTAATAGAGTGGTGCCACAAGTCTGAGGGGCGTGTCTTGAATCTAAAAAAGGTTGAGAACCACTGTTCTAAAGCAAAGCCACAGTAATTCAAATAAATAACAGGGATCAACCATTTATCAGTAACAAGCTTTCTTCAGTAATTCTAAACCAAAGAAAAATGGGAATAAGGTAACCTAGAAGAGGTGGCAAAAATGAGCTTCAAATGTGTCCTAGGGACATTCAGATAAAAGAGCCCCGAGCCGCACCCTGGGGGCACTGGGGATGGGGACTGTGCATAAAAACAAAAAGAAGAAAACTACTCACGAGCAACAAGATGCATGAAGCTACAGGAATGAGGAGTAGAGCCCACACGGGTTACAAGCCATGTCTTTGTCCAGCCGAAGCCAGCTGGTGATGTTACAGGCAATCACCGGCTGGTGGAAATAAGAAGGAACACCTGGGAGAAGCAGGGAGAGCAGGGGAGGCAATGGAGGCTCTCCACACCACCGGCGGCTGGTGCCGGTACAGTGAGAGAAGACCCAGGCAGGGAGCAGCAGTGAAAATGGCAGGGTCTCTTGGCTTGGGCGACAGACAACTCAAGCCCCGAGGACTGAGGTACACCAAGGGCAGGACACCTCAGGTAAAGCCGAGAGAGAGCAGCACTGCAAGCTGCACTCGGCAGCATGAAGGCAGCAATGGCCTGGAAGAAGGGGCCATAGCAGACCCAGGGGAAACAACGGGTCATCTTCCTGAATACTCCCAGGTACCAGGTACAGGAGACGGTCTGGCGGTAGCGGAGGTGAAGAAACTCCCAAGGAGTGGCATCGAGAGGACCCCATCGAAACTTGACAGTGGGGCTGGTGGAACAGCCCAATAGGCCACCCAGATCCTTAATTTGTTTTGTTTATTTTTCTTTCCCCGGTTTTTTTGGGGTGGTGATGAGGCATGCAAGCCTCATGAATTGAGCCTTTTAGTCTTGAAGGGCCCCAGCAGGGGGGAATGAGTGTGGCTGAGGAGTGCCGGCATTGTGGAGTACTCCTTATTTTTTTTGTTCTCACATTCCTTTTTTTTGTTTCCCCCTTTCTTTGGTTGCCCCGGGGGGGGTGGAGGGGACATAGCATATGGCCACCTCACAGAGGGGGTAGAGACCCGGCTGATGTAACTAATAGGCCTCTGGGCCACTGCACATGTAAACACTCAGGATAGAAAACCTAAGGGAGGTATCAAGGCCAAGGAAGTATCTACAATGGAGGGACGGCTGCCTGGTGTCCCACCGGATGTTGGCGTGAAGCTGGGGTGTAGGGGAGGTGGAACCTCATGAATGGCTGTCAAGCAGAGTATGCACCCCTGAGGGACCTCCAGCTGCTCACCCTCCCCCCCCCACTGGTAGTACATTAAAAGTTGTGGCAGGTGAATTTGGGGGTAGCCACTGGGGTGATAGAGACCTACCTCAGGGGCCACATGAAGCATCAGCATGTCTGTCACGAGCCTCTCGGGCCAAGGCAGCACGTGAACAGGTGTTTGAGGCCAGGCAGGCACAAAATGTTTCAAGTGTCTGAGTGCCACTTACCTGTAGAAAGAAAAGAACTTAAGAAAGTGTAAGTGGCATTAAGGTCTTCTGCAGATTTTATAACCTGCTCCCTTCTGTACAACTAGACTTATACTTCTAAACATGCTCAGGAATGATTCAGTATGGCCACTCAGCAGTGATTTTATTTTGCTTTGGAAAGTGAATAATTCTGTGCAAGTCCCTAAAATATTAGACCAGTGATTCCCAAAGGGTGTGCCATGGTTTGCTAGCAGGGCCAGCCTTAGGGAAAATGGTGCCCTGGTTGAATTTGTATTTGATGCATTTTCTTTGAGTTCAAGTATGTAACAGTATTGGCAAAAGTTTCAGAAATAAAGTCCCAAGGGGAACTGGGATGGATTAGGAGACTCGCTTCCCCACATCATCCCCCAATAGTGGCCAAACAGAGCAAAGGGAGAAGGGTAGGTGAGAAGGAATGGGGGAAGCTTGTCTCTTATCTGCCTGGAGACAAAGATGACAGCAAGCAGCACCAGGCAGGCTACCATAATGATGATCAGCAGAAATATGAGGAGCTTGTGCTGCTGGCTCATGCAGTAGAGGACTCATAGAGTCAGAAGTGCCTACAGCTGCTCCTCTGGGGACTGCCACTGCTGCTGCCTTCCTCTCCCTCAGGCAGCCCCTGTGCTAGTCACCACAACCCAGCCCTTTCCACATTTACAACAGCAGGGAAGGTGCACAGATGCAAGCAGGCAGGTACACTGATGGAGTCGTGCTCATTTCTTCACTCTTCCCATACTTCCAGGGCCCAGTGAAGGGGATGTGGGGGTGATTGCTGGTGTTGAGAACCTGCAGGATCTCATTATCAGCAGAGGCTGTCCTTGCCTTCTGAAGTAAATACCAGGGGTTGGGAGGGAGCAGACAGTGGAAAGAGAGAGTCCAGCAGGGTGAGGTCCTGCCCCCACTGCCCTCAAGTATCACCAGCTTAAATCAGTGATTCACAATTCTTTTAGCCTCAAGACTGCCCATCCCCCAACCATATCTTTTCAGAATTTACATCTCTCTTTGCAATTTTTAACTGAGGTGCCAAAACATTCAGAAGAGTTATGGAGAGGGGTGAGGTGTGTGTGTGTAGGGGGAGGAGGACCTTGAAGCTAAAAAGGTTGAGAACCAATGTTATACAGACTAATTCTTTGCTTAAAGAAAGATGGATACAAGTGTTATTTTTTAAACAGTACAGATCAACACTGATATGCTTGTGTCTGGTGGGGTGTAACAAGACCCAGCCTTAGAGAATGACTATAGCACCCCCTAGCAGCCTCCGTTGTCTTGATTGCTCCCCTTTGGCCTCTCATGGTATCACCCTGTTATCTATCTATCTATGAGTAATGAGTATATATATCTATATCTATATATCTATACCTATAAGCAATAAGTAGGGATCTGGAGGGAGTCAGAGGCCATGGCTGGGTTGGGGTTTCATTTTAAATTATTGGCAAAAGTAGCTTTTGGCTTCCTTTTTTTAAACCAAAAATTGGGTATTTTTTGGTTTTTTTATTCAGAAAAAACCAGGATCCCTGGTTATCACACCTACCACACCCTGATGGTGAAACTGGGAGGCTGCCTCTGAGGCCAGTGTGAGTTTCCTGGAAACATTCTTTCTCTCTCCCACTTGATGGGGACACCATCTCTCCACTGGAGCTCTGATCCTGTCTCTAACACTCGCTCCCCTTTGGATCTTTGACTCCCTCTGGAACTCGCTGTATTAGGCTACTGGCCCTGTCTTTTTTGCATTGGGCAAAATGAACCAAATTTTGGCCCTCCAGACCTTACCTACTTAATGGCTTTAACTAGAGTGCCCAGCTGTCCATGTCTGGCAGGATTTACTCTATGCTCTTCACCTTCTGAAACTATATTGGTTTCAGCCCTCTAAGTCCCTGACTTTCACCAGGCTGTTACCACAGCCTATGAACCCTTTGGCTTAGACCTATATAGCACATTGGGTCCTGGACTCCTGCAAGCCTCCTGAGTCTTAGACTCAGCTCCTTCCCTATTCACACACAGGTCCCTTATCCCAGTCTCACTTCTAGCCCCTCCAATCCCCTGGGTCCCAGACCTTTTCAGGGCTCTCTCTAGGCTTTTAGCCCCTTATGATATGGATTGCCCCCCAAGCACCCCACCCTTGGCCTCCAAAATCACCCCTGTCAACTACACCTAAACTTCCAGGTCCCAATAGCTTCCAGTTCTTTGCCCACTGTCTCTCTACAGATTCGTTGGATACATGGGCTAACTAGACCACAACCTTAGCCAGTCTGGCCTTTCAGGAGCTCTTTCCTCTCTGCAGTTTAGGGTCAGAAGGCCTCCCTACTTCTGGAGCTAGGCTTTAAGTATACTGGGGCTCCATTCCTTCTGGTCATCTGATTGACTCAGGGGTTTCTGCTCAACCCATTATTAAACTTGACTTCTTCCACTGCAGTCTGATCAGCTGCTTTCCATTTGCTTCTCAGTTACTTGCTTATCAAAACCCATCCCCAGTAGTTTACTACAGGGCATCCTGCCCCAGATAGCTGTCTGCAGTTCCTCCTTTCTCTTCCCCTGTGCTGCTTTTTTCCCTGAAGCTGGCCCCTGTTTAGCTGTCTACTACACCATGTTGCAGTCTTCTAATACTGCTCTCTTATTCTCTAAGTAGCAGGGGCCTGAAATATGTTGTATGTTTTGGAATATATATTTTAAAATTGGCAGCATGCTCCACTCTTACATGCAAGAAGTAGTGTGCTGCCAATTATAATAAATATATTTCAAAACATATAACATATTCCAGACCCCTGTGTAACAGGCTTCCCTAACCCCTGCTACTTTGATAGTACACACACAGACAGCCACAGCTTTTTGCATGCTAGAGTGAAGTGTCACCAATTTTAATCCAAAAAAAATGTTCCTAGGTATCACAAGTTTGGGAAACACTCATTACCAGGGATTCTGGTTTTCTCTTTTAAAAATAAAAAATAAAAAAAATCCCCAATTTTCAGGTGTAAAAATGTAAACCAAAATCCACATTTGTCTGTGATTAAAATGAAACACCACTATATATATATTTTTTTCTATCATAGAAAACTATCTATATATAGTGGTGTTTCATTTTAATCATAGACAAATGTGGATTTTGGGTTACATTTTTAAATCTGAAAATTGGAGAGGTTTTTTTTTTTTAAACAGAGAAAACCAGCATCTCTACTCATTACTCATAGAAAAAAAAAAATTAGTAGTGACTGCGTGACACCGGAGGAAAAGGGCATTTGGTACCCTGATAGCCTAGACATGGGTATTGTATATTCTCTGTCCCCCTCAACCATAGATTCATAGATTCATAGATGCTAGGGTTGGAAAGGACCTCAAAGGATCATTGAGTCTGACTCCCTGTCAGTGTCAGGAAAAAGTACTGGGGTCATGTGGCGCCAGCCAGGTGCTTATCCAGTGGCCTCTTGAAGATCTCCAAGGTAGAGGAGAGTAACATCTCCCTTGAAAGCCTGTTCCAGATTCTAGTGACCCTAACCGTGAAGAAGTTATTTCTGATGTCCAACCTAAATCTACTCTCCATCAATGTGTGACCATTGTTATTCCGAGGGGTGTTCTGGTAAGCAAAGCATCTCCTATTCCTTGCTGTCCCACTGCCCCCCAGTAAATTTGTATACTGCCACAAGATCCCCTCTCAGCCTTCTCTTATAGAGACTGAAAAGGTCCAGGTCCCTCAGCCTTTACTCATAAGGTCTTCCCTTCAGGCTTCTAACCATACAAGTGTCTCTCCTCAGTACCCTCTCAAGGTTGTTCACATCCTTCTTGAATTGCAGCACCCAGAATTGGATGCAGTACACTAAATGCAGTCTGACCAGTGCCACATAGAAGGGGATCATCACCTCTCTGGACCTGGTTGTGATGCACCTACTAATGCATGACACAGTATGGTTAGCTCTGCAAATTATTTCATCACATTGATGATTCATATTCATCTTGGATTTGACAAGGACTCTGAGATGTCTTTCTGCCATTGTGCTGCTGAGAAGCTCATCCCCCAGCCTATAGGTGTGCTGGTGATTCCCTCTCCCTAGGTGCAGAACCTTGTACTTGTCCATGTTGAACTGCATCCTATTGTTCTCTGCCCACTTCACTAACCTGTCCAGGCCTGCCTGGATTCAGTTTCTTCCCATCAGTGTGTTTGCTTCACCCCATAGTTTGGTGTCATCTATGAATTTAGACAGAGTGCTTTCCACACCCTCATTGCCCTCAGAAACTGAATCCAGATTGCTGATGACAATATTGAACAGCACCAGCCTATGGACTGAGCCTTGGGGGCCCCACTGCCCACATCTTTTGAGGTCAATACCGACTCATTCACCACCACTCTCTGGGTATGACCCTTAAGCCAATTTGCCACCCACATGACTGTGTAATTGTCTATGGAACAGCTGTTCAATTTATTTATAAGAATAGAATAAGATACCATGCCAAAGGCCTTAAAGTCCAAGTAGATGACATCTACCTTGATTCCTGCATCTAAGCTTTTAGTGACCTGGTCATAGAAAGGAACAAGGTTAGTCAGGCAGGATCTACCTGCTATAAACTCATGCTGGTTGCCCTTCAGCACTATATTACCCGCTGGACTACTACAAATGTGATCCTTGATAACATTTTCAAAGGTTTCTCAAGTATAGAGGTGAGACTAACTGGTTTATAGTTACCCAGATCCTCCTTTCTCCCCTTCTTGAAAATAGGGACTACATTGGCTCTTTTTCAGTCTTCTGGGACCTCATCTGAGCACCATGAGTGCTCAAACAGCTGTGGTAGTGACTCAGCTGTTGGGGTATGGGGTATCTCCTATTTTTGTTACAAAATGTCCTAACCAAGTGGACAGGGACATGGTAAATTTAAAAGTATATTCAGGCCTTCCCATTGAAACTGGCTTACAGTAAAGAAGGAGAGGTATGTGAGGTCAGACAGTGAAGAAGCTTGGCTAAATGAGCAGGTTATTAGCCCACAAGGAGAGTGCTCTGAGTTCTGGCCCGTGCCTCGATACTGCTCTGAATTTAGTAGTATTTAGATAAAACATACAGACAGGAACATGAGCATGGTATATGATCATTTCAGTCACAGAAATTTGAAGTCTTCTTTGACTTACAATTTTGGCCTAGATGCAGGCAGCTAGAGGAAAAAGTATTTAGGATCAAATCTGCTGCTTCAATAAATTAAAACTGCTTATTATAAAATTTGATTCAGAACATTTTTCCAAATAATGAGAAACTGCAGAAAAATGATAAATCTCATAACATAACTGATAGCCCAATTCTGCCAAAATTGCCCTGTTTACTGCCTTCATTCATTTGTTTAATGCATCTTTATTTTTGGTATAATGGAGAGACAAAATCATTCAAAGACAGATGTAAATGCAGTTATTTCCATTCTGAATTAGCTTAGTCATAAAGTTTTCATCATAGTTCATCTGGACAATTTGCTAATTAACTGGAGAACAGTGAAATGATGCAAAGTATGCATTTACAAGTTACTTTTTCTTTAGCTAACTCATTAGTAATTTCAACAGAATATTTTATATTTATAGATATAGCCAATTAAAAATGGCATTGTAATTAACATTCCAATACTCTGATATGCTTTGTTTAATAACTTACTTTGTAAGAACAGTTTGTTTAATCTCAAGAATATATGTACAGTGAGAATCAATGAGGTAGCTCATCATATGCCTGACTCCCACTGAGATGACATACTGGGAGTGACAAGTATTTGCTGTCAGACTCAAGGAAACCACCTGGAGACATTTACAGCTTCTTGCTAAGACCAGAATTTTAAGTACTATAACCGTCCCATTGGAATGGTATGGGAGAACTTCCTCATAATTAACAATTATGTTCTAAGTAACTCACTATATGGACAAATGAACAAATTCTACAGAATCTAATGTGATACTGAGGCAACTGCATATCAGCTGCTTGGCAGTAACTGTTGTGCATATCTGCTAAATTTTAGTTGTTTAGCTTTTAGACATGATGGGATGGGTATGGACACATAAAAACAGTGTCCATTGAGCAACTGATATGCGTTAAGTCCCTGCCCCCTGGCATTCTTTTATGTGTTCATCTGTTCACGCCATTATTTCTAGGCCCTCTTTCCTATCTGTGTGTGGCTCCTGAAATATTCCTTGTTTTACTGAAGAAAACAAAGCAATTTTAAAAAAAGGACAAAATAATAATATTGCAATCCAAGGACATGGCCCCTTATTAATGAGTGGGGATCCTGGTTTTCTCTGATTAAAAAAAAAACAAAACAATTTTTGAGTTAAAAAAAAAGGTTCAGATTTGGGGTTACTTTTTTTTAACCTGAAAATTGGGGATTAAAAAATATAGCTATATATTTATATATAGATATATATTAGTGATGTTTCATTTCAGTCATGAGAAAATGTGGATTTGGGGTTAGTTTTTTTGAAGCCAAAAAAATTTTTTTTTTAAATCAGAGAAAACCAGGATCCCTATTAATGAGATAACTAGAGCATAAAAGCTTTTTCATTGATTAACACAGAAGTAACTAATGTCATTGTAGTTAGTCAATGACTGAGAAGATTAGTTTATAGGTCCCTAAAAATTATTCAAATCCTGCTTAGGGTCAAACAACAAACACAAATGGTTTCTGCTTATCACCTTCCTGTATTTTTAGCATGACAGCATTTATTATGATTTGTAAAAATTAAAGCTTGGTTTTGCTATAGTTTAGTCTTTCATAACATAGCATTATAACATTTATGTATTATAGGTTGTGTTTTACAAGGAAAGAGGTCATCAAAAAGGCAGGAGTTTAAGATATGGCATGATCCTCCAGGTTAAAAATCAAAATTACTTCAAGATCTTTCTTATTCTTCACCTGGGATTCTGATTTTCTCTGATAAAAAAACAAAAACAAAAACCCAATTTTCTGATTTAAAAAAGTAACTCAGAATCCACATGTATGGGTTTATATATATACACACACACACAGAGGGAGAGAGAGAGAGAGAGAATGTGTATATAGTGTGTGTGGGGGGTATATAGTGGTGTTTCATTTTAATCATGGGGGAAGATGTGAATGTTGGGTTACTTTTTTAAATCTGATAATTGAGTTACCTTTTTAAGCTGATTTTTTTTTTAATTGGAGAAAACCAGGAACCCTGGTCTTCACAAAATGGGTTATCAATCCTCTTCTTGAATGTTTACAAGATACAGATAAAGACAGTTTTTAGATAGGGATGAAGGCTAGCATGTAAGTATCTGAAAATGAAAGATAATGTAGAGGTACTGTTCTTTTATCAGGTAGCTGAAAGAGGAATAATAAGCGGAACCTCAGGCACTAAGGTACATTTAGCATCAGGCATGGTATGTATCTGATGCGGCACTCAGAATGAAGTAACTAACAGAAATGATATTAATGAAACCATGATTAGGCTACAAAGATTCATATCTCTCTTGGTGGTGTTAATGTTTCAGGCTACCTACGTGCATGTTAAAAAGCAAAGAGATTTGCATGTTAAGTGCTTTTGCTGTCCAGCTGCAGGACTAGAGATCTGAATTTTTTCTTCTTTGAAAATAAGGTTTTAGATTAATTATACAGTAAATTCTGCCAGAAGATCCTTATGCTTTTGGTGGATTTCTTTGCTCCCATGAATCTCTATTGCCCTTACACATACATTACCCAATGGTCACCTTTAAATATTCTCAAGATTGTTATGAGAAGGGGAAGATTTTCAAAGTCAGATGCTCAATGATGTGCACACAAAATGTTATGGGTACTTGAATGCTCAATGTATGTACGCAGGTAAAATGACTATATAAACTGCATTCCTGAACACGTAGGTGCACCTAGGAGGATAATGAACCTGGGTGGTGATTTGTGAGAGGTGGTCTAAGGAAACATCTCTGATACATTAGATCCAAATCTTGCCCTCTGGTGCTCTACTGCCTGAATTCACAAGGCACTCCCTGCTTCCATTCTTGAGATTTACATGTTTTATAAAAGAAATGGAGAGAAACTTTTAGTACAGTCAAACCCAGAGATTGTATGACAGCTCAGTTATACCCTCCCTTTTTATGCACTGCACATGAGGTAATGGCAGGGGTAGAGAGTAGGGGCACGGACTGAGGGGGGGTGCTAAGCAACCCAGAGTGGAGGTGACCTTGTATCACTCAGGCTTTCCCTGTGGGGAGCATACCCCAGAACAAGCGGCACAGCTGCAGCCTCCATCCCAGCAGCCCAGTGCCTGAGCCGGCAGTCCCAGAGGGAGAGAAGGAGGGAGGAGTGTGGGCTCAGGGCATGCTCCCATGGAGAAAGCTGGTGCGGCAGAAGGTGCCACGAGCCACTCCAGATCCACCTTGGGGAGAAATGGGCTGGGCTTCAGCTAATTTCTGGGGAACCACAAGTACTGTGCCAGTGAGCCAAAAATGGCTTGTGAGCCCCGGTTTGGCCACTTCGGGTTTTTGGCACGGGCTCTGCCAGAAGCCCCTGCATTGCCTTTGTTCATCCGTTCCCAATCACCCAGCTAACAGACAAGTGTGTCTAGAGTTTTAGTGAACATTTTTAGATTATTTTATTCTAATTAACAATGAAAAGAAATTGTGAAACCGCAAAATTATTTCACAAATTTAGATTCTTGTTTTCTAATGAACATTACTTGCTCTCCATCTATATGTAATACATTCATGGCTTCCATGTGTAAAGCTTCTGATCACAACAGCCTTTAATGTAGTATTTTCACGTCACCCTTCTGAACAGGGATCCTGGCTTTTTATATATATATATACACACACACACATATATATGATCCCTGTGTATGTGTGTGTATATATACACACACACACATACACACACACACATTAATGCTATAGGTAGATATATGTGTGTATGTATATACACACATATATGTATGTATGTATGTATGTATGTATTAGTGGTGTTTCATTTTAATCACAGAAAAAATGTAAGTTTTGGGAAAATTTTTATATGCAAAGATTTGGGATTTTTTAATCAGAGAACACTCATGAAGTAAGCAAGTATGACTATCCCTATTTTATAGATGGAGACCAATAGCCTCAATTTTAAAGGTGTTTAAGCATCTAAAAGTGAAGGCTGGTATACAGTAGTATTTTCAAAACTATTTAGGGACCTAAATCTCATTGAAATCAATGAGAAGTAGGCAACTAAGCAACCTAGATGCTTTTGAAAATCCAACCAGGTGCCTGGCTGTGTCTTTAGTCACTTAATGTCTTTAAAAATCTGGCCCAAAGTAAGTTTTTCAAGTTAACACAGTAAGTCTGTGGCATAGCAATGATCTGAAGCTGGGTATCCACTCTTTAGAAGTGATTAACAAGTGAAATGAGCCATCATCATCCAAGACTCTGCGATGCTTATTTCCAGAAATTCACTTAGTTACACACTCCAGTTACATTGTGAATGAGGTTACTAATGCTATAGTTTTAGTCTTTGTTCTTGTACCATCAGCTGTCTCCCCTGTAGTCTTTACAGATATTCATTTAATAAAGTTTGTTGTGAAAAGTCTTAGCAATATGTAAGTCATTATGGCTACTGACAGACATAGAAAAAAAATCAAAAACACACTTTACCGGAAGAAGGAACATGTTAATTCAACCTGCTGCAATGCCTGTATAGATTGGGCACTTCAGCAGAGCTTTTTGGCACTTCTATCTAATAGCTGGTTCAATCAGCTATTACATAAAAATGCCAAAACCCCCCCACTAAAGCCCTTGATCTATACAGACATTGTGTGAGCCAAGTCCAAGTAACGTGATACCCCTTGTGGTCATGCACTGGGCTCGGTGTCAGGGGCAACTGGTGCCTCCTGAGTCAGGGATGACTGGTGTCTCCCCAGTCAGTGACTTGGCGGGGGGCTCCCCACCACAGCTGATTGCACTGTGATATTTCTGGGTCAGCATGAAGGGCCATGGGGGAACATCCCTGGTCAGCTCAATTGGCCCCAGGGGAACCGCAGGGATCGCTTTTCCTGGTGCCCCCGCTCCCCGGCCAGTGCTCTCAAGGGGCACACCAGTGCTCTCACCTGCCCCCCTGCCCATCACCTATGTGGGGAATGCTGATTGTAAGGGGGTGCACCAGCCCTTTCTGGGAGTGCACGTGCACCCCCTACACGTCACTACTACTCAGTATAGGGGCACACAGACTTTAAAGTAAAGCACAGGGATTTTTTTTACATCTATAAGAAGCAAGTGTTACCAGAATTTCAGATTGAGCTTTCAGTCCTATATTGAAGTATCTGCAATAAGAGGCAGCAATTGCTGAACTGGCTTTGGCCTTTTACATTCATCTGTGGCAAAAAAGCCTGCTTTTTCTTTCTCATTCTGAAACAAATATAAGAAAAGAAACCATAATGCCTCACTTTGTATAAAAATAGCCAAAGATGAACCTGCAGATGAAATGTATCTACCTTTCACATGGCAGCTTAGATGTGTTTCTGGGCACTCATATCTCTGGTCATCCTCCAAAAGGCTCTTTTATCAGCGATAGGTTTCTGTATTGTTTGAAAATAGAAAGCTTAGGTCCAATTGCTATTTTTTGCTTATCAAAAGTCACTTTTTAGTTCAGAGTACAAATAGACGTGAGTCAGGTTTCTCTTTGAAATGGCATAATACTATATTTCCCACACAGTTAAAATTGCAGGGCTTCCTATTTGGCTGGAAGAGTTAATGTCTTCTTCATTAACTCTTTTTTTGTTTGTTTGTTACTTAGTATATAAGCTAAAAAAGGCTTTAGTATCCACTTCACAACCTTGTTCTGATAGCAGCTCTTACCCTCTTCCAATAATCACATTCTATACATTCATTTTCTTGTGTCTGTACACCACATTTGACCATTTTGTTACACATGTTAGTGACCTTTTATTATACTTTGCAAGACCTTTCTTCACATGCCTTCAAGCAGCAGGTATTGAAGCACGTGTTGCATAATCTGATATTCTGTACTGCAGTCATAGGTAGTTGAACCATTAGGATAGCCCCACTTCTTCACTGGTTCCTTGGAGCATCACCACTTTTGCCATGGTTTGTCAGCCCCTGATGGTAAGAACTCGCCCATTGGAATGTCACATTTTTTGCTGTCAGGTATTTTATTCAGCCTCCTGTTCCTCATCTGTAGAGCCATTTTTTTATGTGTAGAATTTAATTAAATTCAGGGACATCTATAAATATATGGTATTCCATCCCAAGTGCAGGACGTTTCATTGTTAATTGCATCTGATTGATTTCAAACCATTTCTTTGGTTATCCAAGTTATTTTGGATTCTATCAATAAGCAGTAGAACAGTGGTGCTCAAACTTTTTTCATTTATGGACAGCTAAAAATTTTTGAACGGATGTACAGACTAAGGCTATGCGAAATTTCACCTGCCGTTTCGTTCTGATGCTGTTTCAGCTCGTTTCAAGCTTGAACCAGTGAAATTCAACTGAATTGAAGGGCTTCAAAACAGTCTCGAAACAAAATGAGGGCAACTGAAATGTTCTGAAAGTTTTGAAACATTTTCAGTTTCAAAACTCAAACGAGGCTTGCCTGCAGGGAAACAGAAAGTAAGGAGAGGGAGGGGAAAGACAGGGGAAGGACTGCTTTCATATTGACTGTGTAGCTGGCCAGTGATTTATGGTTCTTCCCTGAGGTACCTTGTAATCCCAGTGCTCTGGGGGAGGGATAAAAAAATGGCATAAAAGGCAGTATTGTTTGAACTGGCCTGCTTTCTGTCACCCATGTCATGAGTTTTGCTTGTCAAGAGCCTGAGGTGCAGTTTCTCAGAAACCCATACACCTATCTCCTTGAAACTTGGCAGGCTTTGTGGGCTCAGCGTGATTGGAGTTTTCACTTTTATGTTCCTTAACACACATATATGACATAAGTATACAATTTTTGCTCTTCAGGAATTTCAGGTGCAGTTTCCCAGAAACCCCTGCATCTATGTCCTTGAAACTTGACAGTCTGCATGTCCCTAGAAGGAGCTACCATCCCTGAGAGTTCCATTTGAATCAGGCAAGACCTGACAAAGCTATAGGAGGTTTCATGGTTCCCCATTATAGCCTATGGGCATAACTTTGAACCTGTGTTGAAACAGCAAAACAGTTTCAGGGAAACAAAATGGAACAGTGGTTTCAAAATGAAACAAAACTTGAAACAAAACACTGTCCCATCAAAACATTGAAATGGAAGTCAAAATGAGATGGTGCTGTTTCACACAGCCCTAGTGCAGAACCATTTGGAAATTTAGAACGGAAGGTGTGAGTGCCTTTGAATAGTAAGTGTAGGTATTGACATACTTTTTCTTGATCAGAGTCATAGTCTTTTGTGGACTCTTTAGATGTAATCTGTGGACTTCCAGGGATTCACACACCACAGGTTGAAGAACCACTGCTGAAGTGTAGCGGTGCTCAATCTTTAGCCTCCAGAGGATAGTTGACTGCCTTGGGACTGATCTGTAAGCCATATCAGACCCCACATGCCAGGAATGGGCCTGCATACCTAAATCAGGATCAACATAGCCTTGGCTAGCTCTTACATGCTAGCATTGGGCCCATGTAATACTGGCAAGTCAGTCAGCAACATTGAAGGATTGGTCCCCAGGGCTCTTCCTCTACCAGGACCAATCCACTGTGGATTTTTCTTCCCAAGGTGGAGAACCTTGCATTTTTCAGTGTTAAACACCATCATGTTCTCATCCGTTCATTTGCTGAGCCTATCCAGGTCAGCCTAGATCACTCACCTGTCTTCTGGTGTGGATGCTTTGCTCCAAAGCTTGGTGTCATTGGTGAACTTTGCCAGTCCGCTTCTGATTCCAATGTCCACATCATTAATGAAGATGTTGAACAATATGGATTCAAGGACAGAGACTTGGGGGAACCCACTGGTCACAGGGCACCATGATGATTGACTTCCATCAATTACCACCCTCTGGATCTGACCACAGAGCCAATTTCCCAGCCAGCAGATCGTGGTGGACACAAGGCCACAATTGGCTATTTTTGCCAAGAGGTG